>NC_048421.1:5196779-5221998 GCF_013103735.1 Etheostoma cragini | reverse complement strand
TTTTTACAATATGATGGTAAGACTTATATAGACTGTATCTGGAGAATGTACTTATACGCTGAATGATAGCTAAATGTCAGCCCAGATTATTGGGCTTCTGTTATCCTTATACTTTGATTTGAAAGTGGACGCTTGGGTGTTTGTTTGGTAATTAGTAATTGAATGAGGCCATGTGTCTTCAGTCTGTGAATCTCAAGTGCCACTGTTGGTTGAATTATGACTGCGCTTCGGTTCTCATACTATGATTCAGTAATTACAGAGAAATTAAATCTAATTAATAAAGCTAATTGCCACAAGCCAGGGAACATTTTTTCCTTGGTGTGAGTCCGCTGTTTTGCTGTTTGCTTTGTGAGCGTACCTGTCTTTGACCTGAAAACACCTGGGTGTCCAAGATTTTACTGCTCCTGAAGAATCCAAATTGCCGCCATGGGAAATTAAAAGAATAGATTTTAATGTCCTTCATGCTAATTCTCGACCATTTGATAAGATAAGAGAGCAAATGAGCACAGAAACAGGGTAAAGGAAAACAGTTTTCAACAACATTAAGGTGTATACTTATACCTTTATTTAGTTATCGTTCATTGGTATTCTCATGAAAAGTACAATATACATAGTAATCTAATTAAGTATATAATATATAGTAAATGAGCAGTATAGGTGATATACACACACTACAATAATAATGCTATACTATAAAGTATAAGTTACGTAATAGAAATAGAAATAGAAGACAATACCATGATATAGGATAGAATATAGTAATATGAAAGAACAATAACAATATAGTCACACTACAGTATTAGTATATAGTGAAATGAGTAGTCTAATGCAATGTAAAATAAAGTAGTGTAATATATGTTACTACATCTAGACATGTTAATAACCACATGCAAAAGTAGCTAGAGTCCTCTGAAGAGTGAAAGGGAGTGCAGGGAGTGTGGGAATGCTGGGAGAGAGGATGCTGTTACTGGTTTTGGCTGTTTCCACATTGCCTTTTGTCTGCCTGAAGCGCACTCTATCTCGCAATATGTCTGGGACTGAATGAGCTGTCCATGTGCTACATCTACATGTCATCATTGTCTCAGAAGAGACATATTTAATGAAAATGTATAACCTTGCCCCTTATGTGTAAAACAAATGTAATAAAGTGCGGCCTTATGCACTTTGTAGGCGTGATGTGATTGTATGAATAGTTTCTCGTTGTGTGATTACAACCCGCTGGGTGTAATACCACCAACCGCTTTTAAGCTACACAGATTGACATTAACCTTCTCAGCGTCACCTCCTACACAGTTACAGACCCTTTCATTTGGCATACTAAACTATAGTCCCACACCTGGGATTTCATTAGCTTGTAATAGCCCAATCTGCAGCACAAATCAAGAATTATGCTGTGTGCTTTCTCCCTAAAATATGACATTTTTTACTCTTTGTTTTTTCAATCTTTTGTTAAACAGTTCTTGTCAATCTTTCTAATTTCTTGGATGATGAGCTTAGAATGTAGCATCTCTGTTTTTGTTTATTTGCTGCGTCTTTCTTTCTTCATTAGGATATTCCTCCTTATTAGGACTAAAATGAAATCCAGAGCAACAAAACATGGAATTCAGGATCCTCTGGTTATATAAGTCTATCACTTACATAAGCCTAGAACAGATAGCCGATGGCTGGGAATCCAACTGTTTGTTTAACAAAGTGCATATCTAACTCAAAAAGTTGCCTTCCGAAAGATGTTTCCCTGGTATGAATTGGGATATGGACTACACACATCTTGTTTTTCCCCATGTAGTCCATTAAAAACTCGCATGAATATCCACCTTCTGGCAGGGTGATATTAGCCTGGGGAAGCGAGTCCTGGCTGACAGGAACAGGCTTGTTCTCCACAGCCGCCACTGTTTCCACCTACAGCCATGTGTCCTGCTTTATGTGTCCTTGAGCAACATGCTGATGCATTGCTACCTGCTCCACTTTCTGGTGAGAGCCTCTAAATCATTACAATTTGAAAACAAAAGTAAGTGTGTGTTTTTTGGTGCATTTTCCTACATGTATTGTCATGGCAGACAAAATCTCTCATGCAGGCATAATGGATAAAGTGAAGTTCTGCTCGACATGAAAATAATGAAGATGAGTTTTTTTTCTTCTCTCTGCTGGGGATGAAGAGAACAGAGGGAGAAAAGAGCCCTTGGGCACAAGCAACAAAACACGTAACAACAGCCCAATGTGGGCTAGCATCTGTGTTTGTGTGGGTACACTATCAAGGCCGATTTTGAGAGAGGCAAACTACAGCTGTGCCTAATGCACATTAAATTAAATTAAAGTTTTGGGGGGATTTTGTTCTTTCAATTCATCTGTCTTTTAACCACGATCTAGCTCGGCCCTCCTTTCGTATCTCAAACTTTACCTATCAGTGTTGTGAATCTCCATAAATCGTCGTAGGTGTGTTATGTGCCTGCAGGTAATTAATTGCTGTGGTCTTTGAGTCAAGCTGAGCTGAGTGGAGAGGGATGACAGGGGTAAAATACAAAGCTTTTTGTCCTGTCCTTCTATGCCGCCATCCTCGAGTCTCTGTCAATATTAACGTTTCTTTTATCTAATTTCATACTGCAATGTATTTTTGCATAGATACAATACCAATGATAGAATTCCTTTCTGGCTCACTCACTGTTACACAACGCTTTAATTTTCTGAGCAGAAAAGCAGGCAGTGACTTGTTTAGTGACATTTCAGCGGGGTGAATGGCTGCTGTCACCGACACAGTGTGGCAGCTCTCGACACTCTGACCATCTCCCACGTCATGGCTTGATTTAAGGCAACTAAAAGAAACATTTGCTGCAGGTTCCCAGCCATGAGCAGAACAGACGGATATGTGGGTTGAGTTTTCTGGCATCTCTTGCATGTCTGGATTGGATGCTATTATTAATGAAAGCTTCCATTTCAATGCAACCTTTTACAGTGTTCAAGCACAAAACAGAAGGCCAGTAGAGGGCTGAAGTGAAACTTATGGGTTCTGTTCCTGAAGTTAAAGAACCTTTTTAATTATGCCAATAACTAAAAATCATGTCTTGGACCATAAGCTTACTCAACATAATGGCATGTGATTCACTCCACATTAAAACTATGGGCAGTAAATACCAGGAACGTGCTTCATAAGGCCAATGACAGAATTGTTAAATCAGAGATTGAATTGAGTTGCACTACTGGAACAGAGGCTGGCCAGGACATGACATCAGGCTCTGTGTTGAGCATTCACAAGGTGTTACTGGTCACTTGGTAGCCAAACACATCGTTCAGATTTGTATGTTATTAAATCAGCAGGAAGCTACAACAAAACACAGGTGGCAACATGTGAATTTTCTCATAAGTATGCTTACAACCTTTGTGTTCCCATCCCATCAAATTGCCCCCGCAAATGGTGATAAACGAGCGTACTATAGGGCTAAAGGGTAATTGTGCATCAGGCTAATCCCTAACACAGCCAAATGACTTGTTGCTAAAGTTGTAGCTCATCTGATTTCAGTTAAATTAGACTGTGTGCATGCGTGCCTGTGTGTGTGTGGATATGTGTGTGTGTGTATGTGTGTGAATGGGTGGAGTACAGGTGTGCTGCTAGGTGAGCACTCATGTTTGATTAAAAATATCCAGCTTGATTGTAGCATACCACAGGGAGACTGAGGTGTTAATTGGCTCTGTGTGTTTGTGTCAGTGTTTGTCTCTGTGTGTGTAAAATGCTTGCACATGGAGAATCACAGGGCTTAAATAACACAATCAAAGGACGCCTGCTGTGGATCAGTCTGCTGTGGATCAGTCTGCTGTGGATCCACACGCGCACACGCACACGCACACACACGCACACACACATGCACACACGCACACACACAAGAGGTAAAGGAGGCAGATGATGAAGCTGAGGTAATCGTGCACAAGTGGTGTGTGTTTGGTTGGTGTGTGTGTGTGTGTGTCTGTCTCATCCCTGCTGACTTAAGCAATTGCGATGTAGAATTATGTGAGGAGACTTATTTGGGTATCTGGGACAGCCATTCAGATCTTTTGCCTGCTGGCTAACACACACACACACACACAAACACACACACTTTCACTACAACATAACTCAACTTTCCTTTCATCTCCCCTCACTCCTTTTCTTTTGGTCCTTATCTCTCTGTGTCTTGCTGTCCTCTCTTACCTCTGTGATGTTATAGATAAACATGGGCCATCTGGGTACAGCCAACTCTTTTCTCATTCAAAAATGAATTCATTGCCACCATTTCACAACCCCCCTGACAGCAGAGACTGTCAATTACACATAATAATTGACATGACTTATATTCTGTTATCCATTATGTTACAAAAATGCAAATCTGTTCCAAAAGTACGTGCTTTGGATGGGAATCTGTGAGAATGAAGTGGTGGACAGGTGCTTTCCCATTTCTAAGCTTTTCTTTTCTGTTCACATGGCTACTTCTTCATCTTAATTTCAGCACAAGCCCTACCTAGACACAGGATACCACCTCAACCTTAGTTTCAATTCACAAGTTACTTAAATTACTGTCCTGAAACTTGCATTCAACATGCTGTGAAACAGCTCAAGATTTTGACACTCCTTTAATTTTACACACGTCTTTTTCCCTTGTAGCTGATTTCAATACATCCATCCTTCCTTTTCCTCTGAACTCACACATTCACACACACACAGAAATACGCGTTGAGTTCATGACTCCATGTAGAGTTGTTGTTAGCCCAGATAAAAATGCTTAGCCGTGCTTGGCCAGGCCTCTTACATAACGCCATCACACTGCCCCAACTCCAACATGTCTCACCGTGATGGCACCTCTGGATGTGAATTTGTGTTTGTTTGTGTATGTGTACAATAATGTCTGTGTGTGTGTGTGTGTGTCTTTGTGTCTTTTTGTCTGAGTTGGGCTACATATTCAAATCCCAAGAATCTATCAAATGTAATATTAAAGAAGAAATACAAGCATCCTCCTAGGTGGAGATGTCTTTCACATTCATCTGATGCTGACCTCTGACTACCCTGTGAAAAGCGGATGTAAATCCCTCTGAGTGTCAGAAAAGTGATCATCAAGCCAAGCAAATGTTATGTTGCCAAAATTCAAAAAATCTACGCCAAAGCCACTGCATCATGTTAAAATGTATGATGTCATGGTGTTTAACTTAATTCCTAAATACACACTTTTTTAGAAATACTTTATATTAGAGAATATAAATGAGGTAGATGAACCAGTTATGCCACATACAATCTACAAAACTCTTAAACGTGCACAAAAAGTGTACAAACTTGCATGTGTGTATGGTGGTGCTTGCAAGCTACACATGTGTGTTGTTTTTTAAACATGGTCCCCGCCTGCAGGATGTGTCTCAGTGCCTTAGTCTCCACCATTGCCCACTCTTTTAACTAGATCAGGTACAAGAATCCTATCTGACACAGGGAGAGAGAAAGGGATACATAAGAAGAACAGTCAGAGAGAGAGAGA
Organism: Etheostoma cragini; assembly: GCF_013103735.1. Taxonomy (NCBI): domain Eukaryota; kingdom Metazoa; phylum Chordata; class Actinopteri; order Perciformes; family Percidae; genus Etheostoma; species Etheostoma cragini. The sequence goes on along the minus strand of NC_048421.1, from coordinate 5,216,509 downwards.
ACAAGCAAAACATGTTGTGTAAGTGAAATGAGTATCATGTATTGTCTTTTTGTTTTCTTTTGTGTCTTCTTTCTTTCAGTGCAGCTTTGGAAAATGGGTGAAAGAGCGCCATAAGAGTGATAGAAGGACATCGACAGCTGTAATGAGTGTGTAGAGAGCTAATGTAACATAAATGGTAATGTAATGACTACCGATGTAGACCAGGTCTTCCCAAAAAACTAATTTACCGCCTTGTCATCTTTACAGGAAGATTAAATTGAAAGAGTATCTGATCTTTCACTGTTTATACAGCAACGCAGAGATAAGGGATGTGTCACAACAAGTGAAAACATCTGATTTGAGCCGTCACCGCAGACCCTGCCGGGGGACAGATTCATTACAGATTCCCTTTCAAAGTATTTTACCACAGTGGACACGTCCGATTGCTGGGTGTCCAACACTCTCCCCTTTTATGGGACAGGAAGTGGGTCGGAGACAATGCATGGAGAAATAAATCATCTAGTCTATGATCTAGGACTTGTTTGTGTGTGAGTTCCTGTTTGTTTGTGTGGTCATGAAAGTTGTACGTCATTGTGTGAGTGATACAAAAAAAAACATTATCATCGCAGCCGTTTTCTCTCCTTGTGTTTACAGACTGGTCTTAATGATCTGTATATCAGACCCCATGACATGTCATACACATTACCTCCTACCCCTCGGTATCGTCTTAGCCCCCTTTGCTTTGCCCCTTTACACAATCTGTACCAGCACGACATTCAGAGTGATCCCAGTTGCTAGCAATGCTGTATTTCTTAATGGTCATTAGCATCACATTCATAAAAAAGGCAGTTTTATATTTGTCTTGGGCATGTGTGTGTTTTTTTAATTAAATGGATTAAGGGTGTAATTGACGTGTCCATTAGGAAGTTGTGTTGTGTTTCGCATACCACAATTTAAAGAAAACCTAGAATAAATTAGGAAACCAACAAAAAAGCAACACGCTTCTGATGAATTGCTCCTTGGCTTAGAATTTCATGTTTTCCTGTGACTGGCAGGTGATTCAGAAAAAACATCATTTTGATATAAAGCAGCACTAGTGTAAACCACTTAGCTGAAACACAATGGAATTCAAATGAAACATTACAAATCTCGCTGCCCCGTGGAAATTGTTTTTCCTACTGCACAGGAATGAATAAAGTAAATTGCTTCTTTCTCGGGGAGGAAAATGAATCCTTTAATCTGCAGTTACTATTAGTTTTTATCATCGTTAACTGTTTCTCCAACTGTCCATTAGGAACAATAGCCTGAAGGACAGTTGGCACAAACTCATGAAATCACTTGTGTTATTATCTTTTAAAACCACCAAATTAAATTCAAGTTGTGAAAAACTATTCTTGCTGTGGTCACACTGCGAAAGCGGAGAGCAGTGGAAAAAAAATGTCCTTCTGGTGGGTGAGCGCTTTAAATAAAATATGCTGAGAGAGAAAAGACACAGGCAAAGAAAGTGATATGAAGGAATATTATACATACATATTTTGTGGCAGACATTGCTACTTCAGCTCTTAGGCCCAAGTGTCCTCTCCTTCCTTTCCCACCTCCATCTTACTATAGAGGGGAAGGAAAATCACCATCTCTGCTCAAACTTATCCCTACGGACATGTTAGTGGAAAAGGAAAATAAAAGGTAGAAAGCAAGGACACTGGCATGTATGAAAGACTCCTGTGAAATACTCAGAAATTCAATTATATATAATGTCTTCATGCAAGATATTTATCCTTACCTGCCTTATCGCAATAACTTTATATTAAGCAGTTCTCTCTTTCTTCTCACCTTTATCTTTTCATTTTCACACTATGTTATGCAATTGAGGTTTCATCATAGTAAGATCAAGATCTGCACTGCCAAAATTTCACACTATTTAACACTCCTACATTAAGCTTGTGAACAGAAACTAGTGTGAGTGAAAGGTCTAAAACATTTCCCTCATTACAGCTTTATGACTCAGGACCACCATCTCATCTGCCAGTTACTAAATCAATGTGACATTTCAGCATCTATAATTCATTTAGATCTGGGAAGCTGTGATCGGGTCGAGGTCAGATGTCCATACTTCAGCTGCTTGAATAGATTGGAGCAGCAGAAAGAGATAAGACCACAACATTTACAGAGGTGTGCCAGAAGCTACTGTGCTAAGTCATTATAAAACATTTTGTCTTTCCTTTGACTGAGCCATGGCTCACTCTTCTAAATTTAAGAGGGTTATCTTCTCTAATATGCTCTAATTGTATCATTTTCAAATTTAAACACTGTCATCCATAAACCAGTGTGTACTATACGCCTCATTACATGGACAACAATTAGGTACGGGGTGTTTAGAATTACCTAAACCATTGCCTATTTTCCATGTTTGGTAAAAGAGTTTATGTTTTTTGACAATCAGCTTAAAAATACTCTCCATATGTATCTTTAAGAAAAAGTAGAAATCACCTCCGAACCCCCTAAAATAGTTGCAATGGATATAGGCATTGGTTTAGTGCAACTTGTCTCATTTTAGTTACAAAAAGTGGGATTTTTCAGCGTCTGCTGAGAGATTTTTCCACGGCATGACTGAACGAGAGGAACCACATGGGACTACCTTTCATGAAGCCTCAGCTTTCTCAGATGGATTCTGTTCCACTTTAACACATCCTTACTTCCGTTGCTCTCTTACCATAAGTGAGCTCTCTGGTGAAGACTTACAGAAGTACAGAAAAAGAGGGCCGCTCTGCTCCTTTGTGTTAGAGCAATTCGTTGAAGTTAGGCAGCGGGGTAATTGGAGGAGGATTGGCTCTCTCAGCTGGGACAGTCCTGCCAACTTCTCTTTTTGTCATCAGAACTGAGTCGCAAAAGTTCGAGCAGCGTAAGCAACATGGACTACCGCAGACAATATTTATTTTAAAATATTATAAGACTATGATGCTCTGTTATTGTTTCCATACACGTAACTGAATCCTATAATATTGCACATAATATTGCACACAGACAAAGGCTCAGGTAAAAAGAGGAACGATATCTGTAAAATGCCAAAATCAAACTACAAGAAGTAGCTTATCTTACAAACTGGTGACTTACTAAGAGGCAGCAAATAGAAGACAAATAGACAAGTACATTTCTTTGCTAGGATTAGATACTGTAATGTTGACATACATAAAGCAAACCCTCCTGCTTTCCTGCTCAGCTCAAGTGTATTTTTTTAACATTCTGTACCAAACTGTGTCACAGCTGCTGTCCATGGTACCTATCCTGGGTCCACAGTAACATGGGAGCTGTCCTTGGTCTGCAGTAAAATGGGAGCTGTCCTGAGTCCACGGTAACATGGGAGCTGTCCTGGGTCCACAGTAACAAGGGAGCTGTCCTTGGTCCACAGTAACATGGGAGCTGTCCTGGGTCCACAGTAACATGGGAGCTGTCCTTGGTCTGCAGTAAAATGGGAGCTGTCCTGAGTCCACGGTAACATGGGAGCTGTCTTGGGTCCACAGTAACAAGGGAGCTGTCCTTGGTCCACAGTAACAAGGGAGCTGTCCTTGGTCCACAGTAACATGGGAGCTGTCCTGGGTCCACAGTAACATGTAATGACAGAGCAAGAATCAGTGAGTTGACAAAATAAAAACTTCAAAAAGTGCCATTTATTAATACAATAAAATGTTATTCTCCTAATGAATCATAAAACAAGATATATATTCAGTATATACAGTATACAGTACAGTATACAGTGTGATATATATATATATAGTATTTTTTAATATAATTTAATAATAATTTAATATATAAATGATAACAATCATTTGACGACTGAAGAGGCACTGGGCTTTAATTTGAAGAGGTCTTTCATTAGTTTTTGCGCCAATGCAGACAAAAAAAGCTAAAAGTCTGCATACAACAAAGTTTGCATATGTGTGCAACGTTTATCTAGGCTACTAGGACACGAATGCATAAGCTTAAGGATTGATGAACCTTAAGGTGGTGCTTATTTTGGCTACTTTGTTGAATAAAAGGTAGCTAATATAGCCTTATGAATCATAAAATGGTGATAACATCATCAGAGAAGACTCAGATCCGCGTGCAATTAGCTAAACTAATGCAATCATACAGTATAGCATGCCTACTTTTTTTATCGTTGCAGTGTTATCATCCACAGCCCACCACTTGTTTTTGGCTCAGTTTTATCAAGGGGCAAAGTGCAAGGGGCATGGCACTGCCGCCGACACCACCATCACTATCATCAGCCACGGGAGCCGATGAAGGTCCTGCTACTGCCGAAAACATGTCTGTCAAGTTGACACATTTGGCAGCGTCTGACTGAAGGGCCTGTTTCTTTTTCTCAAGCAGTTTCTCTGCACCTCCTCCAAAGAGGGTGTTGTTTAAATATATGATGTCCTCTTCATTGTCTTGTGTAACGTAATCCTCACCTAGCGCCACTTCACAGCTGCGGGTGTAGCAGGATGTTCAGCACTTTGAACGGTGTTGTAGCTGTCTTTATCCCCAACAGTAGCCGGAAAGAAGTTTATCATCTTAGGCAGCGTTAACAAATACTTATCGTGTCTTTTCGCTTTTTTTTTTCTTCATTTGAGCCGCTTCTGTAACTTTGTTTCATTTTCGCGTTTAGACTTGTCTTGCTTCGTTTTTGTTTGTGTGTGTATATTTCGCGCCACGCACCAATAAGGACTAGTCCATTTTCATTGTGAGAGTAGGGTGTGTTTGGAAAAACCTATGATGATGGTTTATCTGTGATATTGTTTAAAGTGTTCTGGACCAGCCCAGTGTCAATTGAAAAAGCAAAGGGCTCGACGGATCTAGGCCTACCACTTTTATGGGTCGGTTCATGGGCCAGATACAAAGAAAAAATTTAAATTAAAAATATAAAGTTTAGGCCCGGTGGGCCCAAAAGGCACGTTGGCCCACAGGGAAAGTTCCCGGTATGCCAGATAGCCAGACCGCCCTTGGAGGCAGGGGTAGTAATTTAAAAGCGTGCAACTCGTCAGAGGCTGACAGAGTATAGCCCTTAGATATTGTTTTTTATTTACATATTTTCACAACTCAAAATATTCACTTTGATTAATGCAAACATGTGTATAACATAGCCTACTGTTTATTCTATAGAACAGATAATCTGCACATACACACTTGCCAAAGGCTAAACTAAAGCAGGAAGACTAAACACTGTTAGGATGTGGAGCAATTTTCTACCCTGTGATGTATTGCCTTTAACCTTGCTCTCTGGAAATATATGTGTAATGTTGGTTATGTATGCATGTTTTTGTTAGCGGTATCTGTGATCTGCCTTAACTTAACTTAAAAGAGGACAGGGTATGCACATAGCCTTTAGGTACAGTATGTCAGCATTCATCTCATGTTCTCATGGTGTGTCTGTGTCTGTGTGTGTGTGTGTGTGTGCGTGTGTGTGTGTGTGTGTGTGTGTGTGTGTGGGGCTGGACCATCATAAGTTCATCATCAGTTGAAGAGGAGTGCTGGCCCTATTTCACCTGGCCTTCTCTCTTCAGCTTCCTCCCCCTTCTCTCTCTCTCTTTGTGTCTCAGAGGGGCTTACGCAGGCCTTTTGTTAAATTTGAGAGATACTTGCTCCTACTGAATCTTGGTTTTCCTGTCACTTAGCCAACAGTTTGCTCCTGTGCTGAATTTTTTATCAGCAACCAATTTTCTCTGGAAACAGAAACTGCTGGCTCACACTTTTTACTAATGTTTGACATGCTGGATATTCACATACAACATCGGCCTTAGCTATCTGTGCCTACACCTGCCTGTTTGTACAGTGTGTGTGTGTGTGTGTGTGTGTGTGTGGGGGGGGGGGGGGGGGGGGGGGTATGATTGTGATTGTATTGTTGTCTTTTTGGAATTTTTCTCTCTCCTCCTCCACTTCCTCCTGTCGTGTCCTCTTTTCATTTTCACAGTAAGAGCACACACATGCAGCGACTACAAGTAGAAATGACATGAGCCGTTTTGCCACATGTCATCCTTTCATGTATAATTAGATGAGTAATGTTATTGTGGGAGACACACTGTTTCCTTCCCTCATATTCTCTAACCCTTGACATTCTATGTTGCTGTGGGTTAAATATATAATGTAAACTCTTCATTCTTGCCTTTTAATAAAAACACCAGTGGTACTTGTAACTTTGAAAAACAGTATCTTAACAAAACTGGGTTGATTATGGAATATCCTACTGCTTTTTTTCAAACATTACACCAATCCGTCAGCCTAGAAATCAAGACGGACCCTAGCAGAAGCAAATGTCGTTTGCAGCTAGGGTCAGTTTAGCAACTCTCTGAAGTGCAAAAGTTTAATCTATCAACCGACGTTGCTCTGGTTGGTTTTAACGCCATCCTTTTGCGTGCAGAGGGAATTTGAAAGACAACCATTTATTTTTTGCACATTTGCCAAGCCAGGATGAAAAAGGTGAATCTATGTCAGGCCAGGTGTAGATTTATATAATTTTACATTCATGGCTTTCTTAAATAGACCATGTTATCCATCACAGATTTACTGATGCAGAAATGGAGCAGCAGCTTTTTCTGGAAGTATGACAACTTGAAACACATTATTTGTAACAACACAACCGCTGCATTACATGCGGGACACAATACCCGGTCTCCCGGGTGAAGGTCTATGTATATAAAGTATAGCAGGTTAGTTTCACAGGCTCAATTACCATAGTAACTGACTCTGAGGTTAAGTTACCTCTCTTTCTGAAAGGACTTGGAGTTACCCCTCTATCTCTCTGGTTTGATGGATCTCCCTTTCTAAGGGTTTTCACTAAACCTGCTTTCTGAAACCGACCTCTGGTGATGCAATACCTTTAAACATCAACAACAACAAACAACAACTGTTGTCCATCCACCTGCTAGTTTCTCTCTCTGTTTGCCCTTTGACTGTCTGGCTCCCAGTGCATATTCTCTTCTCTTCCTTCCCCTTTCCGTTTTTTCATTTCTAACCACTTTATTCTATTCCCTTCCCTTATTTTCTTTTCCTTTTCCCCTTCGCTTCCCCGGTTTTATAGATGTATGATTCATGGTTCCAGTGCTATGACTGAAACATGAATATTTTACTACAACCAAATATAATTCTTAGGCAGAAAAGAAAGTGCGGGGTGGACGTTAAGGGGGATAAAGCTGGATTAAGTTTGAGTAAGAGTGTGTTTGGAAAAAGGAGTGGATGGCATAATTTCTTGTTTTAAAATGTGTAACAGTCAGGTGGCCGATGTGGTGTTCGATTTTGGCAAATTCATGCCAAAGGTAAGATCAAGATACCAATGACTGACAGGTCAGGAAGGTTATTTTTCCAGCGTATGTCCATCCAACCCCTATGTAACGCAAAAATCCAAAACAGTTCTTTCCTAAATTAATAAGAAAAATACGCAAAAGTCTGCGGTTCCTATAAAAGTGATTTCTGGGAAAGTTTTCACCACAACAGCAACATAGTTATCGGAGAACAGTTTGTCACGGCTGTGAGGAAAAGCTGCTGTAACAGAGCTTTATAGCTGACTGACAACACTGGTATTCATACCATTGCAGTCGCTTTTAAAACGATCAAGGACGATACGTTTCCTTGTTTCTCATACATCAGTAGGTTCACTCTCAACGTGGTGTAAAGCGTCCAAAACAGTGGAGAGATCAGCATGTGCTTGGGGTCTCACTCTCACTTATAGTCTGTTCCCCTATGATGCTTTCGATTTTTGTAAAAGTGCAATAGCACATTCATAATTTTAAAGAGCCCCTATTGTACTAATTTTCTGTGTCATATTTGTGTTCTTTAGGGTCTGTAGGGAGGTCTGTAGGGTCTGTAGGTTGACATGCTTTTGTGTTAGAAAAACACAATTTGTTTCTCATACTGCCATTGCTGCAGTGCCACCTGAAACGCTCTGTCCGGGCTCCTGGTCCGCCTTCCAAAATAGCCTAGTCTGCTCTGATTGGTCAACTGGCCTACTTTGTTGTGGTTGGTCAACCAAATTTAAACAAGCCACTGGCGGGCTGGGCTTGCTCAGGCAACGGGCAGCACTTTCAAGAAAAACTGGGCTTGCATGCCTAATCAATAATTCAATGACACTATTTTTTAACCATGCAATAAATGTTTTCCTTTTGCGTTAAATGTGACCTTTTGAGTTGTGGACCATGGAGTTTTATTATGACTGAGTTCCCTTACCCAGTTTCTATAATCTTTACTCATAATTATTATTTTATAATAAAGTTCCACCTTTGTTTTAAATATAAAAATATGGTATATCCCTGCCTCCATAAGTTTGTTCAGGGTAGTAGAAATATGTCGGGCCCTTTTTTTCTGAATCTTGCTACTGTTCGTTCCTCAATATCTTCTTCTGCCAGGCTTGGCTTCTTTGGGTGTAAGTAGCAAGTCATTACTATGACCAGATTATATTGGTTTAGAGGGAAACCGTCCGCATTTGGTCTAACTGATTTCAACGGGACCAGATGGCAATCTGCCTCCCTCTTTTCCTGTTACACGCTGTGCGTCTCTCTCTCACACACACACACACACACACACACACACACACACACACACACACACACACACACACACACACACACACACACACACACACACACACACACACACACACAAGCACAATACCAAACATGCATTTAAATTCCCTTATGACCCTACATTTTCCTCACCTCCAATTGTACCTCTTCTGTTGCAGAGAAGGATGTATGAAGACGTAAGGTGCTCAAAGGGAAAGTGAGAACGAGGGACTATGAGAGATAGAAGTTGACAGGAAGCTGATAGAAATAAAGTCCTAACAATGATAGAGTGATGAGTTCTGAAGGGGAAAAAGAATACGGGGGAAGAGAAGCAGGTTAGTGGAAATGAGTGAAGCCAAATAATAATATATTATTTTATCCCATAGTGAGTGGTCAGGGTGTAGGAGTTAAGGTCAGCCATGATCAAAGAGTAGAGATAACCCGAGGGGGAAAGGCTAATGTGATGGAGGAATGACAGGAGATTAACATGAATAAAAGGAAGGTGAGGTGAAAAGGAAAGGATATAATACAGTAAGAGAAAATATGAGAGCACAATGGGATACAACACAAGAGAGAATAGGAGTGGTAGGTGAACTAAGGGAAGCCAAAGGGAGATAAAATGGGAGATGGTAACATAGGGAGAAAAAGGTGCGTGAAAAAATAAGAAAAAATAGGACAATAAAGAAGATAAGAGAAAAGAAGGGCAAACGTATGAAGAGGACGAGAATGGATGTTTGCTGTAACGTTAAATCAGGTTTTGGCAAAAGGAGCAACCATCCGTTTTTTTGTTATCTGAATTGTGCCAGAATTGCAGGATTCTATTTTAACTACACCTAATCTATCTCCAACCAAATAATAAACTGTCTTCCAGTACAGGTTTTGCATTTGCAGTGCCTCGCAGTCTCGTTACAGATAAGGGTGCACAATAGGGTTGACAAATAGCACTCGTTTTTCTACATACACTCACGCAGAGAGAAAGACTTCTGAATTACTCAATTCAGATTATGTCCCGGCAGCTTGGTATCTCAAAAAAAAATTGAAAAACAATGCAAGGATGTAGCAGAGATGAAGGGATGATGATGATGTATGTGTGTGTTTGTGTGTGTGTGTGTGTGTGTGTGTGTGTGTGTGTGTGTGTGTGTGTGTGTGTGTGTGTGTGTGTGTGTGTGTGTTTCCGTCTGTCTGTGTGTGCTACTGTAGGTTGCAGCATGCTGTTGATCTGCATATGCTGTACATGACATGATCTCCGGTTAACATAGAGATTACACTGCAACTTAGCCTGCTTGGCCACTGTGACCCTGCTAAGCCATGCTAACTCCAGTAGCTAATAACCGTTACACTCCAGCTGCCTGTCTGCGTCTTACAGCACGGCTGGCTTTACGTGTGTCATCTTTACTCCTCCTTTATCTCACTCCCTTGAGCCAACGGGCTATCTCTTGCTTGAATTCATCTCTGCTCACCACGGAGGAAATTTCTTTTCCTCTCCATTCCCATCCTGTCTCCTATAATCACTAAATCTCACCCCTAATTCACCTCTGTGTGCTCTCCTTATCTGCATCATTCTATCCTATTCCCCCCCACACTACCCCCAGCAGAGGTGTCATGCCTTCTCTGGCACGTGCGCTGAAGCCCAGATGTCTGCGTTGTCTCCAGCTGGAAACTAGGTCATGTCGAGAGAAGGGGTGGAAGAAGTAAAAGGGAATGAAGAGTGACAGATGTAACATGCAGGGTGAAAGAAGAGGTAAGAATAAGAATGAGAGGAGCACCAGGGGGCTTGCTGAGTGAGGAAGAGAGAAGATGGATCCTACTCTACTGAGGATAAATAGGGGTTTTGAGAGTGGAAGGAAGATGAGGATGCTTACATGGGGGAAATATAAGTGTTACAGTTAGTTTCGATAGTTCAAATGTTCATCTGTACACTATAAGAATGGATTGGCCCATTCAGGGTTAGGGTGGGGTTCAAATAGTTGATCCAATGCAGTTCCAGGTTGGCAAGATACCCTTTTTTGGTAAGCTCCAAGGCTAATGAATTTCTTTTCAAATTGTTTGTCTCTTCAGCATTGGCCTGAAGCAATAATGTAACTTTGACAAAAATAATCCATCCATCCATCCATCCATCCATCCATCTTCATCTGCTTATCCAGTATTGGGTCACAGGGGCACCAGCTCCAGTAGGAGCTCCCAGCTCCAGGTGGGGAGATGTAATCTCCCCACCTGGTCCTGGGTCTTCCGCGAGGCCTCCTCACAACTAGACGTGCCTGGAACACCTCCCTATGAAAGTGCCCAGGAGGCATCCTTACCAGATGCCCGAACCAGCTCTACTGGCCCCTTTCGACGCGAAGGAGCAGCGGCTCTACTCCGAGCTCCTCTCGGATGACTGAGCTTCTCACCCTGTCACTAAGGGGGACGCCAGCCAAAAAAGACAAAAAGAATGCAAACATGATATTAAGTGTGATGTATTGCAAAAGTTTTAAATTGGCTATTGATTTACATAGTGTATATTTAGTTATTATTATTATTATGCATAGTGAATAATACTGGATAGAAAGTTAAGGTTGCCTTGAATTGTGAAAAAAAAAATTCGTAAGTAAAGCATGAATTAAAAATGGCTGTATACGTGACTTGTAGCTAAACTTTGCAAAAGCACTGGCGAGTTAGCAGCTACGTGGTTAATTGTAATCATAACACATTACTATAGGTCCATAATGAAGAGTAGGTAGGTTGCAGAGCAATCAACCCAGTACAAAGGGAACACTATGTCACTGCCTGCTGCGTACAGAAGTGCTTGTGTGCCCAACTCAGTCAGTGTCTGTCAAAATTTTAACATAAATCAATCATTCACCAAATACAATGGACATGACAGGGAATTAACTTAGTAAATGTTGATGCATTGCAAGACTGCAACACAGGACAGGGCTTGATAAAGTAGGTGCATGAATAAAAATGACGTGCAAAATCACAAGTACTTCATGTAAGTAAATAGGAAACTTGTTTTAGGTTGAAGATGATTGACACAGATTTTTTCTGTGTTATAAACATCTGGATCTAAAGGTATAGTAAGCAACGTTAATCCAATATGCTTTCTAATATCAATATACTAGCTCTCTATTTTCCATGTGCATTGAAAAGAAATCTGGTGTTCCTACACAAACCCTGGCTGTGTAAATGCAAAAAAAAGAAAAGGAAGGTACGCACAAGTAAAACAACACCATTCCAGACAATCAGCAATAGGAGGCACATTTAAGCAAGTGATGGTGATTGGGTAGATGTTGTGTGACCGGGAAAGGAGAAAGAGCCTTGATAACATTGGCTCAACATTGTGCAGCTTTTCAACGTTGCACAAACCTCAGTCATTTAAAAGGAATGTAAACTGATGAGGGCTCTTATCATTATGGACAAGTTAGTAATAATGTAAGTTTTGCTGTTTCACTGTTTGCTGTTTTCAATAGGTCAATTTAACTTGGTATTGTTTGTTATGCCTGCTCCCAACTGGTTGCCTTTAGTGACAGTTTGCTAATCCACAACCTAACGTGAGTTATTATCGACATTGCCATATTTAGTCAGCAAAGAGAACAGTAAGTTTATTTAAGTAGTTGCTATGGAAATGTGAGTACATGAATCTGGGGGTACGGAGATTCTGAAGGGGTTGGGGGTTATGTTTGTTTGGCAGTTGAGTTTAAAAATCAGCAATCTTCACAAAGTATCGCTTACTACACCTTTGATAGATGGACCCTGAACTAAATGTGTATGTATAAACTTGAGAGTAATCCCCTCTGTTCCTGGCGCTGTGGCGAGGTGGTCTCTTCACGGATGAACCATAACTCTAACCTTAACGCCAGCTCTGCATAAGTGTTCACTGACATTTAGACAGATTTGTGAACAATATTTGAGTGAAATAAGCCTTTTGTGTACATAGAAAAAGTCTTAGATCTTTGAGTTCAGCTCATGATAAATGGGGGCAAAAACAACACTGTTGCATTTAGAATTTTGTTCGGAATCAGGAAAACACATGGGTAGCAAAAAGCACCAGGACCCAGACACATTCCCCAGGAGGTTTTCTGGAAGGCCCGGTTTTTCTACCGTAAATAGTCAAAAGATTTGGATTTTATTGTTGACCTATTAAGATGCTGTGCTAATTTGGAACTGGATGACTGTCTAAGCAGAAACACATACAAAGGAGAGATACCAACTGAGATAACAAGTGTTTAATTATCATAATGTCTTCACATAGCTCTAATATCCTGTGACATTCAAATCCTTGTAAGCAACATCTGTGGAGTTGTAGGTAGATGCTATGGTGGTAAACCTACCATGCTCTCAGTGGAACACGCTTGAGTTTGCTTTGTGTTTCAAAACAACGAATTGTCCAATAACTTGTTGATTGTCTTCATAATGTATTAAACTGATTTCACAATTTCACAAGCAAAATTGGGACAGTTATTACCAGCTTAACAATGTTAAATATATAATTATAAAATTAAGCTTTGTCCAATTTGACCCCTGAAGTTTCTGACTGCTGATTGATGACTTTGATGATGATGATCATTTCAATGAGGACAACATGTTTATATAAATTCTGAAATATTACCATTACACAGAATTAGGCAGCCACAGACTTGCACAAAAACTCGATGAGGACTCAAACCTCCACTACACACATGCAGACTCACACACATTTAAACAGCCTATTACAATGATAGATTGCTGTGGCACTGAGGATGTCTAAATGCATCCTCAGGCATACACTTCACACACAATTCATCATCAAACCATTTATGTATAATACTTAAATGACTCCATTTACACTCACAGTCACACATGCATGGCCTCTGTCATAAACACACGTGAACAATAAACTCACACTTAGTCGCAATAGAGATTGTTTAATTTTCAAAATACACCATTTTATTGTTGTACTGTACATTGTTTCAGATTCTCGTTTCACCTTGTGTGTTTGGGTTTTTGTTTTAGCTATAGAGTGAGATATCACACTTCTGTACTAACTTTGTTGGGAGTTGCCATTGAGAACAAGCTAGCATGCTACGGTTAGCCACCTTGTCTCGGCTAGTGATGTAGAAAGCCGTGCAGATTTAAAACAGCCCACCCGGAGACTGAAGGCAGGACACATTCAGAAACCGTAGCTCACTCAAAACAGCATGGATAGTTTGTATGTGTGAGGAAGAACCAGAGACACAACACAACACCCAAATCCCAGAATAAATTTCACAATATGGGCACTTTAACACTGCAGTTTGCATATATCTGCACACACAAATCACATAGGCACGTGCATTTGTGTTGATACAGGCAAGCATGACTCATTCACAGTCACACACAAATTTGCATGGTAACATAAACATGATTCTGGTGTGACTTATTCACACCAGAATTTGCAACAAGAACATTTCTGACCAAAATCAATTATTTTACTTCCATCCAAATTTCAACTCTACTGCATTTTGACACACAAATCTGTGATATTGATACATTTCAGTTTATATAACCCTGCTCTGCTGCATAAAACCTATGTTACAGTAATAGAGCTTTCCTCTTGTGTCAGTCTAGCCAAAGAAATGCCACAGCTAGCAAGTGCATGACCCAATATTCATGATGCCAAGAGGCTTCACCGACATGTGAATAATGTTTCACTGTGCCACTTTGTGACTGGGATGAGACACAATAATAATAATAATAATAATAATAATAATAATAATAATAATAATAATAATAATAATAATAATAATAATAATAAATGGAATGCTATGAGGATGTCAAGTTAGGAAGTGAGGCCATCTTATGTTAAAATACAGAAATTTAATTTTACATTGCACGTTTATAATTTCATTTAGAGAATTTGTCAATTTAACTGGTTATCAAAAGTGGGCTTTATGGACTATTATATGGTGTGGGCACATTTTACGCTAACTTCACAAAGAAAATATGAACCACGAAGTCCAAATGTTGTGTTGTTCATAATTAGTGCTAAATTAACCCACTCACAGTACAAGGCTGCACATTGTGGGCACAGCACATGTAAATTGAACAGAATAGAGATAGATTCATTTATGTCATGTATTCTGTGAGTCAGAGCCATGCAGCATTTACAATAATCGGAACATTATAGGACCTTGCAGACATGTTTAAATTGCAGTAGTTATCTTTTTCAGTTTTAGGCAATCAATCTTACCATGCCATATGCTTCTAATGCCTAATTACACTCTACAGCCTCATCCGTCCATCCATGTTCATTCTGAGCATTGTATTTAAATGATGCCCTGCTTCTCAATTTATGAGATGCTGCCCCGTCTTCTTATTTCTCCCCTCATAATTTACCGACACAGGCTTTTAGCTAATGCCCTTATTCAGAGCGACTTACAATCAATGCAGCTCCAGAGGAGTGACAATCATCAGCAACAACCCAGTTCCTTACTCTTCCTTCCTCCCTTCCTTCCTTCCTTCCTCAATCAATCATGCCACCCATCCAGTCCTTTATTACTCTTTTCAATTATTCTTGCATCCTTCACGCATATTTCTCTCCCCTCTATTCTCTCCCCTTGTCAATCACCCTTCATCTCTTTTTTCCTCTCTTTAACCTCTCTTTCTTTTCACCTCTTTCTCTTCCTTCTTTTCATAATCATCATCATTTCTCATTGGTTTTCAATTGTTATGCATGCACTACAATGTTTGTGTGCAAAATAACCATCTTTGATACAAATCAATTAACAGTTTAAGAAACCGTTACTGACAAAATAGAGACAGGGTGGAACAGAGAGAGGATTCAAGGGTGGATGATTTGAATTTTAGGGAGGAGGGGAAGGAAAGGCAGATGGGTGGTGAGATGGAGAGAATACAGGTTGCAAAGAGGGTCGTTGAGAGGAAAAGAGTGGTTAAGAGAAATAAGAGCCAGTGGGAAAAAAGACAAATTAGAGACTGTGCAACATGCATACCATGGAATGGCTGTGTGATGAATAAAGAGAAATAAGAGAAGAGGGATTGTGGTAGTAAATAATGATCCAGTCTCAGAGATAGAAGGAGAAGAGAATCAGTGTAATTAATGAAGGAAGGAAAGAGAGAGAGGAGACATATAGAGGAGATAAATCACTCT
The DNA here is from genome assembly GCF_013103735.1 of Etheostoma cragini. NCBI lineage: Eukaryota > Metazoa > Chordata > Actinopteri > Perciformes > Percidae > Etheostoma > Etheostoma cragini. Next base: position 5,200,894 of record NC_048421.1, on the reverse strand, counting down.
ACACAGAGAAAAAAAGGAGGGGAGGGAGAGCAGGAGAGCAGCATCAAGAAAGAATAGCGTTTAGTGTGTGCATACAATCACTGATCATCATCTAGACAACAATATGTTCACACATCTGGATGGGAACAATATGGATGAACTCAGTACTTTACTGTCAAAGTCATCATTTCCTTTCAAATACAATGTGCTGGAGTATAGAGCATAAACAGTGTGTCACTGTCATAATATTTATGCACTGCATTTTAATGGGTTGACCTTTACAGTGCTCCTCCTTTTAATAAAGCACTAATTAATGAGGTGGCTTTAATGGGTCAGATTACGCAAATTGCAACAACATGTTTCCTCATTCACCTCTCGTGGTAAATGCCAACAGGGACTATTTCTCAAACTGAAAGTTTTAAAAAACTAGCAAGGTTGTTGGATTTTCCTATGTAATCAGGATATTCTTTCAGGAAATACAATGCTGCCATTGACCATCTGTAATATTATTATTTAGTGTTGTAAGCGCCACAAACAAAACCCCATTCACCTCCATTCTTTCAGGGTGGAGGCAGAAATCTCACAGACCAAAATCTCAAAACCCAAACTACTACTGTGTTCTGATCTATTCTGTCCCTTTCTTTTCACTCTGTCCCTCCCAAAGGCTCTTCTCGCCCCTGGCTGATTTATGTTGTGCCACTTTGAGAATGGCATCTATAAGCCTTTAGGAATATGGGTAGTATAATTTTATTCCTGGGCTGTTAAATATGAGTGAAGGAGCTTGTCAAGCTACAATAACTGGCTCAAAGAAGTGGCGGCAGGAAATGAACATATTGTGGACCAGTGGTCTTTTGGAGTATTTATGGCCATCAAACATTGCAGCGTGTTTGAAAAAAATGGTAGGACTATGTGGCTTCTTGCTTTCCGAATAAGAAAAACGGATATTAGCATGATACAGTCTAGTGACCTTGTGGAACATTAGGACTTGAGAAGAAAAGCTAAAGGAAAAGCCAATAGCAGAGCAAACCACATAAGAGGGGTGGGGTGGGGCTGTTCTGGTCTCACAGATATCAAAACCACTCCTGAAAGCAAAGTCTAGCTACCATTCGTTAACAACACGTAACATTATACCAAATGTTTAACACATGAAGGACCACTGGCAGACACTCTACTGTGTTAATAATGAATCCAGAACTACATTCAGGGTGGGATTTACTGGGTGGGATGTATGGCATTTCCCTCTTTCTGGTCTGCATATACCTGCCTCTGCTCTATTAATTTTATCACCGGAGGGAAAGGGTTAGAAAGGGTTAGAAGAAAAAGCCACATACAACATTAATAATACAGAATACAGTAATGTGAGCTATTTAAATAGCTGGACACATAGTTAAAAGTAATTTGCTCTTACAAGTCTATTACAGTGTGTCTTTGTCCATGGCAAATCCCCGCCAATGGGTGTAAAAATGTCCCAGTTAGAGGCTAAATGACGCAAACATATTCTTTGTAACTCTTTACAATCATTCCACGAACAAGCCAAACAAGCCTGCCTTGTTGAACAATCCACATTTTCTTCAAACCTTGACATTTTCAGCATGAACCGTTGTTTCAGTTAATGTTCCTTGATGTGACGGGAGTTTCAATTAAACACAAAGAAAGAGGAAAGTGTTTGGCATCAGCGGTAACTTCCAGCGGCGCCGGAACTATTCGGTAAATGAACCGTCGTCAATCCAGACTATACTACCATATGTGTAACGTAGATGTTTTTTTTTATTATTCACCAGCGACTTAGGTCTATCTGAGCACAAACCTGATCACAAAGTTGTGGTCCTGTGATATTTCTTAACCTATGAATTAATGCACCATCAGACAAATGCTTGCTGTGCAATCTGACATCTCCGGTTTCTTCCATATAATAAAGCTGTATTGTCTGTCGCTATTTGGTGGAGCATTTGTTTGAAATGGAACAGCGTCAACCACCAAATATAAATATGTGATTTGCAGATGGTATTGAAACACCAGCTCACATTGCATGGTTGAATACTGTTTTAGTAATATCCCTTAACACTGTATGTCAAAATGTCAACATTTCTGAAAATGCCAGAGGCAAATAGTAGTCATAAACCCTTTCTCTGAGACCAGACTTTGGAGTTACAACGACTATAGATCTTGACCGAAAGAAGCTCATTCATTCCATTCCAGACATAGAAATACTTAAATATAAAACATATAACCGCAAAAAACAGAGCTAACATAAAAAAGGAAATATGTGCAAAAGGATTGAGACAAAATTGGAACCTGGATTAAAACTCAGAACTCGTAACAGTAACTTTTAATGAAGTGCGCTGCAGCATATGTAGACTGATTATTTCTGGAAGGTCTATATGTTCCCTGGAGCTGTGTAGTCAAACAACAACATCATCAGCACATCTGTTCACTTGTATGTGAGTGCGATATTCCACATGTAGAACGCCTGCAGTATCAAGCCACACATGATCTCCTTCTCACTTTCATCCCTAAATGCTTGCAGCACACGGACAACACAGCGTGCCTCTAGGGGAGTGTTACAGAGACCAGCGAGAGATGGATGAGTAAAAGGAGAACAAGAGGATCTTTTTTTCTCCATGGGTCGAGGAGGAAGCACCAGGCCTACCATGGCAAGAAGTACCAGAAACACTGTGGGCTGCACACACAGAAATAAATCATTATAAAAAATGAAGTTGGCACTGGTGATTCAAATAAGGTATACAACTGCAGGGCAATTTAAAATCCATTTTAGGTTTGTTTTAAGTGGCACCTCACAGGCTTTAATGACTTCATTGAAAGACAGTTAATGATGTTTTTATAATAGAGCAGGTTACTAAGGGGCAACCATTTGTAGAATTAAAATAGTCTATTATATAACAATATATACTATATTAGACTATTTTTTTACAGTCAGGGCTAATGTTTTTCAGCATGCAACAAGCCTTTCAGGCACTTAGGGCGAGTGTTCAAAACTATAAATGTCACATGAATATTTTGAACATGCTTTATATGCTAGACCTTTTCTAAGATTCTGAAAATTGCCATGACACAAAAGTGAATGCTAAGTGTTTCAAGAATCATATCAACAAAGCTCAACATTTAAGTCTGGTACATAAATGTGTGTCTAAATGTTTGTGCATTTGCAGCAAATGTTCCTCTCACTGTTCACAAACAAAATAGGGGGGAAGATGGATTTGAGTGGTGTGTGTGTCTGTGTGTGTGTGTGTGCCTGTCTTTGGCCAGCTATAAAGACAATGGCACCGTTGAGGGCTTTTCTTGGCAGACTGACAGAAACACTGATGGCAAGTGATTGGATAAACCATGCCTGCAGGACACACACACAGACACACACACACACACACACACACTCACACGTGCATGCATACACAGAAAAACACACACTTTCATGATCCATGAGCTCCAATGCAGCACTGTTTTTTTTTTTACTGACCCTGATTATATACTTTCACTCTGGTGGGAAGCGTCACTCATCACTCTGCTGATGCTCGGTTTTGATTGGCTCACTGGAAAGGTCAATGGTTTTATAGTGAAGGGTCAGGGTTTGAGATTGATGTGTTAGGGCCCATACAGGGTATTAGGCTGCTTCATAACTTTCTATGACTGGCATGATGTATGGGGCCTTGGTTGACCGCACGCATCCATGCACACAACAGACAAACACACACACAAACACACACCCATATACCAAGTGAAAATAAATGAATGTGCTTTTCAGAGAATTTTACTTGGAGCTTTTCCCCCTCCTTTCAATGTAATGTATGTATTGACATTCATGGATTCTGAGCATACATAAATGTGTGTGTGCTTTATGGACAAAATGCATACGTATAGATTTGTGTCCGTGTATGGATTTGGGTGCTCATGTCAACTTGTGCATGATTTTGTGTGTATGTGTGTTGGGAGGGGGGCAGAAGTTCTGGCCAAATATCAGAGTGGGAGGTGGAAATGAATGAGGTCTTAGCCTTGATCCATATCAGTCAGCAGCTTTTCTATTCTTCATCACTCATGTGCAAACAAACACACACGCACACACACACACACACACACACACACACACACACACACACACACACACACACACACACACACAC
>NC_048421.1:5167663-5196679 GCF_013103735.1 Etheostoma cragini | reverse complement strand
ACACACACACACACACACACACACACACACACACACAAGCACACACACACACACACACACACACACATTTTTGGTTTCAGTAAGTCAAGTCTCTTTTATTGACCATGGAAATCGTTACAGAGAAAGGCTCAAGGGTGCATATGTGTGAGTAGGTCTGTGCACGTGCCTAAAGTTGTAATACACGCTCACCTGTTCTTATGAATTTTATGCATTCTTCATGTGTGTTTCGTGTAAGCATTGTGGACACACTAACCTTTGACATGAACTATGTTCAGCACATTTGTTTAAGATAAACATGCTTCACCCCCATCACAGTGACCTTTCAGCTGAAAATTCAACATGGAGTGTCAGTCCTGCTCAGGGTATTATGGGTGTCTGTTATTGTTGAATACAAACCAAAAGAGGCTGCATTTGCTGGCCTCAGATAAATAGATTATTGAGATTAAATGTTCAGATACTGAAACAATGCACGTTTGCAATACTCACAGACAGGGTTTTGAAACTTTGCAAAGTTTGCATGATGGCACCAAAGTTTTCTTTTGTCACAATGCTAACCATAGGTAAACAGTAGAAATACAGCATTCATGTATTCACTAAAAGGAATTAGGAACTGACATTCATCAATAAAAATAGTTTAATTTATTTAAACAACTAAGTGTTTTATCAATACGTAGTCAGACAACGGATGCTAATTATGAAGTGACTGCGCTGTAGCCCACAGCAGCAGCATCAGAGTCACAGCACAGAGTAGCAGGAGTTTACCAACAAGGCCAGACGATAGAATTTATTTAAATTTATTTTGAAAGCTGATTTGCATATGGTTAATAAGTATACTGTAAGATAATGCAAGGCAATACATGAGTATTGATTGATTCAAAACTAGTTACACTAACAACCAACAACCAACAGCAACCAAAAGCAAATCATACTACCAAAGCTTTCTTAATGGAGAGCTCTCCCAAGAAGAAAGACTTTTAGTTAAATCGTAATACAATGATAATAATAACGATAATTAGGTTTTTATTGCCCCAAATCTTAAGTTTAAATGAAAATGTTTGTCAAGCTGTACAATAACACCTTCCATCCATTGGCCCTCTATTTGGATAAGGAAAACCCAAACACATATATTTGGTTCTTATAGTGTGCCAAACAGTTTGGGACAGATACAACTCCATTTTACTCGGAAAGCAAGTATTAGTTAAACATGGCTAAATGTTGAGCTGCAACCCCTTGTTCCTGTAGTATGCCATCACGTCCTGCTGCTATATTTGTTGAACCAGTTTCTAGTGACTGTGGCTTTAGTAAGTGTGAATGTCAGATGTTTTTATTCCCATGTGTGTGTTTATGTTCCTCTTGTTAAGCTCTCCTATGTGCCTGTAAGTTGCAAGCAGGGGTTTGGTAATCCTGTTCCCTCTCGATCCCCTTTACCTCTTATCTCCACACTCCCCTCTGCTCTCGAACTTTCATCCCTTCCTTTCCTTAAACCTCCACCCTTTCTTCTCTTTTTTCCTCAAGCCATCCATCCTTTTATCCAGCGTCGCCTCTGGTCTCCCTGCCGCCCCCACATCTCCCCGTCTCCTTCCTTCCTTCTTTCAGCCAATCTCCTTTCTCTACTCAGCCTTTTCTTCCTTGCAGCTGGGTTTTACACTCACCCCATTTTTCACAAATTGTGCATCCCTTTTTGGGAACTATGTAAGAGGTCAATAGGCATTTTTGTACCAAAGGACATTTTTCATAGTTCCTTTTTACTCCGTTCAAAACGCAACTGCTGGGAACGCTTGTAAGTAAACATCGTTGATTGGTCAACACATGAGCCAATGCAGCCCCGGCAGCCACCATTTTAACTACTAGCTAACTAGCCAGCCGCTAAAAAGGTAACATTTAACAACTTAATGCTTCATCCACACACTTGCCAGCCGTCCGCTAGATAGCTGGCTGCTGTTCCAAAATGCTTTCATGCTCCACTGGCTGCAGAAATTGAGCCGAACAACGGTCCCTTTGCCATCAGTGTTTGGAACAATACGTTACAAAAGTAGCGCAATTACAGTAATGTATTCCTTTTTGCGTAAGGCAGAAATATAATACAGTACTAATTAATTTTCGGTATTTATTTCAGTATATTATACTGATTGCAATCTCAATAATGCGAGTTACAACGCATTTTAAAGCAACATTTAGTGGTGCTTTTATTTTAAAGAATTCACCAACACCACAAAACATTTCTTCACAGGAAAAAAAGCCGTGAGTATTATTTCCTGCTGCTGTATTCAGTGGTTGAGGTGACTGCAGAGCCAGATACATTTGCGAGATTAACACTATTCTCAGGAGTCATTACGCTGTGTTGAAGCGAGCTGTTGTCCCGTCTCTGTTCCCGTGGACAGAGCCAGACCCAGAGACGGTAAGGACAACATCTGCGTCCCAACAGGTGACATTATGTCATCATGGACAGCAGTGTGTCCGATAGATAAACATGTCAGGAATTAATGTTGAGGCTTGCTGCACGTAAATACCATTGCATTTTATCAGCCGTGGAGAGTTACTGTGCCTGTAGTGGAAAGGCTTTGAAGGACGGCCAAAAATGCTTGTCTTTTACTGTGACCATTTACTGTTCAATATGTGGCAGATTTAGGAGTGAGAAGTGACAAGGAAGTGAGCAGACGGACACGCTTTGCATCTAGCGTCTCTGTTAATCTCAATAAGCTAGCAAGAGAAATACAGCCTGCTTCAAAATAAAAACACTTCCTGTGATGGTTCATACTAAAACTAAATTACTATTAAACAAATAAGGCTGTGTACTTTTTCACATACCAGCTGTAAATTAAGTACTGTAACAATGTAGATAGTGAGTTTCAATCACAGTATAATTGACTCTTTCCTTTAGACTGCCTTTAGTTTTAAACTTAAAAAACGACATTTCTTTTTAAAGTGCTTTAAACTTACATTTTACAACAATGCCGTACTTCAATACGACTTTTATTTGAGCATTTTCATTTTCTCCTACTTGACTAATGTACGTTTTACTTATCTTATTTTTTAGCTTTAGTTACTTTGCCTGTTCATATACATTTTACAAAATATTACAAATAATCTTTTATGTATTATAGTGCCTAAAGAGGAGACTTTATTGACCCAGTGGTGAAATTCACAAACTAGCTGTCAAGTCAAACTTCCCGGTGTTATTTTTGTGAACGTAACTCAAAAGTCATGCAAAAGTACACACTACTTTTGCATTACTTCTGAGTTTCTTTCACCACTCACCACGCATTACAATTCTGAGACAGTAATACTGTAATAAAGCGTATTACTCACAAACGACAGTATCTAGTAATCTATATTGTTTATTTAATTACATAATTGTTTAATTACATTTTGGAAGTAACTCATCCAACACTGTTCGCCAGCAGACGGCAGCTATGAAACTGAACAAGCTGATGGCGTCCACTCTCCTCCCAGCAAAGTGGTGTGCCAGCGGCAAGGAGTGAGGCAATAATTTTCAAGCTTTTAACAATATTACTGTTTAAATATTGTTTTGTTTATGACATTTCCTTAGACTGTACTGTAACTAACCTGCATGCGATTTTTCTATTTGGAATAGCAGCAGAGACAGTAAGACATAGACATGGCTGCCATCGGTGTCCATATGTTTGAGCATATTTGCTTGTACATAATCTTGAAGTTGTTTGAGCGTCATTCAAGCTACACAAGGGAAGGTTAAAATGGCGTGACTGCCAGAATTACACACAGCATTTTCTCATTTTGCCTGCTCCAGCGTTGCTCTAATCCTACATGGGTGTTCTATGGCTGCATTCAGTGAAACACACCAGATTTTAAGAGCCAGAAAGAAAGATTATTCACCTGCGTTTCGCTTCCTTTTCCTCCTCTCCTGATAATTGAATTGATCCTAAGTTTTTCTTTGATCTACTTTTTCATGTAAGCCGAGACTGCTGAATAGTCTATGAGTCAGAATACATGGATTCAATCATTATTTTAGGGTGTAACTCACAGTGAAACAAAAAACATAGTGAACTAATTAGGTTGTCCATGTTTTTAACATTTCTGAAATATCTTAAAGAAAGAAAGAAAGAAAAAAGAAAGAAAGACAACTGTTTTTGTTGTTGTGATAATGGTAGCAATGTCCCAAACAATACAAAAACTGACAATGGTGAACGGACTTAGAAATATTTTTATGACAGACATCATGTATAACATTTGCATAAGGTTGTGTAAGTTTGTAAAAGTCAGTTTTTGAATATTTTTAAAGAATAAGTAAGAGAAATACATTAATGGGAGAAAAATGGAACAAAGGCAAAATGGAAAGACGGAAAACAGTAAAGGTTAAAATAAAGAACACAGTGAAGATAAAAGAGCAGTGATCACACTTTTTGGGAATTATAGCATATATTTAAACTTGAGAGAGGATGTTAAAAAAATTGGCTTAAAAAATGTGATAGCATTTAATAAAATGGAGGGGCGAGGTGTTGATACCAGCAAAAATTGAGCAAAAGAGATGGAAAATATTGATAGTGAAGGGTGGGACACACTCAGCAGGGTGTTTGTGAATATTTAACTATTTGGGTGACATCATAATGAGCTGTTTAATGATTATCTGCTCAATGTGGTGATCAATACTGTCTGGCATCTGACCTCTGAGTGTAGATAAAAACACAGAAACAGACAGACAGACACACACACACACACACACACACACACACACACACACACTATACATAGATGTACAAGAGCTCTCCTGTAAATACATTCATTTAAGCACTATTGCGTAAACATACACAAGGACACACAAACATCCTGTACATACACTAACTCACTTAGATGTAAACGGTGTGTACACATTGCCTTTTTTAAGGCTGGCATAAGGGAAATCAAGTACATTCATTTTGATGCGTTTGCAGGTGGTCCATGCATGAAGTGGCATTATGTGATTTTTGAAATTCAAACTGAAACAATGACTCCCTATAATATGAAAGACTGCCTAGTACTGGCAATCCCACTGAGAATCAACACCCGGCTTTGCACCTTGGTACAGCCTTCAGCTCATTGTTCTGTCAGACAAACCCTATCGATGCCAGCTCATTTTAAATTATGGACAGCAGCTCCCAGCTCATAAGCTCATACAAGTCCATACTGTACCTGCCCAGCGCAGAGTGGCAGAGAGCCAAAGTGAACACGTGGCTGGTGAGGAGAGTTGGACATCTTGCCAGCAAAAGAGACACAACATTTTTTTTCTGAGGAGCTAGCAGACTGAGCTGTGCAGGGCTGAACATCATGCCCATTTGTATCCTACTATAGATATGAAATATTCAAGATTCAATGACTAATCTGTCATATATCTCAATATATGCAGTGAAATGTAGGGGTACTTCAGAGTCATGTAACTTTTTGATAGAAGTGTAACCTTTCCGAAAAGTTGATGCATGTTAGTGTTAGGAAATAGCGTCAACCGTTAATAAAGTCTGTTCATATTCCACTGGTGCATGATCACATACAAAACAAAGTGTGGCCATTTTAGCTATTACACACCGTCACCAGTTGCAGCTTTACAGGTCAACACCAAGGGATCAGGCCACTTTTTAAAAATTGTTTAGAAAAATTACCCAAAAGTGACATGGATTGGATACTTGATACTGATACCAGATCCTATTGAAGAGGCTGATAAACTGCTGAAAAGGCAGCATTAATTTTGCTGCAGTTCTTAAGTGATTTGCAATTTGTTTTTATACACATTGTAAATGTGTGTATACTGAACAATGTCTAGCAATGCCAGAATACAAAGTAAAAAAGGCTAAACATTACGAAAGCACTTTACTTATTCTGCATCCCTTCAACCCACACTTCTCTCCCTCGCTCAATAACGGAGGTACTTAGCATGTGTAACGTGTAAGCAGTGCGGAGAAGTGTTGATTCTGTATTCAATTAACCGTGACTGCCCGGGAACAAGTGAACCGCCCCAGTCGCTATCTGTCTATTCACAAGAGAGAAGCCTGAAAAGGTTATGGGTTAATTACCAAAGCGTCAGTGCTGTAAAGATTCTTATGTCATCATTTTAAAATTGTCTCTCATTATTTCTTCATCAGCCACACCTGTTTGTTTCAATCTTTTCACGAGTAGAGTCTTTGGGAATATGTTGGTGTATGCGTGTGTGTGTGTGTGTGTGTGTGTGTGTGTGTGTGTGTGTGTGTGTGTGTGTGTGTGTGTGTGTGTGTGTGTGTGTGTGTGTGCATGTGTACATTGCCAGGAACAGAAACTTGTCTGTGATTAATTACACTGCAGCCCTGATCATTCATTATGGCAAACACAATACCACCTCTGTTTACCTTTCCTTCTCTCATTCTCTCTATGCCTAACCCTTTCAAGCTCCCTTTCCCCTTCTCTCCTTTCTTGCCTCTCCATCTGTGCCTCTGCCTCTGCTTTTTTCTCTCTTCGCACTACCCTCTTTCAACACCCTCTAGCAAGCCTCCCTCTCACATCCTTGCTCTTTCTGTCTGCGTCTTGGTGCCTCTCTGCATCTTCCAAGTTTTTTTTTTTTTTTAATCCTAAGTAGGCTGATGATTCATTATGGGTTCCTGTGCACTTAGCGTTTCACAAATTTCACACTTCATCACGCTGGATGTCAAATCGTGTAGAGTCAGAAAGCAAAATTATTCTAAATCACAGCTGTCCACTGAAAGGCAACACAGTCACTGTGAGGGACAGATGTACTGTACGTACATTTGCGAATGTAGCGTTATCAGCGCCATGGCCAACCCGCAGAAAACGCACGCTGTGACACATCAGCTTACGTTGTATTTACCAAACCTCCAGTTCATTGGGTAATCAGCGCCTTTCTCCGCCCATTAAACCACTATACATTTAAAAGCGCAATTGAATGGGCTAATGCTGTGACTGTTTGAAATGATCCCGATGCCATTGTATGTTTTTATGTAATGTAGTGACTGCCGGAATAGAATGTGAACGCTTAGTCGGAGATTTGATGCCAAATCCAAGATGTCACCTTTGGTTTCTTTCAGTAACTGTAATATTGCATGGTTGCTTAATCTGTAACACTTAATGACTGAACTGAAAAACGGTGATCCAAAAAATCCTTTCAGCTTGTCTCCTTAGCCTGTCTTTGTCTTTGCTGCCATTACGCCACGAGGCATGTTCAAGGATACCTGCTATTTACAATTTTTATTGACAGGCAGTCTGTGCTTTTACCTCAGTGCGGCCTGTTTGTACACACCTCGCCATGCTTTTAAGCGCACGTTCTAAAACAAATACACCTAAAGTGGGCACCAAAGCGTTAGTACATCTGGCCCAGAGTGTATGTGTGTCTGTGTGTGTTAGGAATTTAATGGATTAAAAATCAGCTGGGAGTGCACAGGAAACTCCACAAATTTCACTCATAAAGGTCAGTTTACTTATCATGGGTAGCACTGCTCATCCTGTGAAAACAGTTGTATTATCTCCTCTGTGGCACTGGAAGAACTTTGTTAAGTCACACATTGATGTTTGCTGTGTGTTGTCTGAACAACTAGGCTGGATGATGTGTTGAAAAGAAAACGCCTAGACACTGTTTCTAGATTATGAAGTTTCTTACATCAAAGATTCAGCGTAAATTTACAAGCTCTGCAGAAGCCTGGAAAGTACTAACCCAATGAACACACTCTACCTTTCAATACCTTAGACATTCTTTATATAGGATATGTTCGGTCACATGTTAGATAACATATAGGATTTTGTTCAAAGATCCCATCCAACTCATCACATCCATTCCAAAGTTCACTCCAACTCAATGTAAACCCCCTTGCATCAGTAGTATTTACTTTGAACAGAACCTGATTCAAGTTAGAAATCATTAGATACTACAGCTGTAAGGCCTACTCTCTGCTGTCCTTAGTAACTATAAACAGAGCATCTACTGTAGGATAACTCTTGCCCTGCTATGGTGGAATTTCCAGAAACACCATGTTGTAGTAAGACCAGACAAAAGGAAAACTTAGGCTTCTTTTGATCATTCATAACTCCCAGGTCAGGGTTAGAGATTATTTGGTATTATATAGTATGATATATACAGTAGTATATAGTATTACATAATATGACTTTCTTTAACAAAGTTTATTTAAAGGCAAAGTGCTGCAGTGGATAGGAATGATAGGAGAAACAACCAGCATTTATTCACCAACAACTCTAATTCAGTTTCCATGCCCACTCTGGGCAGGCCTTCTTATGGTTGTTGTTGCTATGACTTAAATTTAGATGCTATACATGGACGTTTAAATAATTACATACTGTACTTTGACTTTAATTGACATGCTGCTTTTTATCACTTTTTCTGAGAAATTATGCATTGACTATTTTTGACATATTATACTACGACTTTTTAACCACTTTTTTCGACATACTATACTATGACTATTTTTGGCTTATTATACCATGAATTATTCATCACTTTTTTCAACTTGCTATACTATGACTATTTGTGACATACTATACTATCACTTTTTTATCAATCATTTCAACATACGATACCATTACTTTTTACGACATACCATACTATCACTTTTCTTAGCACTTATTTCAAAATACTATAACATTACCTTTTTTCGACATAGTATAACATGACTGGTTTTGACAGAATATACATAAATCTCCTTGTGTGGCAAAATGGTGCAGTGGTTAGTGATACCTCACCAAGCAAACTGTGTGTGTTTCCTGCCTACTCTCATCTGGGTTCGATTCCCACTCCAAGCAGGACTTTTTAATGAAGTTTGGACATATAGTGACGGTTTTGTCTTTTTTTGACATGCAACACTATGACTTTAATTTGCATGCTATGTTATGACTTCTTTCATCACTTGTTTTAACATGCTATACTATGACTTTTTTCGACATGATATACAATGGCTTTTTATCACTTTTTTCAACGTAGTGTACCATGACTTTTAATCCCTGTTTTGACATTATATGCAATGTAACATTACACTATGATTTTATCATCACTTTTTTGACTGACTATACTATGACTGTTGTGACATACTATACTATGACTTTTTTATCATTTATTGTGATTATTCCACATTTTTCATGTTGTGTCAAGTAGTGCAGTGGTTAGGAATGCACAATCAGTAAGTAAGCTCTGTCTATTCTTATACAGGTTTGACTCCCACTCCAGTACATTACCTTTTTTGACATACTATTCTATGACTTTATTTGACATGCTATGCTATAGCTTTTTTCAACATGCTATGACTTTTTAATCACTTTTTTTGGACATACTATGCAATGACTTTTTTGACATATTATACTATGACGTATTTTAACATTTGCATTTTTAATACTTTTTCCGACATTGTATTGTATGACTGTCTTTAACTTGCTTTTGATAAAGGTAAAGTGGCGTAGTGGTTAGGAGTGCTGCAAAATGTGACCAACAAGTTAGCGTAGCTAACTCTCATTGAGGTTCAATGCCCACCCCAGACAAACTTTTTTTTGTTTCTTTTTTTTAATCACTTTTCCTGAAATACAATGCATTGACTTATTGTGACATATTATACTATGACTTTTTCATCAATTTTTTTGACATATTATACAATTACTTTTTATTCAGTTACTTCGACATATTATGCGATTACTTTTTTAACTTTGCATACTATTACCATTTTTGACATAACATACTAGCACTTTTTTGATATGTACTTTAGTGTGACTTTCATCACTTTTGTCAACATACAAAGCTATGACTGTCTTCGACATAATGTCTTAAGTGTCAAAGTGGCGCAGTGGTTAGGGTTACCCCACCAAACATCCATAAAGTGTGCACTGCCAACTCTCTTCCTGGTTTGATTCCTGCTCCAAGCAGGTCTTTCTTATACATTTTTATTTTTAACATGAAATACAGTAACTTTTTAAAACGTTTTTTGACATGAAATACTGACTTCATTTGACATGCTATACTATGACTTTTCAATGACTTTTTTCGACATGCTATACTTCGACAGTAATTGACATAATATACCCTGACTATTTTTGGCATATTATACAATGACTTTTTCACCACTTTTTTCAACTTGCTATACTATGACTATTTTTGACATACAATACTATGACTTTTCACATCCCTTATTTCGACATACTTTACCATTACTTTCTTTTATCGAAATACTATGCTTCAACATAACTCCTACTGTGGCAAAGTGGTGCAGTGGTTAATGATACCTCACCAAGCAGCAAGTACGCATTTACTTCCTCCTCTCATCAGGGTTCAATTCCCACTCCAAGCGGACTATTTCTAACACACAATATAGTGACTGTTTTTGTCGTAAATTAATTTGACGTATAACATTTTATACTATGACTTTTTAATCACTTTTTTCAACATACTATACTATGACTTTTTTGGCATATTATACTATGACTTTTTCATCACTTATTTTGGCATACTATACTATTACTTAATTTGGACATATTGTACTATGACTTTACCATCACTTTTTGACTTACTATACTATGACTGTTTTGACATACTACACTATGACTTTTTTTCATTTATTTTGAAGTACTATACTATGACTGTCTTTGACATAGCTTAATTTGTGGCAAAATAGTGCAGTGGTTAGGAATGCCCCAACAAACAACCAGTAAGTAATCTCTCTCTATTCTTATGCGGGTTTGACTCCCACTCCAATCCATTTACTTTTTTAAACTTTTTTTGAAATACCAAAATGACTATGACTTTTTTGACATGCAATAACTTTTTAATCACTGTTTTTGGACATACTATCTAATGACTTTTTTTGACATATTATACTATGACGTGGTTTGATATTTACCATTGCATTACTTTTTAGGACTTTTTTTGACATTGTATGTTAGTTTTCAACTTAGATTCTTCAAATGCAAATTGGTGCAGTGGTGTGCAATTCTGCAGAAAGTAACCAGTAGAGTGTCACAACTAACTCTGATCCAGGTTCAATACCTACTCTAAATCAGGCCTCTTTATCTATTTTCTTTTAACATACAATACATTTTTTTCATCACTTTTTTCAACATACTATACAATGACTTTTAACATTTGATACTATGACTTTTTCATCACTTTTTTTTAACATACTATACTATGACTATTTTTGAAATATTACACTATGACTTATCCATCACTTATTTTGGCATACTATACTATTACTTAATTTTGACATGGTGTAGTATGCTTTTTATCACTTTGTTCAATATCTACTATAGTATGACTTTTATCACTTTTACTCACATACTATCTTATGACTTCAACATAGTTTCCTTTGTGGCAAAGTGGTGCAGTGGTTAGGAATTCTCCAATGAGTAAGTATTCACTGCTTAATCTAACCCATGTTTAATTCCTATACCAAGCAAGCCCTTTTTCATGAAATTCTATTTTTTACATACAATACAATGACTTTATTTGGTAAATGCTAAACTATGACTTTTTAATCACTTTTTTCAACATGCTAAACTATGACTATTTTTGGCATATTATACTATGACTTTTTCACCACTTTTTTCAACTTTCTATACTATGACTATTTTTGACATACAATACTATGACTTTTCACATCACTTATTTCAACATACTTTACTATTACTTTCTTCAACATAGTATACTATCACTTTTCTTATCAATTATTTCAAAATACTATACCATTACTTTTTTCAACATAGTATAATATGACTATTTTTGACATAATATACTAAGACCTTTTTTTGATAGGACTATAGTATGACTTTTTATCACTTTTATCGATATACTATGCTTCAACATAACTCCTACTGTGGCAAAGTGGTGCAGTGGTTAATGATACCTCACCAAGCAGCCAGTAAGTATTTACTTCCTCCTCTCATCAGGGTTCAATTCCCACTCTAAGCGGACTATTTCTGACACACAATACAGTGACTGTTTTTGTCGTAAATTAATTTGACGTATTAACATTTTATACTATGACTTTTTAATCACTTTTTTCAACATACTATACTATGACTTTTTTGGCATATTATACTATGACTTTTTCATCACTTATTTTGGCATACTATACTATTACTCAATTTGGACATATTGTACTATGACTTTACCATCACTTTTTGACTTATTATACTATGACTGTTTTGACATACTACACTATGACTTTTTTTTATTTATTTTGAAGTACTATACTATGACTGTCTTTGACATAGCTTAATTTGTGGCGAAATAGTGCAGTGGTTAGGAATGCCCCAACAAACAACCAGTAAGTAATCTCTCTCTATTCTTATGCAGGTTTGACTCCCACTCCAATCCATTTACTTTTTTTAACTTTTTTTGAAATACCAAAATGACTATGACTTTTTTGACATGCAATAACTTTTTAATCACTGTTTTTGGACGTACTATGTAATGACTTTTTTTGACATATTATACTATGACATTTTTTGATATTTACCATTGCATTACTTTTTAGGACTTTTTTTGACATTGCATGTTAAGTCTTCAACTTAGTTTCTTCAAAGGCAAAGTGATGCAGTGGTGTGCAATTCTGCAGAAAGTGACCAGTAGAGTGTCATCCAGGTTCAATACCCACCTTAATCAGGCCTCTTTTTGTACTCATTTTCTTTTAACACACAATATATTTATTTCAACATAATGTAATAAAACTTTAATTTAGACGCTATACATTGACATTTAAATGATTTTTTCAACATATTGTACTTTGACTTTAATTGACATGCTATTCTATGGCTTTTTTCAATATACTATACGTGACTTTTTTTAATCACTTTTCCTGACATACCATGCATTGACTATTTGTGACATATTATACTATAACTTTTAAATCACATTTTTTGACATACTATACTATGACATTTTCATCACTTTTTTGACATACTGTACTATGACTATTTTTGGCATATTATATACTACGAGTTTTTCAAAACTTTCTTCAACTTACTATACTATGACTATTTTCAGAATAGTATACTATGACTTTTTAGTGTCTTTTTTTTTTTACATACCATATTTTGACTTTAAGTGACGTGCTATACTATGACTTTTTGTCATGTTTTTTTGACCTACTAGGCAATGACTACTTTTTACTTATTATACCATGGCTTTTTCTTCACTTTTTTTCAACATACTATACTATGACTATTTTGACACACTATATTTTATATTTTCAATAACTTATTTCGACATACTCTTCTATTACTTTTTTCCACATGCTATACAATACTTTATTTTTTACTTTTTTCAACATAGTATACCATGGTTTTTTATCACTTTTATGAAATACTACGCTTTGACTTTTTTCCACCAACTATACCATCACTTTTTTATGATTTTTTCAACATAGTATACCATGACTACTATTTTTTCAATAAATACTACAGTATGACTAATATTACTTTTTTTAAACACACTATTCTTGTTTTTACATGCAATACATTGACTTTTTTAATTTAATTCCAACAGACAATGACTTGAATTTACATGCTATATTATGACTTCTTTTATTACTTCTTTTGACATGATATACTATGACTGTTTTCGGCATGGTACACTACGACTTTTTATCACTTTTTTTAACGTACTTCACTTTTTTTTTACATACTTTGCAATGAATTATTTTAACATTTTATACTTTGCAACACTTTTTTTCAACATAATATACTATGACTATTTTTGAAATATCATACCACGACTTTTTTATCACTTATTTTGACATGCTATACTATTACTTTTTCTCGACCTGCTATACAATACTTTTTTATGATCTTTTTTCCAAATAGTATACTATGACTTTTTATGACTTTTCATGATGTACTATCCATTGACATTTTTATCACTTTTTTTTGACATACTATGCAATAACTATTTCTGACTTATTATACTATTACGTTTTTCAGAAATGCTGTACTGTACTTTTTATCACTTTTTTTTTTACATACCATACTATGGCTTTTTTATCACTTTTTTAACATAGTATACTGTGACTATTTTGATAAATGTTATAGTAGAACTTTTTATGACTTTTTCCAACATACTATGCTATGACTGTCTTCAACTCAGCTTCTTTTGTGGCAAAGTGGTGCAGTGGCTAGGAATGCCCCAGCAAGTTTTCTCTGTTAACTGTCCTCAAAGTTCAATTCCCACTCCAAGCAGGCCTTTTTTGGACATACTATACTATGACTTTAATTGACATGATTTTTTTCATCATTTTTTTTCAACATACTAAACTATGACATTTTTATTACTTATTTTCAACAGAGTATACTATGACTGTCTTCAACATACCGTTCGTTGCTAAGTGGTCCAGTGGTTAGGAACGCCTAAACAAGCAACCAGCAAGTTTTCACAGCCGACTCTCATCCAGGTTCAATTCCCACTTCAAGCACATCATTTTCATAAATTTATTTGACACACAATACATTAACTTTTTTGACTTATTTCAACATACCCTACAATGATTTTAATTTAAATGCTATAACATGACATTTTTATCACTTTTTTCAACGTACTATTCCATGACTTTTTATTTTCTTTTACGACACACTATGCAATGACTATTTTGGACTTATACTATAAGTTTTTCACAACTTTTTTCAACATTCTATACTATTATTTTTTTCGACACGCTGTGCAATACTTTATTCTGACTTTTTTATGACATACTACTCTATGACTTCTTTTGACATATTATTTTTTTGATTTTTTTCAACAAAAAAAATGATATTTTTGATAAATACTATAGTATGACCTTTTATGACTTTTTCCGACATACTATGCTATGACTGTCTTCAAAGTAGTTTTAATGGTGGCAAAGTGGCTTAGCAATGCTCCAACAGTCAAAGGGCAAATATTCCCTGCGCAATCTAATCCAGATTTGATTCCCACTCCAGCCTTACCCTATCCATGATGCCTTTTTTTAACATACCATACCATGACTTTTTATTCAA
Source organism: Etheostoma cragini (assembly GCF_013103735.1). NCBI lineage: Eukaryota > Metazoa > Chordata > Actinopteri > Perciformes > Percidae > Etheostoma > Etheostoma cragini. The sequence continues at coordinate 5,181,724 of NC_048421.1, read as the reverse complement.
TTTTGACATACTATCCTTTGACTTTTTTGACACATTATACTTAACAAAGTTTCTTTTCTGGCAAAGTGGTGCGGTGGTTAGGAATCCCCCACTGAGCAACCTGCAAGCTTTCCCTGTTAACTCTCATTAAGGTTCGATTCCCACTCCAAGGAGGTGTTTTCATTTCCTTTTTTAATTGACATGCTTTACTGTGATTTTTTCCATCACTTTTTTCAACATGATACATTGTCTTTTTATCACTTATTTTCAACACAGTATACTATGACTGTCTTCAGCATTACTTATTTTGTTGCTATGTGGTGCAGTGGTTAGCAACGCTCAAACAAGCAGCATACTATTCCATGACTTTTTGTGAAATTCTTCACTGTAACTTTTTTATCACTTTTTCAAGATAGTATACTATGACTTTATTCAGTATAAATGTATATTCAGTCATATTATATGACTAACTTTGACATAATGATACTACAAGTTTTTTTTTTAATAACATTTCTATGACTTTATAATCACTTTCTTTCGAAAAACTATACTATGACTTATTTATCAATTTATTTGACATTCTATGCTTTGACTATTTTTGATAAACTATACTTCGGTTTATTTATTAAATTGTTACATGCAATACCATTACTTTTTAACATGTACTATACCAACACTTTTTAATCAGTTTTCAACCTACTATATTGTTACTTTTTTTATCACGTTTTTAAATAAACTATAGTATGACATTTTCATCACTGTTTTTGAAATGATCTTTTTTTTATTACTTTTATTCACATACCTACACTATGATTTTTCAACATGCTATAAAATGACTTTTCTTTGAAAAAAAGCTTAAATGTTCCACTAAACCAATACATTGTTGGTTTTATTTACTTCAGTATAGTTAACATTTCCATGGAATTCATACTAATTAAAACCGTTCCCGCTTTTCCAACTATTCTCACTAGTTCACCTTCATCTTTTGCAATTATGCCAGCAATCCAGTTTAACTTTAGCAATTTAGCTTTTCAGCCTTGACAAGCACTTTTTGAAGGAAATGTGTTTTCTAGTTTATTATCTTTGCCTCTGAACGTTTAATTTCACATAAAGAAGAAAAAACTTTGCAGACACACACCCACATGCCCACACAAACAAACACACACACACACAAACACACACACATTCCCATCATTCCTCATCCCTTTTAGCCTCTACATATTAGAAGTTCAACATGTAGTCTGTGCGGTCAGCTTTACATTATTTGTGCCTCTTAACCAGGTGTTTTGGGAGATAACAGGACCTTGTGTCGTATCTCATGGCCCCATACCTTCTCCTTATAATCCCTCCATTGCTCTTTTCTATACTGTACTCTTATGTTCATCTATTTGGTAACAGGTACAGCCACTACTGCTCATTATTTTACCATTATTATTCTTTATCTTTCAATATTTTCTATTATCTATTTTACTTTGTGGAATTTCAAAATTGTAAGTGGTTATCATTTCAATTGGAGGATAATTTGATGTAAGTACCCCCCGCCCCTTATATCAATAAAAAGGGTATTCTTTCTGCTCAATTCCTGATTCTGTCTTCATACTATGACTCTGCTCCAGTAATTTGGGTCAGCATCTGGCAAAAACAATCAAAAGATTGTCTTAAAACTCTATTAATTCTAATTTTCTTGAGCGTCACACACTATATATATATATATATATATATATATATATATATATATATATACTACACTATAAAGGTATGTGCTAGCTCAGCAGAGACTTTAAAGAGGGAGCTGTCTCCATATGAAACATGACATAATACTAAATAAGTTAATGCACGTTTAAAATAAGGAATACTATCACACAGCATCTATCTTTCTTCTTAACGCACTTTTACTGACATTGCCTTGTCAGTAAGGATCAGTTTGGATTTTAATCTCTAATGTACTAGAGACAAAGTTGTTATTATGTAGTCTAATTGGGGCACCACCAGGTTGTTATTGCACAACTGTCTCTGCAAAAGTTTCAGTCAAACAGTCTCTTTAATATTCATCATCTCTTTCTGTGTTGAAGGTCACATGACACAAAGTGTAATTACATGTGATGTTATTTTGAATATGTCAAGGGGTTTTACACTTTAATTACTTTAATAATTTCCGCTGAACTGCCTGCAGACTAAAAAATATTTAAAGTAATAATCAAGTATGTTTTGAAAATTGAAACTGAAACTCCCAACTTGAAGTAGATCTTGCTAATTATTAGTTGAAATTGATGTTGAAAATTCGCAATTTCAAATAGATGTTGAAAACTCCCAAGTTAAGATCATGATGGAAATTTGCAAGTTGAATTCAATGTTACAAATGCGCAAGTTGAAATCGATGTTGGAAATTCACAAGTGGAAGTCGATGTTGAAAATTCGCAAGTTGAAATCGATGTAGAAAATTCGCAAGTTGAAATCGACGTTGGAGGGTTAGGGTTAGGAATTTCAGATCCATGTTGGAAATTCGCAAGTTGAAATCGATGTAGAAAATTCGCAAGTTGAAATCGATGTAGAAAATTCGCAAGTTGAAATCGATATTGAAAAACCGCAAGTTGAAGTCGAGGTAGGAAACCACAAATGAAACCACATTCATCCATCACAAACAGTCCTGTGTGGTTTACCTTGAGCGGGGTTTGAACCTGCATCTCTTGAGTGTCAGTCAGCGTTACACTCCACTGGACCATCTCCAGGTAGGAGAAATAAGAAACATCACCTACATCAACCTGGAGAGAAACACAGTTCCTCTGTTCCTCCTGCTGCCCCTTAAACCTCTTAAAGCCAACCCATTAAAAACATCTTAAACATCCCATATTGTAAAAAAAAAAAAAGAGATCCACGTGACTTTTTTAAATTATAAAGCAGGTTGAGGTGCATCCAAATACTGTAAAACTATCAAAAAGCTGAACCCACAGAGGACACAAAGTGTGTGCTCTGAAATTGTGCCTTGGAACGAATTGTCTGGACTTCTGTATACTAAACAGTCAAAGAATAAAATGCTACACTGCTGTTAGTCATTCCCCGGCTGCAATCACGGTGCAGAGACATCAGGAGTGCCGTTGCAGAATACCTGGAAATGCTGACCAATCAGAGCAGCATGTGCTTTTTCAGGAGGGGGGCTTAAAAAGACAAGCATTTAAACGGAGCATTTCAGACAAAGGGTGAACACAGGTATATTCCGACTAACAGTACGAGAAAAACAATTTGTGTTTTTGGTACATTAAAGCATGTAGACAGGTTCTGTTAGGAACCCAAACATACATAAGGACCTAAAAATGAGCATGATGTGGGACCTTAAAAGGGAAAACTTTTCAAGACATAAGTGACAACCACCAAAAACCATTTCTTATAGTGTAATGCATGTATCCATCCATTAAAAAACCTGAAACCTGCTACACAGATGACAACCCACTCTGTGAAGTTTGAGGAAACCTTTCAGGTCCCTGAGTGCTTAGTTGGAAGAGAAACCGTTCCACAGTCTGAAGGTTGTGAATTCAAATCCCACCTTTGAGCTTTCAAAAAAAAAAATCTTATTGTGAAAAGTCTGTCCCTGATCTTATTAAAATGCCTCAGAGGAGGAAATCGCCACATGTCTCTGTCTTCTTTTGGGACTAAGAGTAAAAACATTTTATTAACTCACCAAACAGGAAGTGACTCATAACTCAGCTAAAACATCTCAGAGGAGTTTGAACCTGTTGAGTTTTTTTTAACCTGTTCTCATGGGACAAACAAACCTCTGGGCACGTTTTTGTTGAGAAACAAATGTCCACTAGAAGTGCTATAGAAAATAACTATAAAGTGGCTGAAATAGGTCATACATTATTTTTTTTATAATTATTACACAAATAGAAGTAGCCTATATTTTGTGCCTGCACCACATATTTTATATCTGTCAGAAAACATACTCGTAATTAACATAACATACTTTGCATGTTATTTTGCTCTATGTAGACGTCTGCCTTTGTAAATGTAAGTAAATAAATTATGGATGGCTATCTAATTTTAAGCTCATAAATGCACACTTCCATAATTTCCCTTAGCCCAGCATCTGTCTCTTCTTTTGCTCCATGTGCCTAACTCCTAACCAGGTGCTTAAGGGCATAGTCTAAATCCTTGGCGTTACATTTGCAGAATGGCTTCGGTTCTGCAGGAAATTCCGCCGGATGCATGTATTTTCGGGATCTTTACGTTTTCTTTGTGTTGGAATTTCAAGTTCGTGGATTACTGAGGACTGTTTTTGACTGCTCCTCAGATCTCTGTAGGGGAAATTGGGACAGATAACTAGACTATCTGTCCAATCCAAGTTTTCTCTCACTCAACTATTTTGAAGCAGCTCAGTGTGGAGTTTAGTGCCGCCCATGGTGATTTTTGGTTGCTTTGAAGAAATGCCATTAAACCAGAGCACCTTTTCCTTCCATCCCGAGTGCCATGTGGAGTAGCCAGACCCTCCTTTAGTGTGCTTTGGAGGAGGGTCTGGCAAAGCAAGACTTTTTAGGAGATAACTAACCATGTATAGTCTGCTCTAATGTTATGGCCAAAATCATTTGAACCTTGATTTTCTTGTATTGTCAGGTCCTTTTTTGGAGTGCAATAATATTGTAATATTGTTACATTTTGTTTGAAGTACCCGTGACGGCTTCAGCACATGTAGCAATGAGCAGGTCTGCTCATCGCTTTGTGTCCACTCTCTTTGTAAAAACAGAGATGAGCCGTGGGTTTCTGTGGTCTGTGCAGCTTCGGGTGATTAAAAGGATGTGTTCTGCTACGGAAATACAATGACAGATTTGTCACGCTTGTGCTCCATGTATTCCTGTCATTGTTTTGATTCCCACCTCCGATGTAAAGCAGCGTTCAGCTACTTCCTTAAACTTTGTCTCATTCAGAGATCAGAGACCCAAACGGGTGTGGTATAGAAAGTCTGCAGGAAGACTCGGTTTATGCCAGTTCTCATTCATATTCAATGAGCTAAGCTGCTTGAATGTTAACAGATAGACAATGAGAGCCTGGCTATCAGCATCCTTTACCCAGCGCAACTGGGCGAGCTCATGAATAATAATGAGCTCACTCAACATGACATCAGACTGACCAGCTTTTGTAATTGGTTTGATTTCTCCTCGTATTTCTTTCCAGTGGCTAGAGCTGACAGAGGAGGTAGCAGTTCATTTTCACATTCGCAACATAACACAAACACATATGGACCTTATATATTTCAAAAAATGCAAGTAAAAACGTTTTTTGTGTGGCAGAACTGTAAATTTTTCCTTCAGACTGGACATCATGGATTTAAGCTTTAAAACTATTTGGAAGAGACAAAGAAGCCTTACACATAGCATGTACCACCGAAAAGCAGGTGCTGCAAATTGCAGCTACAGGTGATTTTTTTTACACCTATCAAGAATCTATTGCTACAGTAACATTGCCATCAGCAATAACTTCAGGAACTGCATCAGAGAACTTTGCTAATGCGCATGTTAGGTCTTTATCTACGTTTAAGCACTGAGTGCAAAATTGTAAAATTTTAAAAAGTGCTTCACTGTGACCTTTACCAGTCGCTATTCCCAATTTTATAATATGAGGCTGGATCACAGATGCACCATGACCTACCCGTTTGTGTGTGTGTGTGTGTGGGTTTGTGGTTAGTTTTTCAGCGCTCCCCTATCAAGTTAGAAGGAACAGACTGCAACAAGGGATAAAAGCAGATCAATGGTCCTGACTGGGGAATACTAATGGTTTTAAGACAAGGTTAGCGTTGGAGACTGTAATCGTTCTCACAGAACTAATGGCAACCATAACTCTTTCTACCTTAACATTTACTGTGAGGTTTAGCTAGGATATTTTTATAAGAACAATAATCTGCAATTTTTCTGTAAGACCAAACAAAGACTGCATTGTAAAATGAAATATAAAATCATCTTCACAAATTATTTGAAATGTAGAAAAGTTTTTTTTAATTTTGAAACTGTGTTTGTGTAATGCATGCATGCTCACAACATGATAAACCCTTTAGACTAAACACCCTCATGATAGCCCAATCTGGCCAATCTTACATTTATTTCACTGTAACTGCCATGGAACAAAAATAAGCTTTGTACTTCAACTTGCTACAGAGCAACAATTTTGCAATGTATTTTTCTCATAGCCTCACAGAGCTTGTTTTATTACAGGGTTTTAGGTCAGTACCTGTGTTGAGTCCAAGACAACAAAGCAATAACCTCTCATCACCTATAGTGTTGCCAAAGCCAAGAAAACCAGCACAGAGAGAAAAATGTTCTCCTTTTGTAGTGTAAATGTACACTGTATATAACTTTGTTTGCCGTTCAGGGTAACTTACTGTATTCAAAATTAGGTAAACAAATTGAGATATAATTGTGTTACATCAAGTATTTTACACACATATTGTAATAATAATAATAATAATAATAATAATAATAATAATAATAAAAACAATAGTATAATTAGTTCCAAGGCAATATCATGTTGTATGTTGTATGTCTATATATCTACAGTTTATTATCCTGTGTGTTTTTCATCCCTTTAGCTCAGATGTTGAAAGTTTGTCATGCGTCTGTTACAGAATGATACAATGAGTGTGTGTGTGTGTGTGTGTGTGTGTCGGTGTTTGTAACAACATAACAGTTACAGTGTAATATAAATTGGGTAAAAATGGCTGCCCACTGCTCCCTTGAGGAATAGGTTAAATGTAGAGAATACATTTAGCTTCATGTGTGTGTATGTGACCATAAAGTACCTTTAACTTTAAAATACATCAAAACTTGAGTGAGTTTTGTATTAGTTTACTTATGATGTTCTCCTGCATCCACACAACCCTGCATGCTAATTGGTCAGACCAGAGCGTCCTGTGCATTTTCAGAGACATGCCACAAAGCTTTCAAACACTTTGCTCCTTTATTACATCCTCTCTTGTTTCTTTCACTTGCTGGTTGTCTGTCTTGTTCCCTTTAATGTGCTTGAACAAATTGCACAATCTGAGTCATCCTCTGCTGCCACAATACCAAGCACGTCGTCTATTTTTTTCCCTTTTAAACCAAATATAATGCAAAACGCAGACGTGCAGTTACAGCTACTAATAGGTCAGATATGTTTAAAACAAAAAGAAATGACCTTTCTGTAAAATGTTTGTTTGTGTATGTGTGTGTGTGTGTGTAAACAAATGTGTTTCCGGTGGCCTATTTCTGTGACTATGAATGTGCATTTGTGTAGCACGTTCAAACATAAAAATATAGAAATGGCCCAGTCCCAGTCAGGCTAAAGCAAGGTGCACACACACACACACACACACGCACACACGCACACACAGAGTAATTCATATGTAGGAAGGCAGAGTGAGGACACACGCTAAATAATCCACAGACTCTGCGATCCTTTCTTGTAGCCGCAGCAGTACTCTGCAATTACTGGGTGTCACAAGGGACAGCTAGAGAGAAGATGGCTGAGGTGGAAGTGAGTTAGAGAGCAAAGTTAGGAAGACAAAGAGAGCACTGATCATAAGCGAGCACGGCCCTGGGATGTTTGCCTCAGCTTCACTTGTTACTTAAAAACCCTTAATGCTGGCTAAGATTTATTTCTAACTGTCAACAAATTCCATCAAAACACCAAAACCATCAACGAGTTGATTTTTCTATCCAAATGTCCGATACATTTTTTTCTACGATAAAGCTCCATTGTTGTCCCTCCGAAAACAAATCAGCGAGCCACAGCATTGCACTGGGAGACATATTATTTCACTACAATGAACACAGGGCATTTTGTTTAGTTGTTTTTAACCTCTCTTCGATTTTTGTTCTGTTGAATACATTCTTTCTTCTTCTGCTAATTAAGACAAAAATACCAATTTGTTCAACTGTACTCTGCTATAGCAATGAAAGACTTCAAATTTAAACTTCAAATTTGGTCAAATTCTTTCAAGTGGACGTCATGCCTTGAAACGTGAGCCAATTTGTTATTGCTGTCAAACAACATCTGACATGAAACCAAGTTACAAAAGATATGCAATTTTTTGTTTCTTACATAATGCATAGAAAATGATGTGTTTGTCACAGTACCACTGTCAGTCACACTGCTTGACTGACTAGTGAGCAGTGTAGTGTTGTATACATTAGCATACAAACTTAGCAGAAACAGTGGGAGAAGCGATGGTAAGACAGCAGGAGAAAAAAAGAGAAAGTAAAAAATAACAGATTTTTTGTCATTTACGTTCCGGTATTATAATTTTAGTTGCTACTTGAAATTGTAGCAGAATAATAAAATACTAGACTTTGTCGTAAAAGGAACATTAAACAAATGTCTGTATGTGTGTGTGTGTATGTGTGTGTGTGTGAGAAAAAGAGAGAAAGATAGAGTGAAGCTGACAGTTTGATTTCTAATGACTTAATTATTGTTCGATCTTTGTGATTGCCCTCTCTCTAACACAGTAAACTGATAAGCTGCCTAATCATTGCACCCATTGGTATGTGTTTGTGTGCTTGTGAAGGATTCTGTGCGCATCATTATGTTTGATATCACATTTTATCTCCGAGCGATAAAAGCCAACATTTTCCCACACTGACATCTACTAACCGTGTTTGCTTCGGTGCCTTTTACTTTCTCCTTGATTGTTTCCAATTATCTTTTTTCTTCACTTGCACAAATTAAAAAATATTCTAACACCGTACAGCAGACTCATTGGAGCCTTGCTGGTGGACAAGAAAGCTCCAGTGTTAAAGTAAGCATTAAGGGAGAGAAGAGAGAAAGGCTCAGAGTAATAGTTTAGTGTTATACAGCCTCGACAGTAGGATAACACTAGAAAAAGGAGAAGAAAGTGTGTTTGGAAAGTGTTGTATATTAAAAAGCTCCTGGTTTTAGAGATAAGAAGAGTCTCTTTTAATTATTGTTCAAAGGCTTAAACAGTGCATGTAGAATTATATATTTGTACAGTTAAGCATTTCCTGTATTAAAGGTCCTTTATAATGCTTATATTTTCAGGTTCATAGTTCTACTAGAACATGTTTACATGCTTTTTGCATTTAAAAAAAACAACTTTATTTTTCTCATATGATCTGTCTGAACACACTGTGCCTGTAACCCTGCCTTACCCCAACCTATGCACCTGTCTCTTAAACCCCCACTTCCCAAAAAAGCCCAGTGTTCCCTGATTGGTCAGCGTTTCCAGATTTCTGCATGTGCACTATTGGAGTCATTGCAGCAGGGGAATGACTGTAATGACACTGTAGCGGCAATTTATATCTTTGCCTAGTATAGTTGTGACATCACAACAGCACAAACATCCTGACAGCTCTTTTAAAGGCACAGTTTCTTAATATAGGATGTGTGCATTGTTCGGTTGATACTTTGTTCGTTTTGATACTTTCACAGTATTTATTTGGCACCTCAACCTGCTTCATGACAATATCAGACCTTTAAACCTTTAACACATAGGGTGTTGATTTCAAAAGTAATCATCCAGCTGCAAATACATTGCTGCATATAATGTTTGATGTAGTGTAGTCCATGAAAAAAAATATCCACCTCAACCCCCAAATAACCAATGTATGTTGACCAAAGCTAAACACACTAAACCTGGTGTCTAACTCACACCTTGAAAGGGTTAATTTGGCTGCAGAGACCAACAAGGGCTACCATAAGAAGATAAATTACATTATCTTTTATGGGGCAGCTGGAAACACTCCATCATGGGCGAACCCCAGTTGCCTAATGCAATTTTACCTAGAGTAGCAGCAAACCGATATCATGATAGCTCTAAGGCATAAACAATAAAAGACCATCATAATTTCATATTACAAAGTGTAGTTGGTCATTTTGGTTTTGATGATATGATATGAATAGCTAATGCCAGACACAGAAAGGCAGAGGAAGGCACAGTGACAGTCACACTATGATGGTTGTAATTGACTTAAAAAAGCAGCCCTCACATCTTTCACAATCTTTATGCTGAGCTAAGCTAACCGGCTGCAGGCTTCAGCGCCATATTTACTGTACAGACATGAGAGTGGTAATAATGTCCTCTCAATAAAAAGACAAATAATATATTTCCCAAATATCAAACTATCCCTTTAAGTCATAAATGTCGTACTGAATGTTTGTTATAGTCACCCTCCAGATAAAGTGTCTGTCTACATTACATTTTGCCACGTTTTTTTTTTTTTTTGGTCTGAAGCCCAGGAATGAAAGTTGGCTACTACTGTACAGCATTAGTGTTAACTAATAAATAACTTGTCATGTAAAGTTCAGTAGAATGCTGTTGGGATTACCTAATTTATTCCACCTTTGTACACCACCAATTATACTCTCCATACTGAATGGGGTTTGTGTAAGATAATCAAAATAGAGCTGTACTCAGTAGCACATCTATGCAGAATGTTTTGACAGTCCTGTGACACATTGTACTGTTTAATGATTTCCACGGTCAATAAAAGGGATTTTGATTTATTGTGTGTGTGTGTGTGTGTGTGTCCATGTCTAAGTGTGTGTGATGTGCATGCACTAAGATCTGTCACATCACCTCCATACCATATGAGGTTGCACATCATGACTCTGCTGGTTCCCTACAGCGTAATGTGTCGTTGGCAATTACATCACACACACGCACACACACACACACACACACACACACACACACACACATATTAATGTTGGATGACTCAGTTCTTTGGTGGTTTTCAGACATAGCAAATAAGAAACTTTAAATGTTAAAGGTCAGTATTCCACACTGGTACTCTCACTTTGACTTAGCGAGTCACGACCAAACATCCATTACACTACACTTTTAAAAAGGATGAGTCATTTTCAGCACCTCTTTTAACTATGCAGAAACACACACCGACACTTCTCCGCACTGTGTGTGTAAACAGAATAAGGTGTTTCAAAGGCCATTTTCTCCAAGTGCATCACTGACACATGCTGTGTTGAAAAGGAAAACAAAGATTGCCTTATATCAAACCCAGGTGGGATGAAAATATGTGGAAATTATACAGCACCTTAGTGTCCCTTATGTTTAAATGTGCTCTAGAAATAAACTTCTGAATTTGTGAATTTTGTGAGAGGTTGTTGCACCCCAATGCCCCACGGCCCACTTGTTTAACGGTAACGCTATTATATACAAACTACATCCATCCATCAATCTTTGTCCGCTTGTCAGGTGTCGGGTCGCAGGGGGGAAGCAGCTCCAGCAGGGGACCCCAAACTTCCCTGTCCCGGGCAACACAAACCAACTCCGACTGGGGGATCCCAAGGTGTACCCAGGCCAGGTTGCAGATTTAATCCCTCCACCTAGTCAGGGTCTTCCACTAGGAATTTGGGGCTCTTCACATGCCATTTCCATACAGCGAAGCATTGCATTTTGAGAAGAAGCTAAGAAATATTATCATTTAGATTTTAGTTCTGATTCTTTTTGCCAACTCTGGTTAATATTAGATAACGATTAAGATACCTGCCACATTATTCAAGGACCCTGGTCTACAAGGGAGAACGACCCAAATCGCTGGCATTTTCCAATGCAATGTGTTGTAAGGAAAGCTTTACTCAAAAGATAAAATTACTGATTTCCACTCAGCGTGTATGCTCCTAAACAGTTGATCACTGCCCAGAGGCCATCAGTTCCCAACAACAAATGTAGATAAACATGAACACTAAATCCACCATAACATAACATAAATGCACACCCAAAACATTAACAGTACATTGTTGAAACCCACTTTAACTAGGACAGAGCCTGTTTTCCTTCCCATGATCCTTTGCAGGCAGTTCAAATGACCCCACTCCTTCCATTAAAAAAACGTTCACTAGTAAGGACCACGCCACAGCAATGTGTTAGTTAAAGATTTAATGAACATCATGAATGTGCAGATAGATGATTAGCTGGGGAGGTCGTCTGATGGCCGGTCTGGGAGGAAGACGGAGGGGAAGAAGCCTCAGAGCCGCTGGGAGCCGGGCACAAGGCGCTGGCTGCATAGCACGGTTTATGTAGGTTTGTCTGGTGATAAGAGGTGTGGTTTGGGCGTGGCCCTGCTCTCGAACCTAAGTTAACAAATTAACTTCATTAGGATCCTTAGTTATCTCTGCTTAATATGATCTGTGCACTGCATACATAAGCTGATTGTTACAAACAACTAACGTGGCTTAGTAATGAATATGTTTTTTAACAATACATGAAAGAATAAGTAGTGACCATTAAAAAGTGTAATTACAATTACTTATGGGTTTACATTAGTGTAAACTGTGAAGAGAGTGGGTCCAACCTTTGCTTTCAGTGTTGATACGTTTAACACATTTTTTTATTTTTTTTTACACATTTCCAGTCTATCCTTACTTAAACTTGAATCCAGCAGTGTTTGCCTCTGCCAGGTTTACTTTTGATCTCTCTTAGTCACTCCGCTCTCAGCTGTGATGTAGGTTTGATAGCCAGGTCGTTTGTCAGATTGCAGAGCAGCGCTGGCCGTTTTACTGCCCTCTAAATCTATCCATGGTGTGCCGTGTGTGTGTGCTGGTACCAACATGGGCAGTATGAATCGGCATAGTGCCCAATCAGGCTACTTCTTTGAGCAAGGACAAATAGTAGCAATTCATTCCTTTGGTAAAAAGTCCTAAATCAGCAGCAATGGACTCTCTCTCTCTCTCTCTCTCTTTCTCTCTCTCTCAACTAAATTTTTCTGTATCTGAAATATGTATGCTCTAAATAGCTGCTTAAAGGAGAATTCAGGTCAATTTCAACACGTAGCTCTGTGGTTTGGAAATTTGTAGTGCTGTCAGTAGCAAAGAAAATGAAACCAATCGGTGCTGCTTACACCGTGTTATCCCCCTGCTAGAGTTAGCACCCAACAGGCTTGAACAGGGCAAGTTTTAGACATGTTTTTAGTCTCTAAACATGTCCATACCTCTGTTTTTTTTCCTGTTTTCCTGTGAAGTCCACCCTAGTCGATTGTTGAATTTATACAATCCAATAATCCAAAATTTATTTTTTCCACAAAAAAGGATTTGCTGTTGTTATGTCCTTAGTAATGACTATGTAGAAAGAGGCTGTAATCTGACACCACAGTGGAGAGCTGCAGTACAAGAATTCAAGAGCCATCACACATACTCATAACTAAGCAACAGTGGGCTCCTGAACTTTTGACCTGCTGCAGCCGGCCGCTCTGCTCTCCTGGCTCCACTGTGGTGTCAGGTTCATTGCTAAGGACATAACAATGGAAAAAAAATACATTTTGGAATGTTGGATTGTACGAGTTCAATAATCGACTAATGTGGACTTCTACAGAAAACAGGAAATGAACTGAGGTATGGATTAACACAACTTGTATGCATTTCTGTCACATCTACAGCAGTCAGATTCACTGTGTCCCCTCGGAAGGAATCACTGCACATGGGTAGGGACTTGTAATGACATTTACTACTCACTCTAGCAGGAGGATAACACGGTGTAGGCAGCACCAATTGTTTCATTTTTCTCTCTACTGACAGCACTCCACATTAACTAACAACAGAGCTACGTGCTGGAATCAACCGGATATCTCCTTTAACAAAATAAATACACACAGACACAAATCAATAAGAATCAATTAGAGTAAAAGAAAAAAGGGGGGACAGTAAAAGAGGGGGAAAACAGACTTAAAAAATTTTTGAAGAAATTGTAAATGAAGAAAGATGATGGAAAGAGAGTCAAGACTATTGATGGATAAGGGGAGAGACAGAAAGAAGAATCAGATAATCCAGCTCCTGATTGTTTTGTTCTCTGTGATTGTAGGAAGGTGTTTTGGGTGCAAGAGACTATGGGCTCAATGCTGACACAGCACTATCACATATACACACACTGGAGGAAATAAACATACAGAAATTTGCAAGTTGTCCAGCTGGGTAGAAATAAACACACAGTAACACTCCCACATTTCTGTTCAATTCATGCACAAAGTAGAAGAAAGGGCCGGTAATATATCACAACCGCTTTGGTAATAAAAGGGTCTTCCAGGTCACATTAGGGCAGCAGCCTCCTCTATCTCAGTCAGGTATTAGTTCCATAAAAAGACAATTTAGGAA
>NC_048421.1:5162252-5167563 GCF_013103735.1 Etheostoma cragini | reverse complement strand
GGGGGGGGTCCAAGGTTTTGAAGGGGCCCATAAAAATGGCTTGGCAGTGCCCCTGTACCTCTCTCTGGCCCCCCTTACTGTGGCCAATATATTAGTATATTGCGTCAACCCACATTATTATCCCCAGAGAGGGGATATTTTAATTATTAATTTGCAGTATGAACAAAATGCATGATAATACTAACTGAGTATCCTTAAATGTTACACGTGTCATTAATCTTTGGGAAACCAAATCTATGGGGGTGGTGGGTGTATATAACTGTTGTGCTTTGTATATTTGGTAGCCCTAAAATCAGACATGACCCCAGCCTGGCCCCCTAACCTTGACTCAAACCACCCCCACCCTCACTGGTCCCTGGATTAGAATTAAAAAAAAAAAAAGTTAGTCTCTCTTTTTCCTTTGTGATTGAACATGCTCATAGTTGACTTTGTTTTATGTGCTACAAGGACATTCATTCACTCTATCACTAGCACTAGTTATCATTGTCCTTTCCTTCCTTTTCATTCTCCTTTCATTGTTTTTCTCCTTGCCTCCTGTTTACCCCCTACCTCTAGTTTTAATTAAGCCATCAATTCTGCTATTCTGCCTGAATTTAAATGTGTGTTTAGTGGAATTAGCTTGTAATAGTCCTCTTAAATTTTGAATCAAAGTATGTTATTCTGTTTTAATGTTATTACTTCTTTTTAGTGTTTTTCGCTCGCTCTCTCGCTCTCATTTTCTTTCGCTTCACCCCATTCTCCTGCTCCCACCTTCATCTAGCCGTCTGTAACTTGTGGCATTTACAGAAAGTAAATGCAGCACCTTGTTATTCTGAGAAGCTCTTTCCTGGCATTTCCAAAGGCCTCTGGCAAAGGCATGATAAAATTACGTGTGTGTGCATGTGGGTTTATGTGAACATGCACAGGGCCATTTGTATACATAGAATTGTGTGTATGTCTGTCAGGTATGTTTCTTTGTAGATGTTGGTGGGTGTGTGTGTGTAACATTTGGCTGCTGTGAGGTTGCAGGTCGGATAAGTTTCCCTTCATCTGTTTCCTGTCAGAATAACACAAGAAAGTAATGCCACCATGGTAACAAGGGCAAAGACCTTCATGCTTTAAAGAAGAGTCAGGATACGATTAGCAGAGTGAATTACACACTAGTCACAATATTGATGGGTGAGATTTATATTCATGCATGGGCTTGTGCAAAAACATCACTCAAGCTTCCACTCCACGTCTGTATGGAGCCATGACACGCCTAATATTAAGACATGAAAAAAACGTTCATTCCATATCACAATTTTTTCAGGGATTTCCTCCATTTGAAGTTTGACTGACACTGTTTTAACACTGCGTCATCTTGCAGCGCTGTGGTCAAGCTGCTGCTCTGCCCGGTGCGTTCCATACAGATGATGATGATTTTTGCATCAGTATCTGGGGCTGAGAGCCGCTGAGTATTTTACAAGTTGTGAATGAGAATGGGTTGTAAAAGCTTTGAAACTTTGGTTAGAGGTTGAGACTGTCCAGCAACACAAGAGAGTCCACTGGGATGTTCCTGGTGGTCCCCGTTGAGTACCAGCGACAGATCTGCTCTTTGATGGTGGTGGGCTTCTCATCATGCATTGCTTGTGTCCATTGGCTTGGAGTGCCTGATGGACATTCTGCACCTCCTGCGTTCCATACACACGCTGAAGGGTGCTTTTTTGCATCGTCTCTGACGCTGAGAGGCACTGCCCAAGCGTCCACATCTTTTACGAGCCGGGAGTAAGAACGGGTTGCAACAACCATGATGAGAAATGGTAGAAATGTTCCTGTCCATGGGTGAACTTTAATGTAAGGGGTTGATGTTGTTGATGTGTTACATGTTGATACTGGAGCAGTGACTTTTGGTAAAAGTGTCATCCACATACCTGCACCAGATGCCAGGTGGGGTGGGAGCTGCTTAGAGGCCATCTGTTTCAAAAGTACAGGTTAGAGGCAGTGTAATACAGCACAAGGCATGTGGAAATTATCTTCTGTTTAACCTGTGCTACAATAACATGTGTTCATGTGTGTGTGTGTGCGCGTGCATGCGTGTGTGTGTGTGTGTGTGTGTGCTGAAGCAAATCCTCTGTGTTTCTGTACCTCAAGGCCATGCTTTTTCTTTTTCTTCTTTCTTTTATGCACAGCTCCACTTTCAAATCAGCTTGTTGCTCCTCGGATTAATCTTTCAGAGGCCTTTTTATCAGTGTTCTTCACACTCTCACTTTAAGAATTTGAATGACAGACGGAACATCAACCATTTGAAAAAAAAGATGTCTTGAAAGTAATGCGTTCTGGCCTCAAGTAAGATACAATCTTCATTCTCCTACCACTTGATTCCTGTACTAAATCTTACCTTTATCACCCCTATAATGTTCAGTGTTTGATGGGATTGTGTCACAATCATGCTGATCGAAATCTACGGTCAGGTTTTAGGCTGTAGTGGTCCTTGATGGCCATCAGAGAGAACCTGAATTTTTTTGCTAACTGGGGCAGTTGTGAAATTACCCATAGGCCAATAAATGGAAACTCACTGATAATCTTCTTAAAAACATAAAGAGATGGTGGTAGCTCATTAATTAAAAGCCCCTGAAACTGAATAAACCCAATTATCTTTCATAGAGTGTCATTATAATAAGATCTCTTTCAGTTTGATATATTTTCTGGTCAGTAAAAGTGACCTTACAGTGGCATGCTGAACGCACAATCACATTGTATTAAAAAAAAAAAGAATAGACACTTAACCTCTGATGACCTTTGGGACATCATTTCTGTCCTGCTTGTGAGACACAATTACAAGCATTTATGCATGTCTTAATTTCATAGAGAATATTGCAAATGTAACCCACTACCATTTCACATAATTTGTGGTTGAATCTCCCTTTCTTCTTCACTTTCTCCCTCCTCCTTGCCGTTTAGTCTCCTTTTCTCCTCCTGTCCCTCTGTGAACAGGGGGAAAACACATCAGAAGACCGTCGTTGTACCCTTCAACTGAATGCATCTGTTCGTGTCTCTAAGTGCGTGTGCATGCCCGCGTGTAGGCAGGTGTGCTTCTGTCAGGTGTTGCACATTTAGATGTGTGGGTGTGCTTGTTTGGGCTTATACGAATGAGTGAGTCGGGTATGTGTGTGTGCAAGCTGGTGTGACACAGCGGTCGCTGTCTGATGCATCTTTAGCTTGGCTCCAAATCAAAAACACGTACTGTATCCCCTCGGGGAGCTAGACAGACAGCAGCCGACTGGCAGCAGCAGAAAGAGAGAGAGAGAGAGAGAGAGAGAGAGAGAGAGAGAGAGAGAGAGAGAGAGAGAGAGAGAGCGCATAAAGGGGGAAGAACAGATGCAAAGGTGAAAACATGTAAGGACAGGGAGATGTTTTTTAAGGGAGGGGCGGGAAGTTAAGGAGGGAGAGAGGATGGATAAATGAAGGAGGACAAAAGAAAATATGTCAGATGCAAAAAGCATTTAAGAATAGAGGAGAAGAACAGAGATAATAGGAGACTAAAAAAATGGAGAGTAAAAGGTTACTAAAGAAATACAAGGAGGAGGAGAGAGTCTTGAGGGGAAGAGGTGAGACTGAGTCATGTTGTTGATGATGTGCAACATCCCCACTGTGCTGGTTCCTGTCCTCTCTTCCTCACATTCACCCCAGGTCAAATGGATTGTGTGTTGTGTGCCATTGTGTGTGAATGTGTGTTTCTCCACTCGCAGTTATGGCCGTTCAGTCCTCTCAGAGTGTGTCCGTACAGTCTTTTTTGTCTCTTTTTTGGCCTACTGTCTATACTAAGCTGCTGTCCAGCAATTTTTGTAACTTTCCAAAAAGCGACCATCCACCATTTACAACCACTGCAGCATTTAACCAAGTGTGTTTGAGAAAGCAGGTTTTGAATGTCTTTTTCTAGATCTCTTATTTCATTATTACACAACTATTTCTATCAGGTTTCACGTAAACAATCAACAGCAATACTATGACTCTCCTACAGTAGAGACAGTTTGAAAAATGCTTGACGTCATCCCAATATTTAAAGGTGCCCTGCCACACGTATTTCATTACTTTGTGGTGAGGTTTGATGTTCTACCATGGACGTTTTAATGAGAGCCTGGCTGTCAGCATCCTTTACCCAGCGCAACTGGACAACCTCATGAATGGAATTGAGCTCAGGCAAAACCACGTCAGACTGACCCGGTTTTGCAATTGGGGTGATTTTTCCATTTATTTCTTTTCAGTGGCCAGAGCTGATAGAAGAGGTAGCAGTTCATTTTCACATTTACAACATAATACAAACACATATTTCTAAAAATGCAAGTAAAAATGGTTATGTATGGCAGGGCACCTCCAAACGATAACTGGGCATTGCCCCCCTGTATGACATCCAGCTTATTTCTTTATCAGTAGAGGTTTAACCAACTCAACAGAGTTGTTGCACTCAACAGATGTTGGAAGCACAATTTTCTCGCTGCCAGATGTAAGAAGAGAAGAAAGAAGATGTAAACCTTTATATATATATATATAGGCATTGTGGATGGTGATCTTCATAAAATCAAGCTCAAACCATTAGTGCACGTACATTTTCAAACACACACACAGCATGTTTTTATTTAGCCAGCTTAGCGTGGACATAGTCTCATAACAGTCCCCGCTGTTCATTAATGAGTGCTGATGTATAAGGACAACTCATAAACCCAAATCGTCTGCATTTAGCCAAAAAAAAACATCACAAACAAGCATAAGTCACATGGTCTAATATCCCTGGCGAATGGCAGATTGTCCTCTGTTCAAATAAGAAATAATATGCCCAAAAACTAACTGTTTTATGTCATTCTACCTGCCCTGGTCTTTCACTTTTTTTTCTTTTTAATTATCTTGATTCATTAGAGATGGAGAAGAGGAGAGGGAAAAATGATTTGTGAAGTGAGGGATGAGAATGGAGTGGAGCATCTTACCATCTGCATGTTTCTTCTGCAGGGAAAAATGACGAGCCTCCAGACTGCAGCAAAAAGTACTCTGCACAGCACTGAAACAAAAAACGGCGAGGATTTAAAACAAGACAAATCAAAGGAGGAAAATAATTAGAGTGAACTCTGCTCAAGGCAGCTTGACCCTCCCCGGCCACTCCTCTAACCCCTACTGTTTTCTCCTACCTCATTGTGTTTTGTTACCACACATTTCTTCCCTTTCCTCCTTCCACAACATTTGTTGTGTTAATTTTGAGAGACAGCAATGGAGTGTTCAGACAAAGGATAAAATGCTAAGAGAAGTACAGTGAGACGTGGTGGGATGGACAGGGATATATATACAGAGAGAGAGAGAG
>NC_048421.1:5065520-5162242 GCF_013103735.1 Etheostoma cragini | reverse complement strand
AGAGAGAGAGAGAGAGAGAGAGAAAGAAAGATGTTAGCACCTCAACAACACCTCTCGCCCCCTACATGACACTGTGAGGCCCCTGAGCAGCTCCCTCAGCAGCAGACTGATACACCCACGGCGTGAGAAGGAGAGGCACCGCAGGCCGTTCATCTCGGCCGCCATCAGACTCTACAACACCTGCACCACCTAATAACGTTGTAGTTTCTGTTCCTGTTTCAATTACTCACCATTACCATGGCTCTAAGTGTAATTTGTTTATCTGTATTTACATTTTTCCATTCCGAGTACTTGTTTATACTATAGACTCAATATCATCCATACTGTAGTTACTTACTTTTTGCTATATTATTTAATTACATATTATTCTATTAAGTTTCACGTCACTTAGTCACTTACATTGCAATATTTTTGTACTATGGCCACCTAACTTAACAATACCTTTTATAAAATGCCACTTTACATTTATTCAGCACTTTATGCACTGTTGTTTGTTTGCTTGTTTGTTGGTTTGCTGTTGTTTTTTACTGTAGAAAACTGCTGCTGTAACAAGGGAATTTCCCCATTGTGGGATGAATAAAGTATTATCTAATCCAATCTAAAAGTCAGTTGATTTCAAAGAGACACAAACTCTGGTCACTGGAGAAAATCCTGTGTTTGTTTGACCCAGCCTGCCTCCTAACGCGGTAGTTGGCGCTTTTATACTTTATGAACTCATTTCCTCATTTGCTCTCGCAATAACTATGGCCTCGAGAGGTCGCAACAAACAAAAACAAACGTAAATATGGGTTGCTATGATCTGCCTGGGAAATCGGCCTATACGGTTGTTTTATGGCTGAGGACAGTCTGGGTGACCCAATGTCAGCATGACAAAAACAATAGATGTGTTTCAGTAATGATCTAAACACGTCTGTGCAAATGCAGTGAGCATGAGTATGTTGGATCGGAAAGTGCCAATATTATGAAAATAATCACTTTTTCTGGAATTTGTGGTGTTATTTTGTGTCTCTGGTGTTCCCCGTGCATACAAATTTGGAAAAAAAACTATCCATGCTGTTTTGAGTGAGATACAAGTTTCTGAATGTCTTCAGTCTCTGGGTGATCTGTTCAAAGTCTGCACGGCTTTAAACGTCACTATCCGAGATGAGTTAGCTCACTGTAGCACATGCTAGAGCTAGCACGCTAGCTTGATTTCAATGGCAAAACACTGCTACAACACACACTAGTTCATCATAATCTATAAAAGAACTACTTCCATGTCCCTGTTCTGCAGGTATTCCACAAATGTCCCTTATTTAGAAGAAGTCTCCCAGCTAACCCTGCCTTGTACCGACAGAATAAGAGTCATATAGCGGATGTGATCTTACCTTGCTACTGCACAGGTGCAACTCCCTACAAAGATAGGAAAGAAGTGAGATGTCTCACTCTGTAGCTTAAACAGAGACCCAAATTGTTGCAGATCAAACAGGATATGCAGCAATGTACAGTACAACAAAAATGCAGTGTTTTTTTGAAAATGAAAGCATGTAAACCTATTCTGCTACAACCTAATAAATACAATTATGAACCTGAAAATGGGCATGATAAGAGCATTTTAAGTAGACCCAAGACCTCAGACTCCATTTAAATTTTGACACAGGTAGGACCCTTTATGGGAATGCACTATTGTTTTTGTTTTTTACGTGTAGTGTAAAAGTACTATGACTTTGTGTAACAATGATGAATGAATAAATAAATAAGTGAATTTACACATAAAGTACACTGTAAATAATAATGCATCATACTGCATAACTTCACTGCATCACATTAGTTAGGTGACAGTAGTAAATAACACCAATGTGGTGAGAGTAGTAGTTATTTTTCTGCATTAGAAACTGTCAGACTCGGTGGCTTTGCAGCTACTTCTAAAAGTCTATTCTCACAAGGACAGGGAAGGAGAAAGGTAGGCAGAACAGATTGGGAATGCACAGTATTGGTATTCATTGTCCGATTGTGGTTCAATCAGCGCTGTCATACCCCTCTAACAGTTCTGTGCACACAAACAGAGTGTTGCCTAAAACAGAATGCAAAGTAGGGCTGGGTGGCATTTTATTGGTGTGTGTGTATTTGTTGTGAAGCAGCTGTCAGGGACCTGAAGCTAGAGTCAGCTAATAGGACTTCCAAAGAGCTGCTATGTTGTTTTCCTCCGTGGTTTAGGTTGGAGGCCTTGTTATAAAACACCCTTTGGTGAGACATCAGGAGAAATCCTTGCTGAGTAACAGGGAAAGAGCTGATCAGCAGATGAGAAAAAGGAATCATCAGCTGGGGTCATCAGGTCACAGTCATCACTGGGATTCACCTTTTAATGGATTGGACAAGTGTACTATAAGTAATAAGTTTATACAGCTGTGAATAACTTCCAGTTGTGTTTGTTGATTATATTTTTCCTTAATAACGTGAATCTACAAAGTAGCTAGTTAATAAAGCTGCCATATAAATGTAATGGAGGAGAAGTATATGGTAACATTAATCTTACATATTAGTACTAGTTCAAAGTGAGAGTACCTTAGTGTATTTCATACTCAATTAATCTTAATTTATGGAAATGTGAATGGAATTAAAGCCATAGATTTGAATTAAATAATGCACACGCTGACTAGACTTTTAGCAGCAGACTTGTTGAAATGGTCCAGTCGGCTGATTGGGGTGCCACAACTTAACCCAGCATCCCTGTACACCCGGCAGTAAAAGAGAAGAGCTGTATCTATCTTAAATAATGACTCCCAGCCTTTGTACAGGGATTTTAAGTTTCTTCCCTCCGGATGGAGGTTTTTAGTCCGTTGCAGAAACAAAGTGGCACAAAAGTAGCCATATCGGGTAGCAGATCTGTAGTTCGAATGAACTGGACAATTAAATAAGCCTGAGTTTAATTCATAAAACTGAAAAATTCAGCTAAAGTTGGTATAAGCACTTCTACACACTGCTGAAAAATGTATTTTAGGACTGTGAGAATGTAAGGGCAACTGGCCGCTGATTGACCTTTGCCTACATGGCATCGCTGATGGTATTACTCACAGTGTAATCACAGAGGGGAAGAGAGGTGGCTGGGCAAAGCACAAAGGGACAGACATGTGTGGAGGACAATGAGTGGCTGGTGATCAGAGACAGAAAATGGACAAAAATGCTATTAGTTACACATAATGATTGCCGGACCTTTACTCTGGATGTATTTCATACAAGACTGCTCCATTTGTGTACTATTCGCAGTGTGATCAAAACGTTTTTCCTCATTGCTGATTTGAATTTTAGTATTTGCGTGTATGTGAGTGCATGTGGCATTGATAGTGGGTCCTAACATGATAATGGCCTTCTGTATAAGCAGAGACGCGGCCCTCTGCAAGCTCCAGCTTTCTCAGAAACACTTGCTGTTTAAGATTCAGAAAGCCTCTGTCTTTAGGAAGGTCAACACTCTCTACCTCTCTCACTTCTCTGCAGAGCAGCAAACTAATGTGACAAACTGTTCGTGATGCTTGATGACGCAAATATGGCGTACGACCTCCTGAGACCAGCTACTAGCAGCTTGATTTGCATGTACACTCATATATTATGGAGTGCAAAGGCGTAAGGGATGGGTCGAGGCAAAAAGAAAAGAGGTGAGAGGAAACAAGTAAAAGAAAACGGGGACGTTAGTAGTTAGGGAGGATAGTGCGCTTATAGGAAAGGATCATAAGGCTACAACATAGAGGGGGAAAGATGGAGGGATGGTTGTGTCCCAGGACAACACCAATAAGTATTACAGCGTTACACGTTGTTGATCAGATCCACACATGGATGACACCATGAAGGTAAGTGGACATGCTCACTGCTGATGTCCCATTAATGGCTGCTAGTGGAGACACTGACCTGGAAAGAGATGATCTGACCAGGCGCCAACTCCCAAGTGAGTATCCTGCCTTGTGTGTGTTTGTGTGTTTGTGTGTGTCTCTTATTGTTCTCTTGTAAGGGGTCTATCTTTGTTTTTTCCAAATCCTAATGCAGAACTTCTCATAAGGTACAAATGTGATTTTCTGTAGCCCTTTGATGGACTTGTTTCTGGCCTCAGTGTACACTCGACAGGCAAATAAAATCATAAGTTTCTTTCTTTCTCATTTCATTCCCTTTCCAAGCTTACCTGTTTCTCTCCTTTGGTGCTTGCACACATTTCATATGCCTTTACATCGCACATAAACTCTTTCTATACCTGTCTAAACCAGGCATTGCACAGATGGCTGGCCACCACTGAGAGAACTGGTAAGAGATGGAGAGAAGAAAAAAAACACAAGGAGTGGAAGGAACAATCACAAGAAAAACAGAAAATAAATTGCGGCTTGCGTCAGCCGATTGCTGATGGCTGCACTCCATCTCTGCATTCTTCTTTTGTGTTTGTGGAAGTTAATTTACCTCCCAAGTTGATCCACTATCTGACATAGAATGCCTTTCCACATAGTTACAAATGGTTACCTCACAACATTTACTCACTGATACATTTAACATCTTTTCACGGAATGATCTTGACCTTGGCTATTGTTGACTTTCATTGGATGATTAATCCTTCTGCTTTGACAGCCACCACATGAAATCCACTTGATAAAAAACAGAAACAGAAAATACACCTTATCCTAGAACTCTTGTGCCATGTTGCTCAAGAACAAAGGACAAAATAATAAAGCATCATTAGTCGTTTTGATTGGATTTAAATGAGTAGATCTATTCATTGCCTACTAATTTCAATTTATGTGTGCACAGAAATTACATTGATGTTGTTATATGGTTTGTATTATCATTAAAATGATTCTGATCACTCTTATTGTTTTAGAAATTGCTTTCCAAAATGAAAAGAAACCACAACCGGCTAGCAATCATAATCGTTTGTGTGTGTGTGTGTGTGTGTGTGTGTGTGTGTGTGTGTGCGTGTGTTTGTGTGTGTGCTAAAATGTCACATTCTTTGAAATCCCTGTTTTTCCCTTGTTTTTGGTTGTGTTCATCACTGAAACTAAATTTTGCAAAGAATAACATGCTTATGGACATATCCAATATCGATTTTCTTCAGCTCAGTTTGTAGAAGGACAAAACCAAAACAAAAAAGTTTGGAGAAAGACAACGCAATCCAAAAAGGCGTTCATACTTAATTCTTTGGTGACGATTGAAGGAGCCCTTCAGACATCATTGGTAAAGTTTAACAACACATTTAATGAAAAAATCTATTTGCGGATATGTCATCTTGTTTCTTATTAAATTAAATTACTTTCTGAGCGTGTTGCCCTTTTTCTCAATTAAAAAAAAACACAATTATTTTGTTGTTCTGATTATCACACAGCTTCTGTTTCTGACCTGTTGAGGTGTACATGTGCTTCAGCCACCTCCTTCTGCTTCTTGTACTCCAATCCATTTCCTTTACACTTGTATGCTCTGTGTCATACTCCTTTATTGAATGCCTTTGTGTTTGGACAGGCTTCAGACCGTATTTGCTTGGCTGTTTATGTTGTGATATACCCTCTAACCATCTTTGCTTTCTCTGGAGGGAGGATGCAAGTGTGCTTCTGTGAGTGTTTGTGCATGTTTGTGTGCCGATATTTGTGTGTGCGGTTGCCTCTCTGTGTGGGGTCAGCTCTCGAGAGCTAAAAGAAGATGCTGATTGGCGATAACCAGTGTGAATGACTAATTAGAGCTGGAGGCAGGCAGAGAGACTGCCTCTGCCACTTCACTGTGAATGGGCCTTTGATGCTGAATCCAAATCCTCTGTGTTCATACAACACACGTGCAACCACACACACACACATACACACACACACATGGATAATCATGCAAATAATGAGTAGGGCACAAATTCAGCTACACACATTAACCAATATTCCGACAAACACACGTCCAAGAACTGGCACACTTTTGTCCATATCAAGCCTATTGAGTTGGCGGGTCCTATTTAGTCTCACTGATAATCAGGCATATTCTCCTCTGTACTATTCTATGTTCTGTAATCCAGATTCCTTGGATGTGTCTGAAATCACCCGCTATTTACTACACAGTGCACCCAGTAGATTACATTTACCCTCCGCCATTTTATTTGAGCAGCAAATTTTCAGTGTGAATTCTATGCACCTGCTCCTGCAATGGAACAAAAAAGTATCCATGGCACGTAGACAACATTTGGCTAACGGTCCCAAAATGCAACGAGTCACATTTAAAGATGCAAGAATAATCATGGGATTCCACAGCTTTCAGCAATGATGACAAAGCAAAATTACAAAGACTGTCAAAGAAGAAGTGTCTTGAAAGAATAGATGAGTCAAACAAACACAGGACTTATCTGTTCATCGTGTGAAAGCAAAGTCTACGTTTTAAATTTACTTTTGTTATGTAACAAAACTTATTTTTTTTATCCAAGCCATTATCTTTTCCAAACATAACCAATTAGTTTAGCAAGTTCTGCACTGTAGGGGATTGAGCAGACACACATGATCACATATCAACTATATTGTTGATATGTGAGGTGTTGCTCAACCTTAAGCCACAAAACATTGGGCATAACGTTTTGTAAAATTTCAAACAAACCACTGTAAGAGGATATGTTGCAATCCTCACATCTAAATCAAATGCTCAAATGCCAATCCTTGTCGCCGACCAAAGCAACCACCTCGATCCACTTTCTTTGCTCGGATTGTCTCAATTAATCAGATCAGATTTTATTCTGTCATGTTCACAGTCAAAAGAAAGCTTCTCTGGCTTTAGGGCCGCCACCATGTGCACTGTCCTGTCAGTCGTGTTGAAGGGAAATGACAGAAATCGTCAGAAACAGAAGCTTTAAATACATGATTACTGATAAACCTGACCTCAGGAAGTCTCGCATGACTTCTCTGACGTTCTTGTCTACATTGATCCTTCATGTTTTGATTGATTCTGACATTAAACCCATGCTATGCGGGCAGTAGCTGAAAGAAGAGCAGATATGTTTCACTTAGTAGGGCTGGACGGGAGAGTTGGCATGGCGCTATCGTTGCCATTATTCTACTAAAAGACAACAAATACATGGTACTTTGACATGCTCACAACAAAGGCATCTAAGCGAATGGATTCTGTTGTCATGTCAATTGTCTTAAATGACACTTACCCCGCTGCTAGTACCAGCTCTACTCGGTTTGGCTCGACTTGACTCTGCAATGCCGCGAGAACGTCGAAGGTTTGTTGTTTTAGATATTCGGCATGTGGCTGTTGCCACAGCCAGAAGACACATTTAGCTGGAGGCAGCAAAGAAAAACACAGGACCCCCCCCCCCGTCTGTCGCTAGCAATGACACTGCAGTGATTAGTGACGATTCTCTCTGACCAATCAGTAGTCTACAGGTTTTTACGTCTCCGTTTGGTATCGCCTCAGTTTGCTTGGAACCTCAACTGAGGTGGTACCAACAGTAAAGTACCTGGCTAATACCAGATACTTTTTTTCCAAGATGGAAAACCAAAAAAGTCAAGTAGAGTCAAGGGGAGTCAAGCAGGTACCATGTAATGGAAAAAAACCAAAACACTGTCGTTAAGGTTTGATGTGTATCGTTTTCAACAAATCAGAACTTTGGAGAATTATTACCAGAATTAGTAGTATCCACAATGACAGACAAATATTTGGCTATAAGGGTTCCAAGAAGTGGTATATAAAACAGGTAATTAGCAGCTATAGGGGGAAAGGAATTGCAAATTTTTTTACTTCTTTTTTTATCCCTCCCTCTCTCTCTCCCTCTCCCTCTCTCTCTCTCTCTCTCCATTCTTTACCTCCTCTGCAATGTGCCCCACTGAAAACCCAGCTGTTACATTGCTGCTGCTGCTTCTGCTGCTCTACTTTCATATCAGCATGTAATGTATGGCTCACACTGCCCCCAGTAGGCTGCAGCGAGTAGTGTGTTTCAACCTGACAGCCAGCTGCTGCAGCAGCAGCGGCAGCACTCGTGACTTTCCCTGCTGAGATATGACGCACTGTAAGGCTAGACAAAATATATGCATGGAGTATGCAACTACTCACAACGACATGATATGAGAGACAGATGCAGTATATGATAAAGGTATGTGATGACGGGTTTTTTAGTTTATGTCATTTAAAAATGAATTCATAAAATGACTCCTATTTATACTTTTAATAAGGCTGTGAATACACAATAATACAAATCCAACAGTATAGATAGATAGATAGATAGATAGATAGATAGATAGATAGATAGATAGATAGATAATCTCAAACTTGCATTGAATTCTGTATTCAAATAACTCCACTGGGCTGTATTAAATAGCTACAGTATACAGGATGATAGATATCTCTGTGAATGAATAATATTGAATAAACATTTCAATCTCGAATATATACACACACATATAGACATACACACAAAATGTGACAGAGGAATGAAATTACCCCCACCAGACCACTTTCCAATTATTCTTTATCATCCTTCCTTCATCCGTTCATGGGAGAGTGAGTGTGTGTGTGTGTGTGTGTGTGTGTGTGTGTGTGTGTGTGTGTGTGCGCGTGCATGCGTGCGTGCAGTAATGTGATATGACTTGGCTGGGCTGGCTCACCACAATGCAATCCAACTGCCGTGATCTGTGGCATCCATCACACCACAGTCACATGCACCTGGACTCACATACACACATTCTACACACATTTAGAGTACTTGCCTTCTTGATCTGAACGCATTCCAGGAGAGGTTGCCAGAAGGAAAGGTCGAACTGCAATCACTCAAAACACACACACACACACACACACGCAATTATACAGGCATGCACCTGCTCCTCGGCATGTATTAGAAAGTTAATTGTAAATCCAAGTTGCAAATTTACACAAGAGCTAAGATTCAAAACACGGACCAATCCATCCTGTATCCTCCCCAAATGGTCCTTTGATTAGATGATATGCATTCACATAATGTGTAAGTGTAATCTGGTGAATTCAGAGTATAGTTCAATCAAACTGCTGCTTATAATGCTGTGAACTCTTTGGAACCCCTTCCAATAGCCACAGAGCCCACTTTTACAACCACTTTACCTGAGTTCAGGGAAGGCATTTAAATTGAACTGAGAACTGCGAGCTGATTCCATTTCTAAAGCCACATGTTTCCACTGGTTGCCTGGCAATCTCATGGTGATGACAAGACTTCAAGAAGTCACTGCTATTGGCCAAGAAAAAGCCAGCCGCTTAACCTCCAATAAAACCACAACACGTTCTTGCTACACTGTGTTTCTTTGACAGATTTAACATTAAGATGTAATGTGTCCAGCTAGCTGTTTCCCTCTGTTTCCAGTCTTTATGCTAAGCTGAACTAACAGGATTTAACTGTGTACTGAACAAACAAGAGAGAGAGTGGTAATGTGGGTCTTATCTAACTCTCAGAAAGAAAGCAAATATGCCTATTTCCCAAAATGTCAAAATACCATAACTTCTCAAATATTGGACAGGGCCTTTATTTACGTTTAACTGCAGAGGCTACCTGGGCTCTATTTGAAGCAGGCTTGCAGTAGAGCCACTTTGTCATTTCTCATTCCCTCTGCTTGATAAGTATATATTTGGTCATATTTTAATATGAAGCTTTCTTTTTTTCATATCTGCTTAGAAAGACTAAGCAGGTGTCTTGTTTTAGACTAGTTATTGAACACATGCGGTATTTTTATAGAGAAAGCTCAGAAAGCCTTTTAAAAAACTAAATACAAACACCAAAAAGAATGAAACAATTATACACTGTAACGTTTGAGAGAAAAAAGTAAAGAGAAAAGATTCCAATATGTCCAGGTCAAATGTCTGAGGTTACATACACAGCTATACACTATATCTTTACCGTAGTAAAACTGCGTTCTTACTCTTTTTCAGAAAGTAATGCAGATGAAAGCAATGGAAACACCACATCCATTAGTGTTTAGAGATGATGCAGACATCCAATATGATGAAGAAAACTTGCCCCATGATGCTGGAGAGAGGCAGGATTAGTCACACTACTGTATTCTTTGTTACTGTTATGCAGCTTTAGTTTTTTCCAGTAATTCCATAAATTACCAGGGACAAAATACCACATCGAAGCAAACTGCTGATTTTCATTACTTCTTTCTTCCTTACGTAAAAATTAGTATATTACTAAAATCTAGATCTTTTCTTTAAAGAAACTGTTGAGTAGTTTGAAGTCACTCAAATCGTGCAAACTGTTAAGAGGAGAAAGTTAGTATTTTCTGTAGTGGTGTTTGATGCTAGTGTTTTTAGTCTAAGTGTGTTCTGAGTGACAGTGTGTGTTATCTCAGTGAGGGTTGTGCATGTGTTTGCTGCACTGAGCCTGTTTTGAGACGCGTGTTAAGAGTTGTGTTGCTTGGAATGAGTTTTGCAGCTGATGTGAACTGTTGAGCTCTGGTGACTGTTGGTAGTGCAGACTGTAGTTAGAGTTTTGCACATGTAGCTCCAGTTGTGCCAACTGTTGTTGAGCAATAAAAAAAAACTGTAACAGTGAAGCATTTACAGGTTTCCAATACAATACTTTAAATGTAGGCAGATCTTGTGTCGCTTACTACATTTCTACAATATACAGTTTGGCTGGGACATTGACCTTTGTCTGGTGTTCAGGTCTGTGGGACCCGTTTTCAATGTTTCTTCTAACTCGAGCCTTGGCTAATTTTCTGTGATGAAAATGAGCTGTGATGAAAATGAGCCAACACATAACTATTACATACGAGGTGTTTGGGTCTACTGGACCCAAGTGTATTTATTTGGGTAATAATTTTAGGTGCTATGAAATTTAACTGGACCTGCTGTGTGTGTGTGTGTGTGTGTGTGTGTGTGTGTCTCTCTGTTTGTCTTAGTGCAGGTGTCTGTGTGCGGGAATGTTGTCTTTCTTTACTTTCCATTCCACCACAAAGCTTACATTTCAAGCACTTTCACCTTTTTTGATTAAATTCTAAGAAATAAGCACCAACAATGTTCAACAATCTTGTTTCTATTTTTTTTAACCTTTTTCATAACTAAATTTTCTTGTTTTCTCACATAAACCAAAAATGATCATGTGATCATAAATGTGATCTCAAAGGGGTAAATGGCAAATGTGAACCATAAATGATGCATGTGTCATTGGTAATTGAGCTAAAGTAAACACCTGTCAAGTGTTATGGCTGCATTGATTTAAAAGTCTAATAATGTGGTGGATCCCCCAGACCATTGAGTGTGTAACAAAAACATGAACACCACACAAAGGTTAACACAGGTACACCCACAGTGACTGAAATAGGACTATAACACTTTAGATGAGTAACCCAGAAAAAAAAAGTGTTTAAATTGAAATTGTTATATTGCTTGAATTAATCAAAGCACCATGAGCTTATCCCCGTATGGCTTTCTCACTCGGCCTGTATTTGGGGCCAGTCTTCATGTGTTTGTACAATAATCTTTTATTGTCAGTGGTTTCACATTTTACAATGAAAGAGTTCTTTGGTTGAACCTGTCTTGTAGCCTTGTGGTAGAGGACAACCAATACGTCAGTTTCCCTATGAGGGTCAATAAAGCTTCACATTGTGTTTGAATTAACAATATGCTTCAAATGTAAAAATTAAAAAGCACACAAACTGAAAACAAAACACGTAAACTATGCGGTGTTAATCAAACCCCATGACCTTTGTCTTCCTCCAAACATCCCTGTCATTCAGAGACATTGTTTACTAACTAAAAATGTCATGAAACCAAATCTCCCAGAGAGAGAGAGAAGAATGCAAAGGGACAGCAGAAGAGTCATGGAAAGAGAGAAAGAAACTGAGGCAAAGGGAAGATGTTGGCACTAAGAGACAGATGGCAATGACAGAGACAGCAATAGATGAAGAGATGGGGGGAGATGGGGAAGAAATAATAGTGAAGCAGTTTGCATTATTGTGTGGATATGTGCGTGTGTGTTCATGTTAGTGTGTTGAGTTTGCTGAGTCCTTTTTTTTAGAGTGATTAGTCAAAGCCCAGAGCTTGACACAATGAGATCAACCCAGCTGAGGAGAAGGCTTACATTACTGTTCTAGGCCATCACACCCACAAACACACACATGCACGCACAATGAGACCCACACATAAAGGCATACACAGATAAAAGCATGGAGGGAAGGACTTAATAGTAGTGGCCAAGTGCACGCAGGTGTTTCGTGTACACATATATGCAGGAAAACAGTGCATTGAAACCCACACACAGTCTGTTGTTTTGTGGTTGTGCATTTCAACAAGCAATATTACGCAAGATGGTGTGCTTTAACTTCTGTGCATGCACACCCTCTGGTGTAATGTTGCGATTACCCCACAATGGTTACAAAGAAAATAAAAGATACAATCAAACTTTATTCAAATTGTGATAAAAAACAAATAAAAAAACAACAGAGGCGATTTCTAGTCCCTACGTGAGCTAACTTGAGCTTACGTTAGCTTTGCAGTAGTCGCACTTTGCCAGACCCTCCTCCAAAGCATGCTGGAGGAGAGTCTGGCTACTCCACGTACAGTAGCATTCAGGGATGGGACAAAAACATGCTATGATTTATTGTGCTTAGCACTAAAAAAAAAAATACTGCAGCGCCGCTGCAAAATAGGCTCAGAGGGAACTTGTTTTGGTGGAATACGTCTACGTTTAAAAGTTGTTTTAGTCATGCAACAGACAACTCGGATATGACGGATGTTCTAGCTAGCTGTCTGGATTTACTCTGCAGAGATCCGAGGAAAGGTTTAGAATAGTCCTCATACATTGACTGGAGTTTAAAATGCCAACACAAAGGAAGCCCAAGACAACAGATATCCAGCCTAACTGAGTCAAATCCAGCGGATTTTCTGGCGGCAACAGAGCAATCCAGTGGAACATCAAGGAGATAGACTGGCTTTGTTGAGATGAGAACCAATTCAGCTACACTACGTCCGCATACAACAAGCAACAGAGACAATTTCTGGTCCTGGTTTAGTCATTAAGCCAACTTGAGCTAACGTTTTAACACTAACTTATTTAATCCAATCAACCACTTTATATTGGAGTGCTTCTGCATGTTCCACTGCACACATTCTCACTCCCATTGCATCAAAAAGCAACCTTTGGTCAGGTACAGTTGGAGTTTGGAGTTTGTTGTTGATGCAAAAAGTCTCCTTTAGTGCCATATTTAGAAATACTTAGTTGGGACTCTTGGCCTCACTTTTTGACACTCTCAGGACTTACGTCTAACCCTTCGGCATCATATTTAAACAAGCGTGGTCGGGACTCTTGGCGTCACTATTTTACGCTATGGGTTGGGATGAGGCACGAGGAATAAGGCACGAGAACGCGACAGTTAGGTTTAGGAAAAAGATCATAGGTGGGACTGCTCTGCCCCGTTTGTCCCAAACAGGCCCTAAAGGAAACTTAACGCGTTGATACCCAGCATTGAAAATGATGTGCTCAGATTTTAGCACGTTCTAAGTTCCTAATTGACCAATCAGATTGCCAGGTAGGATCTACTTGTTGAAGACTACATATTTCTTCTTTGATAACAGTGTTCTCTGTTTCTCATGTTATTATTTCTCATTCCCCCTCAACCGCTCTTCTTCTAACTTTTTCCTCTCTCCTTCTCCACCACCAATCCACTGCACCCTCTCTGTTTCCTCCTTGTCATTTACCTGCATAAGCTGCCTCCTCCAGTCTCTTGTTATCCTTTTGTTTTCATCTGGAAGCAACATTTATCCCCTTCACCCTCCCTCTTTCGATCAACAATTTCTCCTCCTTCCCTTTCCAAGTCAAGCTCTAATCACACACTCCCTCTTCCTCCTCCTCTTTCTCTTCTCCTATGGGTGCCCAGTGGTTATCCAAGTCAGTTTACCTAACTGCCTGCCTTTCTGTATTACTTTGAAGAATGAAATTTCCGCCCCGTTTCTGTTTCCCTGCTTTTCTCTGTTTTTGATTGTCTGCTTCTACACCTCCGCTTCCCTGCCTGTCTCTCCGTGTCTCTTTTCTCTTATGTAAATGTCACCCTAGTGTGTTAAGTTCAAATCAAGTTCAAACTTGGCAGGAGTAAGTGCATGTGTGTGGAATTGTGTTTTGTATGATGATGTAAATTAAAGTTTGAAAGCTGTCAAAACATCTGCCTCTAAATAAGTCTAAATCAAAATGTGTTCCTCCAAAAAAAGATTGAAACTTCAAAAAGCTTTTGATCTGTCTAATTATCGACCAGTGTTGTAGCTTGGTATTCACGCCTTTGGCCTTTAACTTTCCCTGACATCCTTTTACTTTTATAATCCTGTTTGATAGCTATTTTTTGTGCTTGAATTTCCCCTGTGATCTTGATTGGGTGGATATTGGTGACTGAGGAAAAAGTGTAATGCATGCTGAACAAAAACAATGCCGCATTGAGCACTTTAAATTTATTTAATTTATTAAGCACTTTAAAAGCTTACACGTTTGCACCAAAGTGCTTCACAAAGACGAAAACATGTGTATACAAGCAGAAAACACAGATA
This sequence comes from Etheostoma cragini, assembly GCF_013103735.1. Classification (NCBI taxonomy): domain Eukaryota; kingdom Metazoa; phylum Chordata; class Actinopteri; order Perciformes; family Percidae; genus Etheostoma; species Etheostoma cragini. The sequence goes on along the minus strand of NC_048421.1, from coordinate 5,147,770 downwards.
TATAAATAGATATAGTGGAAATACAACACAATTCAGGTAGAAACACGATAAAAGTCATGAACTCGCATAAAAAAATGATCTACATACATGTACATACACACATACATAAACATTTAGCATTTTGCAGGTCAAACATGATAAATGACTTCATCATCTGATAATTGATGAATTGACACAACGGAAATGAACACAAAGTGCTTATCCAAAACAGGCATGTGACCCTAATAGACCTTGATAGATGAGCCTAACTTTGTGCATGTGTGTTCGTGTCTCAGTGCAACAAAAGGATGTATGGATTTTAGACGCCTCGCTGCCTAAGTGGGACACTCAAAAATAGCTCCTTGGCCCTCGCATCGAGGACACAGCCTACTGTAAATAACCATGCGAGTGTGTGTCTAGTTCTGTGTTCGTGCATGCACAATTGTGTATTAACTCCTGTAATGTAAATGCCTATGGTTGTGCATGGGAGCATCAATGCTAGTGCACCTGATATCACTGTCCATCCTCACTAATCTCACATGACTCCAGTGTGGCTGAAGTAATGCCTGGGTGTTCAACAAGCAGAAGATACTCGTCAGACATAAATCAACGGATTGTCTGAATAATTCCTTGTGGCATAGAATTAAAAAAAGCTGCAACAGTATTGCAGCAAGCATGTGAATAATGAGAATATGTTTCATTATTTAAGGCTGTGGCCTGAGGTCGAGTTGCACAGGGAGTGAGTGCTACATATACTACACACAGTCCCACCTGGGAGACGCCCTGTTTCCTTACAATTTTGTCCTGAAGGTTTCAAAGCAAAGCCAATGGAGCGGTCAGTCCCTTGGTCCATCAAAAGCAGAGACACTGGGGCCAATGCATAATTTCTTAATCAGAAATATATATCCTATCAGATATATATATATATATATATATATACACAGATATAGATATATATAGAGAGTAAGAGAGAGAGAAAAAGAGAGAGAGAGAGAGAGAGAGTTTTCTTTCCCCCCCTCTCTCCCCTGATGCTGCAACAATGTGAATTTCCCCATTGTGGGGATTGATAAAGGATTTGGAATCTTAAATCAAATTTTTCCCTGTTTGCCAGCCAGTGATATTGACTGTCTGCACTAATTTGTAAAATGGATCAATTAACAATGTGGTTTTATTAATCTGATTTGAATCCACAATAAAACCATGTTGTTTCTAAAAAAAATCTCCAGGATTTTACTCAATTAATATAATTGCACGTTAGAAATATCTTTGCTGTTCATATCCATAGTCCAACATGTTTGCCCTTTATCTGTTTGAACATTTAAGTCATCTGTTTTTCATAGAGAAACTCACAGTATACAACTTTTAATTCGCCCGCTCTCACTGGCTGCACAGCAGTACAAAAAACTTGGCTCTTGTACCTAGCTCCATCAAATCACACTGATTTACGTCCTCTATTACGTGCCTGAGTGCTCCAGCCCACTGTTTGAGTGTGTGTTGTTCTTTATCAGACAAAATGTGTGAATTCAGATTTGAAGGCTGAGGGCATGTGAGCATAATGTGAAAGTAATGTGTGTGTGTTTAAAATTAGTAGCGTAGAATATGCACAATGTACATGAGTTCCAAAGCAGGCATGACTGAGCAGCTAGCTCAACCACTTAGCTCAACTCCTCTCTCACGGACTGACCTGAATTTATTTCTGTTTCTGTCACTCTTTACCTCTTTCTTTCACATGTTTGTCTATATGTGCATGTGTATGTGTGTGTAAATAAAGATAAAAGACATTGGTTGAAGACTATGGTTAACTGTTCCTCAGATCTCTGCAGGGTAAATCCAGACAGCTAGCTAGACTATCTTTCCAACCTGAGTTTTCTATTGCACGATCAACCTTTGAACGTACACATGTTCCACCAAAACAGGTTCCTTATTGAGACTATTTTTCAGCAGTACCGTGGCTCCACTAAGCCTTAGCACTTAGCACCTCCCAAGAGAATTTTGATTGGTTTAGATAAATGAGAGCACGTTTTTATCCCCTCCCAGATTGCTGTGTGGACTAGCCAGACCATCCTTGGTAGCGCTGTGGAGGAAGGTCTAACAATGCGAGACTAGGAGTAGTCCGGAGGGTTGACGACAGGCCAGACTCTACGCCGCATCAGGTGTGACGGGATCTGCACGAAAGCCTTATTTAGCCACACTGAATTGAACGTTTAGACAGAAATGGAATAAAAATAAACCACATGTGTATTTTAAACTCAGCTGTGTTGATGCCGGCTCTGTGAGCTGAGCCACATGCATCATGGGACATGTGCATTTTACTCAAGTGTAAAAAAAAAAAAAGAATTACCACAGTCCTGTGGAAGCTTCACTGAGCCTCATTAAATCAAACATTTTATTCACATTTTTTTTTTGTTTTAAATTGGCTTGTGAACCCTTTCAACAGATTCATGTTTTTTTCCCCAACGTCTTTTTAAATTTAAAAACATACATATATATATATATATATATATATATATATATATATATATATATATATATATATATATATATATATATATATATATATATATATATATATATATATATACATATATACATATATATACATATATATATACATACATATATATATACATATATATATATATACATATACATACATACATACATACATACATACATACATACATACATACATACATACATACATATATATATATATATATACACACATATATACATACATACATACATATATATATATATATATATATAAATATTGTGTATATTAAAAAGAGGTTGGTGAAAAAAATATATATATATATGTATTCCGTTGCAAAAAACTATTTAAGGATTTTAACCTTTTTTTGATCAAACTCACTATATGAGCTTCCAGTTATGACTCATGATGAACACGTTCTGATGGTTGATGTCTTAAGAATTCAGAAAATCCATTCTCCAACTTTTTCATCCACTGTCACGGGTTACAGCTGGTTACTGTTACTGTAACACAGGAGTCTGTAAGCCATGCTTAATACATGACATCAAAAGAAGAAATGAAAGAAAGCAGGTGCAACAATAGCAAAATGCCAACACTGCTTACTGTAAGACAACAACACGGAAGCACAACCAGCAACGCTTTTTTCATTGCCGAAAAAGCATACGAACACTCAAACCCCTCCACACAAACATGGAAACACAGCACGCATACACATGAGACAGGAAATTGAATGCTTGATCAAGATGTAGGGAAGTGCTCTGAGGCATAAATATAGAGTTATATAATGTGTATGTATGTGTATGTGTGTGTGTATGTGTGTGTGTGTATGTGTGTGTGTGTGTGTGTGGGAACAGTGACTAATGTACATTGTTTGAGCAGTCAGGTGCCGACTCTACTCACACTGATGAGAATAGAAAGATCCTAGAGGAGACAAAGGGCTAAGCACTGATATACTGGTGGTTTTAGGGTAGAGATCATGTATGTAATGCAAATTGTTATTTATTTTGTTTAAACAAATCAGTGGTCTTGCTGCTACAAAAACCAGTGCCCCATTGTGGCAGGATTGTATATGGGAAGGTTGGTGGGTTATTTTAACATTGACAGTCTGTAATTTCTATCCTATCCAGGTTCATGTGTGAGATTACAGTCTCTAATTGTTTCTGTTATTAGAGCGCTCATTTGTTCTGCCAGGATTTAAGTTTCTGATGAAACGATGACTTATTTTGTTTGTGTACATCTGTTAAGGTCTTGCTGTTGTAAATCATTTTTTGACTCCGGGTAAAAAACAGACTGGATAAAGGCGTTAATAAAAACTGTATAAAAATAGCGTTATTTTTACTGTTAGTCTCTTTTGCGGTTTCCAGTCATTTATGATCATCATATAAAAAATGTCAGTTTCAGAAAAAATAAAAAGTTAAACAAAATATGTATGTAATATGTAAAAAAAGTATTTATTTTTTATAGACTAATTGATTTAGTTCAACATCTCAACCTACATTGCTTGTGAGAATTGCATTTAGATAGACTTTAAAAGATCCAAGCCTGCCCTTTAAAAGAAACCAATATTGACTGTAAGTGCAACCACAAAATAATCCCGTTTCAAAATCGAGCTGAAAGGGAACTGTTCCATTTTAAGTGAGTTGTAGAGCTGAGTTGCAGGATGATCCCTCCCTCAGTGTGAGAATGTGCTCTTCTCCCATCCATCTCTATTCACTAATACCAGTTCAGATGCTCATTTTACCTGCAGACATTCCAACTTTTAATAATGTGAAGCAGTGGGTTTACTGTCTGTCACTGCAAGCAGTAGTAATTTTTAATCTGAGAACCAGTAAAGTGGAGGCTTAGAATGAAGAGGTAGAGGGTGTAGTGGTGGAAGCAGAGCGGCACAGCTCACTTCTTTCATCAACTGTGTTGACCTCAGTTCAGTTCAGTCACACTGACAAAACCCATTAGCCAACACATGAACACACACAAATACTGGATCTACACAAAGTAGCATGCAAACTTACAAACAAGGGTACACTATACAGGGAGAAACAAGCCTACAATACACACATATACACACATACACACACACACACACACACACAGTGATTAAGGACACAACAACAGAGTCAGCAGAATTACTCTTTGGATACAAGAGGGTTGAGTCACTAAGCCAAATACCATACACACACACACACACACACACACACACACACACACACACACAATACTGCAAATGTTGAGTCACAACAACACGGGAGCCCCTGAGGTAAAACTGAAGAAAATATATTTGAACAAAGTGAATGGGATTTTCTTGAGAGATGCAATAAATATTCTCTTTCGGTATTGTGTATGTGTGCCTATGCATGTATTGTAGAGCACGTTTGTGTTAGGGACTGTGTATGTGTGCTATATGTCGATAATATATAATGTATCAGATCCCTGTACCTTCACCTTTACACTGAAGAAAAATGATTTTAAAAAAGCCATTGTAAAATAGAAAGAAAAAAACCTTGTGAACTAATGAAAAAAGGATTGTCTCCATGGATAAACGACTGAAGTAACAATATAAGCTATCTTGAGTGTTTGCTTTCTTGTTCGGTTCACAAGATGACGCTTTGCTCTATCCGGTGAATCTTTACGGTGACAAAGATAACATGTTGACACTTGTGCCAGCCGCAAAAGGTGAGGTCTGATTGGCTAAATTAACAGATAATACTAATGTGGGTGTACAGGGCCTCAAACTGGCAAAGGCGATCTCATGTTGTGACATCTCCAGCTCAGCTACAAAGGAATTTGATAGGAGAACATTTTTCAGCTATCTTAAATACCTACTTTGACACTGATGGGAACTCTTAAAGAACATAATTCCAAACAGCCACAAGACATGTTGAGTTGTGAGAACAGGCAAAAAGTCTTCTAGGCACAGTCCGATCAGATTATTTAGGGCTATGAGTTTAATTGGACCAGAGCCCATTTAAGCAGAACTTTTCACCCGCAGGTCCAAAATTGTGTCCTGTAGGAGCTGAGCTCCAGCTCCTGGCTGTTAGATACAAGGTTCTCTTTCAAGAGACAGATATCCAGGCGGTGTCTATTAAACCTGTATATTTTTTTGTATCCTGCTCTCACAAGCCCTGACCTCTCAATATTGAAGTTGATAAAGAAACTACAACTTTCATGATGCTCAGTGCAACAGTGTCTCCAACGTACAGTGCAAGCCTTCACCGGCCAAACATGCTTTTTGAAGCATATTTGAAGTACAGTGAATCTTTTTTTGCAAGTGTTCCCACTGGGACTTCTTTTGCTAAAATATATAAAGTTGTAGCTCTGTAATGTAATTCAGAAAAACACATTTACAACTGAACTGTTTAAACATGTTCACATATATGTAAAATGCTACCATGTTGCAGTAAATTGTGTTTTTTTGTGCCGAGTGTTTGTTTAAGTATGTGTTGTTAAGGAAAATTTTTGTTTAGAGTGTGTTTATTATGTGTTTATTAGCATGTATTATTTTGTGTGTGTGTGTGTTTTGCAGATGGCTTGAGGAACTGGCAGCCAGTGGCAGTGTCAGAAAGCATCTCATCAGGCATGGGGTGGAATAACAGGGAGGAAGGGAAGAAAAGGAAACCAAACAGAAAAGAGGAACGGAGTTGAAGGAGGCAGTGCAGTGTACAGGGCACAGCATCCTTCCAGTTACCTTCCAACATCCCACCATTATTTCTGTTTCCTTTGCTTGCATGCTAAACCTATCACCTCACTCATCTTTCTATGTAGTAACAGAACAAAAAATGTATTCATTACTGCTTTTTCAGTCCAGTCTTGTTTCCCAGTATGCTTCTTAATCATCGTGATCAATTTGACAATGTTTTGCAAATCTTCAGCTATTCCACTGAGTTCATTTATTGTATGTGGGTCTGGACAAAAAAAAAAACATGCTAAATTGTATTTGTAATTGTCTTCTGTTTGTTCTCCATCGAATTGTAATAACATCAGGCTTAGCTTCTTGCCCCTGGCTACAGTTCTTGTATTTTGGGAAGCTGAAGCAAAACTGCGGATACATTGTGTGATGGCCTGGCCCAATCAGCTCAACTTTTAAACTTTCAACAGAAACTTTGGTTAAGCAGCTGATGGCCATAGGGAGGCAGGATGGGGAATGAGGTGGGAGAACAAAAGAGATGAAAGGATAAGACAGAAAACTGTGGAAAGAGGCAGGAGAGAGCAACAGTGGAAAGAGCGCTTGGAGGTAGAGAAAGTGGAAAAAAGTAGAGGCAAACAGCGATGATAAAGTAAGGAGAACGTGAGGTTAGGGGATGGGTAGCATCTGAGGATAACAAAGGTTGAAGGAGGACAGGGGAGGTGAAGCTAGTATGAGCAGAAAAGGCAAGTAGAGCAAGAAAAGAGACAATCATCAGTTCAGTATTCATTATTTGCTTGTGTCTTTGTTTGCTGACTGTATTCCTTATTTGTCCATCTTTGTCTCTCTTTTCTCATGTTTCCTTTTTTTCTATCTTATTCGACATCCTGTTTTAAGCTGATGTTAAAACGACACCGTTTTTTTCCTTCTTCAATTTTTTGTTGCTGTCGTATTACAAATTGAAAGAATTCCATCTGGCAAGTTAATACATAAAGACGATGATATGATCAATATTAACCCAGGTACTGTTAGAGCGGCACAGTAGCTTAGCTGTTAGCACTGCTTCCTCTCAGCAAGTAGGAACTGCAGAGTTTGCTACCCGGGCCAGGCGGGTCTTTTCTGTGGGGAGTTTGCATGTTCCCCCTGTATTGGTGAGAATTTCCTCCCATCATAAAGATCCATGCTGGGTAACTAGGGCTATATAGTATAGTTGTAAATTAGCCAGCTGGCTAACAACGGCACATTTACAGAAATCTTGATTACTGTGATGTACATTGTCCTCATAAATAAATACATCTTAAATCTAGGAAAGCTACAGGTCTCCCCTGTTGTCCTCTTAGCATTTGAAGGCTACGTGATGTTGGACAGAAGAAGCCTCATTTATAGATGTACATTACATTTTTATTGAATTATAATGCACGGAATGCATATGGAAGTGTTGTATTTTTGTGAATTTCATGTGGAACCACACGAAGAATTACCGTGGGGAGACAATTGTTTTGATTCCAATGTTGATCATATAGATACAGTGTATGGTGCAGAAATGTAAGATACAATATCGAAGGGGTTCTTTTTGCTATGTCTATACTACCATGAGGAGAACATTGAAACAATAGGATAACCAATTCAATTTACCAATAACCATGAAAACAGAGTTCAGTCACACATCACCATAACCTAAATATTATTTTCAATAGATTTTTGTAGACTGAATAAAGTGTAAAGGAATGTTAGTGGCTCTTAAACATTGCTGTCATTTCTGTATCAAACGTAGATTAAGTAGTGTTTGAACCATTATTAATTGACATTCATTTTGAATTCATAAGCATTGATGGGTGCTGTGACAGTGCAGCCCTATTGTTCATTTACAAATTGGTCCATCAGTTTAGACAGATTTGCCAACACCATTCTTCCTTATCTTTAAATTTCTCACAGATGTTACTTTCAGTGCCAAATAACTGCATGCATGTAACTGTTCAATTGGAACCAAGCATCAATTTTAATATCTTTCAGAATCAGAATCAGTTTCATTGGCCAAATATACTTACATGCACAAGGAATTTGACTGACTGTTAACGTTCTATGCATTCAACAAATAGACGTGTAGTGGTAAACATTCAGTAGACAAATAGTAATATTGACACAAACTGTACAATAAAGACAACAATATGTATATAGGCACATTTCAACATAGTATCCAAAACACAGATGAGACATCATGTACACATGAGCTCACATCAAGTGGGAGTGCAAAAAGTAATAGTGCAAGGTACTGTGCAAGATTCATATTGGAATGATATAAATGCAATGTGTGGAGAAGTGGGGGATGACCCCTCACCCACTCATTTCCATGACATCAATACCTTTTCAGTAATGTCTTTTCCTGTTGTCTGTCAGGGCCCAGGCCTGATGTCTTTGATGATGCAGTTGCTGCTAAAAGGCCTTATAGTCCGAATCTCAAAGCAGCACTTGATCCCTGGAACACAGGCAGCATTTGATTTATTTGTATTAGTCTTACAAACGTGTTGCCAATTCATCAGTGTACCTTTTATGGTTGAAATCTCCACGTATAGTTTAGATAAATGATTATGACTTTATCATAATGACTCCCCTCCTAATTTCTAAAGATCACTGATTCAAAACATTTCATTATCTAACCACAAGGCTTTGGTATGAATCAAATTTGATTTCTTCTCAGATTGATTCAAGTTTAGCATTTTGTTGTTTTCTTCTTCAGATCCCAGTTTTCCATTTGCATCTATATAAGTTTCTGGATAGAGACTGAGAGTCATTATTCCTTACATCCAGATGAAAGAGATACATTTCACACTCCAAAACTATGATATGTGTTTCAAGTAGGGCAATAAGGACTTTGTGTATGTTTAATCATTTTGTGTATGTCTTTACTTTTGTGTCATTTATACCTCTCTGTGTTCTGTCTGTTTTATTCTCTTCATCCGTCGCTCTGTTTCTTTGTTCTCTCTCTGTCTCTGTCTTTCTCCTGGTTTTCTGCCACTGTCAGTCCAGCTGTCAATGGGGTGCACTTTCTGACATGCTGTGTGTGTGTGTGTGTGTGTGTGTGTGTGTGTGTACACAATAACCAAAAAAGGTTACATTTGAAAGAGTCACATTTTGTGTTTAAACCCTGAGGGGATGAATGTCCTTCTACCAAAAGAGAAATGTGCAAACCCACGATCAGGCACAAGATAACAGACAAGCCAGAGCAAAAACTCACATAAACAATCAATAGCACCCATGTGGATGCAGCTTTGTACAAACACAGACTTTCGATCTTAAACACGCGCAACCTCTCAGGAGATAAATACTCTAAGCAGTCAACTTGCACTGTCACCGTATGACAGAAAGGCAGACAAAGGTGATAAAATGCCATTACCACCTGTCAGTCTCTGTGTGTCCTCCTCTCCTTCTGGATTTATCTCTCACACACACACACACACACACACAAATGCAAACACACAGGTGAAGTTGAACTTGTTACTGTTATCTTTTTATACTGACAATAAAAGAATTATAAAATATTGGAAGAAATATGTTTTCATTTCTATATGTTATCTATATGTTTTAGTTTCTATATGTTATCTATATGTTTTGAAGACAGTATTCGTTTAGACACACATAATTCACTAAACCCAAGCCTGAACTTTCTCTTTCACACAATAAGAAATAGGATTCAAATAGTTTCTTTATCTAAAAGAGAGAAAAGAAAAGAAAAGTCAATTGAAGAGGTTAACTGTTCATTCAATGCTGATTAGCATTGCCTCAAAACCAATGGTAACAACTATTGTTAACGCTGAGAGTGACAACACTGCTGCAGATTCACACCTGGTAGCAGTAAATAAATTGTGATATGATATATTGTCCTCCTCGCTGACATCAGACGCTGACAGCCACTGTCCAAAAATCTGTATTTTATGCGGTCGGAGTGAGAATGAGCTGCTCTTGCTGCATTCCACCCTTGCTGTTTTTTGAAATCTCTGTTTTGCACCCAGAAATGTCCAAACATAATCTAAAGAGGCTATTGCAAGCATTATAAAAAACACACTGATTGATAAAGTAATACTTTCTATTCTTATTTGATGTGACAAAGCATTTTGCATCTTGTGTTGTATCTTACTGTCATAGCACTTTTGAAGTTGTAAATGTACACCTCTGGAAAGCATCTAAAGTTAGTTTTTCTGTTTGAGTATTTCATGGGTTTAAAGTACAATGACTATAACTTTTGTCCTTGAATTCTCCAAACCTTTTTAAACTTGGCTATGCAAGATTAATTTAGGGCAAACCACATTCATGTTTTGTTAATGGAGTTTCAGGTGCACATTCAGTGGCTGTTTTAGAAACCTATAAATGGAGAAGATAAAGCATGCAAGTCCTCTTTTATTCACTGCGACTTATTTCAGATTGTAAAGCAATGTAGGACACAATAATGAGACTAATAAGAATAACACTGATTGTGCTTTTCTACTAAATATAATCTGAAAAGGGGGTCAGTCCTGGGATATTTTAGACAAGCTTTTAACTAAAATTGCCTTACAAATTGTACTTTTTCTCTCTTCGTTTTTTCCTGGTATCCAAATTTTCTTCATGTGACTGTTCTATTCAACATATCGGCAGCAGTTTTAAACACGTAGTTAACGTTGTGAAACAGAACTAGTTAAGTTAAGACAACACAAGTACTTAGATAGGGTCAATGAAACATCTGGGATTGGACAGAACATGAGGTCACAGACGTTCCGTCATGGGTCTCAGGTCGGTTGAACTGTGATTTTTGCACATTGGAGTTATACGGTCATTTTCTGGGTAAGGTGATGGTCTGGAAAGAAACAAGTGCTACTCTGTGTTAAGAGTATTTTAAGTCCAGGTTTAACTTTGGGTGCAAGTTATTCTAAGATTTTTGAAAAATAGTGGGTCTATATCTAAGTTGAGCAGGCTGGACGGATACAGGATGTAACTTTGTTACTGTCTCTGATGTAGCTAGCTTAACGTTAATGTTACTGGGTGATCGGCTGCCATATCTGACAAAAGATGAATCGATAAAACTATTCTTAACATTTCAAAGCATGCAGGCAAACAAAAATATTTTCAAACTAACGTAAATGTTGAAAAAGCCGCTGACTCGCGTCCTCTTGATGCAGCTGCTACTGTCCACTGTCTCCTCAGAGACCAGAGACTGATATGCATCACGAGTGTAATCCCCACTTTTTTCTTTTTTTTCCCGAGATGCACTACAATCAACAATAAATCTGCAATCTGCAACATTCTGCAGATATGTGCTGTAATATTGGTATTTTCTCCCAGAATGCATTTCCACTTACCGTATGATCCTGTATAATATTAAAACAGTAAAATACTGTGAGATTTTAGCTGTAAATTTACATTAAAGGTTTACAGTGTAGAACATTCTTAATGCACTTGAAGAGATGTCTTCCAAACCAGCCCAAACCCTACTGCTTTCAAGAGCATGATGTAAGACTTTCTGTTCACACAACAGCAGAACATAGGCCATGTTACTTGGATGTGTTCTGTCTGTTTCTATCTCACGCCTCACTGTCATCTGGGTTTCCACTCTGAAATATAGATTATCTAGCTTGAAAACTTATTGAAGTGTACTGTACAAGCCATTGGCGTGTGGCTGTTGAGAAGGAACAACAGAGAAATACACATGGACAAACTGAGAGAGACATATCACACGGGGCACATTAGGGAGACAGAGGGGAAATTAAGTCCATCATCTATTGCTAGCACTCTAACCGATGGGTGAGCTGTAGGGAGCAAGAGTAAGACTTGGCCAGTCATGCCAAATAGTGTCCAGAAGCATTTGCTCAGCTGTAATGGTGTTTGTATGTCACATGTAGTATTTAAATCAATGCAAATACTGTATGGGCTGAAATGTGTGCCACCAGAAACTGAATTTAAATCATTTACATTTGAATTTGAATTGCTAAACTTGAGTCTGAATGTCTGAAGTCCAATAAACCATGGCCGTTATTTAAAATTTGACTAGTTATACAGTATATCTTCAAATTCAGTTCACAAAATTCAATTTCAAGTTACTGTGACAGACATCAGAGTACTTAAAGGATGAAGGAAGAATAAGATCGCAGATCCCGCGCTCCCAAAATCACCCATAATCCTATAAAAAAAATAAGCGAAGCAAAGCAGAGTTGGATCGGCATCGCTGATGGTGCAATAATCATTGAAATGTCAGTATCTTTAGTGTTTGCCGTACATTTATCATCACCGTTAATGTGTTACATCAATGTAAAGCTAAACGCTTTAAAGCTGGTACACATTGCTATTAATAATAAGATAGATGCATCACGTGCTAACGTTATGATAACTGAACCCATCATTTAACATTAGACTGTTAGCTGGGTTGCTGTCTTTTGTGCCATTTGTGTTTGTAAAGTTTAATGTCTTTTGGCATTAGATGGCAATGGCATTTTCATGTCTTTTTATATGCCATTACTGTATATGCGTAACGTTAATTGAGATTTAGTAATGTGTGTGTTTGTCAGTTGTAGCTAAGGATTTTAGGTAAAGCTACACCTTATTTACTTTACTAGCAACGTTAGATGAAAGCAAAGTGTGTGAGTAGTTTCCTATGAGGAAAGTACAACACTCCTTAACGTTGTGTTATAGCATTTAAAATGGTAAACATTGTTTTCTTGTGTTTGCAGTCTTTTAACAGGGACTAAGGAACAAACGGGGGCGGTCACTGAGGATAGGAGCCACAGGAGCAAGTTGGCCCTGGTTTGTCAACATGGATGAGTCATTGGGGCAGTCTGCACCAGTCTGACTGCCCCGATCCAAGAGGACAAACCAGGGCCAAGCGCTGCACTAGCATCATCAGAATGGAGAGAAGAGGAGAAGAGGGGAAGCAAAAGACAACAGAGCAGGGAGACAGAGGCCAAAGAGAGACGCTGAATAGATTGTTTGCTAGATTAGAGATGGGCATTCAAAAAATACATAAATGCATTAAATGAACTGCTTTGTCTGCGTCTTTAATTTTTTATGTGTGTATGTACTATAAGCTGTTTTCCCATGTCTGTTTTTCCATCAAATTCTAACCTAGAGGAAACTTCGAACTGAATAATTATATTCAGATGCTACCCTTTTTAAATAATAACGCGTTAGGTATACAAGCTCTAAAAAGATGACGAATCATATATCTTTAACATTTATTCAAACATTACTATATACTCTACACAAGTAAATTCCACATGAAGTGGCGATCAGACTCAGCTGTCGATGACGGTGTTGCTTCCAGACTGCAGAAGGGGAAATCTTCAGATTACTTCCTTCCCGAGGCTGTTTTGCAGAGGTGCCACTGCTCCGTTCGACTCTAAGCGTCGCCCAGGACGATTGTGATTGGTTCAAAGAAATACCAGAATATTGTGTGGACTCGCCAGACCGTCCTCCGCAGCACCGTGGAGGAAGGTACAATATAATAGCAACATTCTGCAGGACATGCTTGCTTTTTCAGAGTTTTGACAAAACAATCCACAAAGATTCTGTTTACACAGCTGTTCTCAATCAGCTTTAGTCACATTCTCCATTTGAAGTTCATCAGTCAGCTGTTCTCAATCAGTTGTAATTACCAACGTTTTTTCAGTGGCAGTTGATGGCAGTAAGCAATTAGCACTGTGACACTAATGAAGACCAGACTTCTGTAGTCTATATACTTTATATTGTAAATAAAGTGACAATTTGTCATTGAGTGCAGCCCTCCTCTGTCATCATTAATAAGCCACAATATAGTATTGTTTTTGTCTGTACATATTAGTTTAATCAGCATCACAATCCAATAAAGTAAAAGTAAATGCATGCTGTGAGTGTTTTTTGCTGTCTACATTGTGAAGGTGCGCACTAACTTGTGCTTCCTGTTTGCAGGTTACTAATTAGAGTAACTCAACACACCTGGGTCTGGTGGGCTGAGGCTTCTTAAGCTGCAGTATCCCCCCCCTTCCCCCCTCCCCCGTCCCTCACCCTCTCCCTGCTGTCTCCACAGGCACACCAAGGTTTGGTTAGAACATGAAAAACAAGGGAAAACTTCCCTGCAGGAGTTTTACAAAAATAAAGACTGGTGAAGCAGCCAGATATTTGATCATAACAGTATGGTATGTGCAAGTGTGTGATTGCGTTGTCTGTGTGTTCGATGCATACAGCTGTTTCTGATCATGTGCCACACATGCACACACACACACACACACACACGTAGGCCTATACATACCTCAAAACAGTCACACCAACCTTGCATTATTGTGTGACTGTTTTATTCATCCTCATTGAGATCATAACTTGTGACCTACTTGGAGTGAATCTCCGGCTCCTGCTGTTCACGCGTGGTTAAAAATAACTCTAAAGGAAAACATAAACACACACTCTTACTGTACGCACACACACACACATGAGCACAGAATACACAAAGCACATATCCAAATGTGAACTCACCAACACAAAATACACACTGTTCATTCCACACTGCTGGCCAATGATTTCCTCAACAACCTCACATATACACACACACACATAAATTGTATACACACGTACAAGGACATAAGTGACGGCCTATATTCTCATAAATCTTTAAAATACAGATATACTGTATACTGTATTCACACACGCACACACACGTAAAACGCCATACACACACATACTTTCACGTGCACACACCATCGAGCATTCTCACGCAGGAAAACACACTGTCACTTTCTCAGTGTTGTCAACCTATGTTTGTCTTTTCTTCTCCTCCTGTATTGTTCTTCTCTCTTGTCCTCCAACTGTGCATCCCATCATCCCTGACCCTGTTATCTTCTGGAGCATCTCAAAGAGACAGGAGGAGGAGGAGGAGGGAAAAATCTGTGGTCTTCTCTTCTTTTGTTCCTCACATTCTCCTTATTCTATTCTCCATGCCCTCTTTCCCTTCTTTTCTTTCTTTGATTCTGGCTTTTGCCATAAAAAAAACTCTTTGAGGATTTAACACCTATTTGACATTTACCTCTGCATGACTACACTCAGTACAGTACATGTACACACAAATACACAACACACAGGGGGCCGTGTGACAAGCATATAAATGCGTGGCTTTGAACTGGCTGATCTTCTATAGTTAGTGAGCTGTTTGAAGAGGTAAATCAGCGAATGTATCTACGCTAAGAGATAAAGATGAAAGTAGAAAGATGGATAGATGCAGAGAAAGCTCTCGAAAGCCTAAAGAAAAGTCAGGCATCACTGGCATTCCTCCTCTGCCCTCTTTCTTCCTCCCTCCATTTCACTCTTGCTGTCTTTGCTCCTTTCAACTGCAAGGTCATTAACTTCCACTTGGGGGGAGGGGGGGGGGGGGGGGGGGGGGGGGGGGGGGGAGGCAGCAAAGATGAGGACAGGGAAGAGGAAAAAACTCAAGAGTTTGACTTGGTCAGGCAAGGACATTAAGCAAGCAAGCAGCAGTGTGGTCTGTGGATGAAGAGATGCAGCCGAGGGAAATGAGAAACGGCAGGCAGGGAGGAGATTTTTTTTACATGTAAACTCAATGGAGTTCTGAATTTTATTGACACGCTGTAACATGTAGACATACATTAGAAATTTTAAAGCCACTGTATAGAATTTTTGTAGAATTATAGTATTTTAAAAATAATTTTAATAATAGTTTATAGAAATATGAGATTTTTTTTTAAACTGGTACTATCCAATAATTGCAGATTTTAAAATTATGGATGGTATAATCCATGTGTATCGTTTGGTTATAATCCTTTCCATTTTCATGTAATTGAACCCAATTTTTTAAACTATTTATGGTTGGTATGGTTTTTCCCTATAACCAATCAGTGTATTTACATTTACTGTAATTGACTCTCATATTAGTTTTTAGTGTTAGTGGTGGAGTCTGCCATAACCACATTGAGTTTAAATTGCCTCCACACGCTTAAGGGATTCAAGGAAACAATGCAGTATGCAATCCAGAGTTACAGTTTATCGCATTGATACCAATCTAAATGTTTACTGTTCACTCTTATTGCAGCAGTGCTGGGAGTAATGGCATTATAAATTGCCGCGTTATGAGGAAAGGCGTTACTAACAGTGTTACTTTTTTCAGTAACAAGTAATCTAATTGATTACTCTTACCATCTTAATAACGCCAATATCATTACTGCCAAAAAATGTTGCGCGTTACTATAATTGAAGCTGTTTTTTCATCGGACCAACTACATCTCTGAGCCAAGAAGCAAAGACTATTTTTATTGTTCTTCCATAGTGGGCAGTGCATGAGACAAGCACAGAAATGATAATGATTGGCTGAGGTTGAGTAAAATTTCATGGTAAGCCAATCAGAAGTAGAGTTCGAAAGCATGCATAGTTAGGTGCACAATGAACAGAACAAGCAAGTCGGTCAACAAGAGACAGGTATGGCGAGCCCAAATGAGGGGCAATAAATATGAAAAGTTCCAAAACATCTATTGTGTTATTTATATCAATAAACTACATAAACATAATATCTACATACATGGCATTTGATTGGAGGCGAGTCTCACTTTGTCCCACAGCAACATTAAAATAGTTTAGACTTGATTACATTGTTTCTGTTAATGTATTGTATTAAGTGTCCATTTCATTACAATATTCAGATTTATCATAATAATTGAACATGCACATGGATTTTAAGTTCCGTTTAAGAGCCTTGAACCAAGGTATGAACCGAACTGTGACTTCAGTGTACTGTTCTACCCCTATGAAGCAGTCACAGGAAATACAATCTATTTGTCAATGCAGACTGCGATTGTTCGTCAAAAATGTGTCTTTGTCTACAAAAAAATATAAAACATTTGTCAGCTGATCAGTTGCACACATTGCACGGAGTAATGGAAAACTGATGTTATGTTGCCCATGTGCAGCAAATTAATGAGTATCAGCATAGGCTTCACATCCAGCAGGCCTAGAATCTATGTTCTCCAATTTAAAATCTTTGTTTGGATTGAACAGTTGGTCACATCTGTCTTCTGGATGAGAAATTAAAAGCATTGCCCAGACAGGTGGTTTGGCGCACCAGTGCAAGCTGCCAGAGTGTAATTGAACAGAACTAACACTTGAAAACAAAGACTGCACCAGGTAATTACATATGACACACGTCAAATTTACTCACACTAAACCTCTACTTCCTTTTTAATTAGTTTCATGCTTCACACCTTAGGTGGGAATTTAAATTACTAAAATGAAGGACATCAGTGTTTCACACAGGTTGAGGATTTGTTTGTGGTGTTTGAATTAGGGTTGCATAATACATGTACAAGCTACAATATTACTGCAATTCATCATTAAGGCAGATTTGCATTTTATATCAATTTTATTGAAATGGAAATATTTGCCAAAAAACTAATGAGCATTGTCAATAACTCCATTAGTACTTCCGTTTAATTTATCATGGTGATCAGAATTGTAGGATGCCGATATTTCATCTTGACGAAAGTCTCTTCAGACATCACATTCAGAGAAGCATTCAAAGTGCCGCAATTACACAGCCAGGCTAGATCTGCAGTTACAGTGTTAACAAGTGATTTGTCTCTGTATACCATTGAGCATATCCAAAAGAAACAGATAAACACACCAGACATACTCTACTGAGCTCCAATACTACTGTACAGCATGCTATACTGTGTCATGTTGGAGATGCTTTTATGAGAAACAACAATCTAATAATCATAACCTGCCTAAACGGCTAAGCTCCAAAAGGCAATTTAGAGTCTTCATTCCCATTTAGCTCCTTATCAAAGAGCACCCACACGCCTGCTCACTCACTCACACACACACACACACACACACAAAGATCCTATTCAGAATGATTGGCTATTATACTGTAATAGTAGATTACACAGTGACGGGAAAGGAATAAAACTGTCAGCATAATTCATTTCCGCATGGTTATTATGTGTAAGCACAAACACACACACAGAACAGTTGCATTCTTGCACACATGTATATATGCTAACACAAAAAGACTATTTTGTGGATCCACATAAGAAATGTATGGTGTATTGCATAAAACACACACAAAACACACGTACATGTACATGCATGTACATGAGGAACAACAGCAGATGGCTGAGTGACCCTGAGGTTTTGTCCCTGCGACAGTTTGCTTGACATTCTGGACACAGTTGTCACTGAGACTTAGAAGCAGTTCTGCATCCCATCTTGTAAAGACACACACACTCTGTCCGTCTGTCCTTCTGTCTGTCTGTCTGTCTTTCTGTCTGTCTGTCTGTCTGTCTGATGACAGTGAGAGATAGAGTGTGAGGTATGCATCAGACAAGGGAGAGTGAGAAAGAGTGTAAGAGAGTGTGAAAGATGAGAGGTAAGGGAGGGCTCTATGTGGATAGCAAAAGCCACCATGGAGGATGTGTGTGTGTGTGTGTGTATGTGTGTGTGTGTGTGTGTGTGTGTGTGTGTGTGTGTGTGTGTGTGTGTGTGTGTGTGTGTGTGTGTGTGTGTGTGTGTGTGTGTGTCCACGATTCAGACGTGATGAATTACGGGTACTTTTCTGTAAGCTGCATTATATGAGACTTCATAAATTAATTTATTGTGAGCAGGCCTTAACAGCCGGTATCTTGGATTTTGGTGCCTCATTTTGGTGCCGGCAGCAGAAGCATCTCTCAACAGAAACCTTGCATTCTTGTTATTGTAAAATACTCTTTTCCCATCTGATGGTTGTTTTTGTCATTGGACAGCAATTAACTAGTGAAATACGTTATTATTTCATTTCATTTCATCTCATTTAGTATACAGGAAAGTTAAAAGTAACAATACATCACAATATAAATGGGCTTGACTCAGTTTAAAAACTGGTTTCCAGCAGGTTCCTGTTCTGCAGAAACATAAAACATTGAGAAAACACGTTGAGAAAGAAACATTTGTACAGGACATCGACATGGACTAGACAAATTCGGACAACTATCACAACAATACATTTTCTGCACAAGAGGACAGAAACGGTATTATAGTTTATAGTTATTACATTATTATTAAATCATTTCATCTTGATCATATGGCTTCAGCAATGAACAAGCCATTTATAATGTCACTGACGTTGAGTTTACTTTCTAAAAAAGTGGCAATGTTTTAAAAGCATTGATTTATCACCGGTACTGGAAAAAACTCAAACAATACCCAACCCTAATTATGAGCAACACACACACACACACACACACACACACACACACACACACACACACACACACACACAAAAAAACACACACACAAACACACACAAACATACACACTCGGTCATTTGTCGAGTAGTGAGGAAGAAATGTCAAGTCCATGCTTCATTCTACATGAAGACCTTCCTGTCTCTTCTTTCCTTTTATCAGTTGTTAGGGGTTATATTGCCACCGTGTAATGGCTGGCATGCGGGTTTCTCTACACACATACATGCACACACACACACACACACACCCACACACACACACACTTTCAAGACTCACAGTAAAATCAAGAGAAGAGATCATCTGGTGCGACTCGCAATTTTGACCAATCATAACAACATTTCCGCAAATTTGACCAATAACCTGAGTTTCCTGCGACTTCAACCAATCCCAGCAGTTCCACGTGTACTCTGAGAGCCACTGACCAAGCGGGCTCTGTTGCGGCTGTCCTGGCACCTAACACAGGCCGGCCACAGACTTGCCACTGTTCTGACAATTGTCCGAAACCTCTCGCACTAGCCACTGAGGTGCCAATACCACTCAGTGGATCTCGCTGTCTCTGACATTGCAATGTGTAGTTGTGTGTGTGTGTGCATGCGTGCAAAGTGCTTAAAACAGAGATGAAAAGTTAAGCGAGAGGAGAGCACAGAGAATAACAGAAACCCAACAAAGACGTGGGAGGAGAGCAGAGCAAGACGAGTTTGGCAGATGCTATCCTTAAAAAGACATAGTCAAACATGTCCAGCTGTGGAAGTGGAATGATTGTTTACAAAGAGAACATGTGATTCCTTATCAATTTCACAAAGCAAAATATTTTTATCCTCACTGGGACGTTTATTCCAGATCTAGTCATTGACGCACATTTGCCTTTGAGCCAGCAGTGGCTGTACATTTATTAAGTTTCTGCCTTCTTTTGAGCAATAGCTGTGTGTATTTCATGCACCCATTCATTTGGCAAGGGCAATACTGTGGGCAATTATAAAGCACTGTGGAAGGGTCACAGAGAATAACATCTCACACTGACTCATTAACATTTCATACTGTACCAAGCATTAGCTGTTTGGATGGATGACAGCCCAAAACTGTCTGGTTACATAATCACAGAGCGTTAACACAGAATTTCAAGATGAATTATGAACTAGCTTTAAAAGCAAGTTAACAGCAGTGGCAATGGGTATATTAGTATTTTTTAAATACAACAGTAGAACTAGTAGGGCCCCAACAAATGTTCAGGATTTTCTTCTAATTGTATTATTGTAGTTTGTGGAAATACATATGTAAGAAATCTGTTAAAGGAAAGCGAAATATATTTTTCTTTCTAGTAAGAAAATGTTGCTGAAAATTTACGAAAGGTTAATGTATCAGTCCCCTAAGCTAAGCAATTGACACCAGAATTTTATTTTGTGTCCAAAACACTGACTAAGCAGACTGATCTCATGAAATGGTGTATGTACGACACGCCAGTTTGTTATTAAGACGCATACTTACTTTTTAGCGTGTTTATCAATGCCATTTAGCCTCCATTAACTTACATTACCTTTTGATAGCGTGTAAATTTACGCCGTTGCGAGTAGTATGAAAAGGCAAAAATCTGCGTAGAGAGGTTGGTCGGGGTGGTGGATGGTAATAACACGGGACTTTCACCCAGGAGACCGGGGATCGTGTTGTGTGTCACGTTTCCTAAACTCAAACTCTTTTTTGTTGTTGTACTAAAGCCAACCATGTTCTTCTTTTCATAAATCCCAACTGGTTCTTCTACTCCTTAACCCAACCATGTGTCATGTGTCCTATCATCCACCGTTGCTTTCTTCTCGTGATAACATGCCAAGTGACATTTTTGTTCACGTCCGCTATATACAGCGTAGACATGCACGTGGATAGCTCAAAATGTCTACTTATACCACGCCACTTGGCTTAAGAAAGTTGGCCTGTATGTTTATGCAAAGTCATGACGTCATTATGGACTAGGATCTTAACTGTTGCTCAATAGTTGTCTCAGTTATCTTTCAAATTAGACTGTATGACTGCATAAGAGAACTCACTCTGGCTATAAAAATAATAGGTGTGTGTGTGTAAGAGAGAAAGATTGAGGAAGACAGCGAAAGGGAAGAGGAAGAGAGCATTTCTTAACTAGTGCTGACTTCTGCAAGCCTTTTTCTATTAGGATCTGATTAGGGAAGGAAGCACAGACTGCAGGTGCTGTGATCAAGATGAGAGAGAGTTGGAGTGGGGGGGAGACTGTAAATTGAGAGAGAAGGAGATGAAAGGAAAAAGGTCCGCTCAGTTTCCAGGTTTAGAACAGGAAATATTTCCCACAGGGTCTCAGCAATGCCAGGCTTTTGCCCTTCAGCATCACGCAGTCCAGGTACTGTCAAGTACTGGGCGATAAATCAGAATTATTGTTAATGTACTTTCAATGGAATTCTAACATGATGAATTCTAACAGGATGTAATGTACAAATACCACGTAAAGTATCATTAAAAACTAAAAGCTTTTAGATTTACAAATGCGAAAATGCATTTAAAATGTCATGCAAAAGATTATTTAATTGATCATCAATTTGAGCATCAAATGAATATATGTACATTGATATATATATATTTCTTTTACACAAGCAGTTTTTCAAGATCAAGTTTACATTGTTTATTTTACTCTCACAAAAAAAATATCTTGGTTCAGTTGCTGATTTCTACCCCCACTGCAATATCCTGTGATATGCTAAATATTGTAGTTTCAAACGTTGAATAAAACAGGGATCAGAATGGGAAGTTCAACAACAGGTTTAAGCACGGTCAGTTGCATTGAGCAGAGCTGAATAGAGAGAATTGTTGGTGTATAAGACTATCACTTCTTTCACAAATACTGATCTTACCTATGCAATGTAGATATTTTTGAAACAAGGCAAGTATACATGCACGCACACATTTTGCATGATGTATACACGTAAAAACAGGCAGAAATTAACCAATCCTCACTGATTTATGCACAGATGCACTCAAGCAAGACAACATCTGACATTTGAGGCCTTCTTCCAAACTGTTGTTTCCTGAGGTGATTTGTGGTTGTTTTATAGAGCCGTGGTAGCAGATTGCTGTGATGTGGGGCTCATTCATCACTGTCAAGATACACACTCACACAAAGAGTAGACAACAGACAAACATAACCACACTTACTCAGACAAACATACACAAGACAGAATGCAGTTTTAATTCATCTTGAACAATTTCCAGTTTCTCTTCTTCTTTCATCACAGGGAGGTCAGGGCCAGATGTTGACCCAATAAAGCTAGTTGGGTTAGTAATTTCAAGATAAAGGGCACTTAAACTGTGAAGCTCTTTGCCAACACAAGGCTTTGAAAAGGTTTTAGTTGAATGAAGGGAACTCTTTATACTTATATCACAAATGACAGCAGAGTGTAAATTTCCCCATTAGGGATCAAGAAAGAGTATACATTGTCATTGTAAATTAAATGAACCACTTTGCCTTGACTAATAACAGCAGTGCTGGCCACCATTATGGCTCAGCCAGCTCAATGTTGGTTTGTCATTTCAGCAGCAAGAGCCGTGTGGAGAATGTCAATCAAACCCTGGTGAGAGCCGTGTGGACGAAATCTCGGCCCACACTTTTTTTTCAGTATTTTTGAGTAGAACCCCCTTCAAAAATGTTCTGTTTGTGAGACAGCCACTGTTTTATCAAATGTTTCAACACGGAGGGAAGCATTGTATGACTTTGTACTTATTTAAGAAAGGGCGTTGGGTTTATGAAATTGGCAGGATGACATGGGATCTGTCTTATGATGTCACCCACAGAAAACCGACCAATGGTGCCCAGTTAGGTTTGAATCATGAGGGGAGAGCCATTCTCTGATTCTAAGTAATGCTGTGAGATATATACGCTGTGAGAGCAACCACCTGTTTTAGCATATGGTAGCGCCACAGCCATGTTAGCTCACAATGTGTGGACATACATTCTTGTTTCCTGTTTGTTTGTGCTCCGCACCCAGACAGAGATGGAGATTAAGAGGACTGGCATCCTCATGCATTTAGTTCAGTCAAATCAGGAATTGAAGAATAGCACACTTATTATGAAGTAAGACTTGTGCTACCCCATAACTCATTCTGAGAAATACATGAGTGTCATTAAATAAACTCGAAATGTGCACTTGGACCTGATTGGATTATGTGATTTGGAGTGTGTGTGTGTGTGTGTGTGTGTGTGTTAAGTAGATAATAGAAGCCCAGACACAGTCTGACTGACTCTGCCCCTGCTCTGATCCTCCCATCACATAATCTCTATTGACTGCACAACATCATCACGCGCACTTGTGCATACAAGTGTGTGTAGTGTACGCATGTGTGTGTATATATGCATGTTTGCTTTGTTTACTTCCTCCCAATGTCTGCAGGCAGAGCCAAACAACACTTCCTGTCTCACTTGCATACGTGCGTGCGCACACACACACGGTCATCGGCACTGATTTGGTGTGACAGGGTTGTAATTTTTAGCTGTGCTGACTCTCTGGGCTTCTCTCCCTTTTCCTCTTCCCCCCTCCTACCCCTTTGGCTTATGATCACAGAGTGGTGTACATCAACCGCTGCCTCCAGCAGTGTCTGTTTGTGTGTGTGCATATGTGTGTGTGTGCGTGTTTGTGTGTGTGTGTGTGTGTGTGTGCTTGTATTTGCCATTTTACCATGCAGTTTCTCCCAGTGTTAGGTCACAGAGTCAAACTAAGGATAAGACTCCTTCACTAATACATTGCAAAATCTCTTCATGCACAGACACACAGACCTGAACATTGCCCCAGTGTGCTGCAGAGATTTGAATGTGAGTACAGCACAGTTAAATATCTCGTTACACAGCTGCACTCTCTAGATGTGCTTGACAGACATTTACTACCATTTTATTTTCATTTTGATTAAGATTTGCATCCAATTTTCTTGTGTATCTACTGCTAAAAGATGCATGAGTTGCATACAAAACCAATCTA
The DNA here is from genome assembly GCF_013103735.1 of Etheostoma cragini. NCBI lineage: Eukaryota > Metazoa > Chordata > Actinopteri > Perciformes > Percidae > Etheostoma > Etheostoma cragini. The sequence continues at coordinate 5,123,473 of NC_048421.1, read as the reverse complement.
AAATACACTAAAGACTTGGTTATTACATGGTTCCTTTAGCATTGGTATGGTGTGCCAAGTCTTCAAAATGAATGTTCATAGTTCATGTTATACACCTAAAATCTGATTATGATTTAACTTTGCTTGTGGGGAAACAACCTAGTTCCTGTTCTTCACTGAATCTCAGGATTATGCAATCAATGTTGTACACATGATCTTTGTCTTCACTCTTTGTTTACTATTCTTTTCATGGTATGATATATCATCAACTAATCCAGTTTAGGACTGAATAAAATGCATATTAAATATGGGTAATAATTATGGCGTGCTCACGGAGCGGACAGGGAAAGCGGCCAGCCAATAGGAGAGCTCATGGATAATGTCACCGTTATGTTAATAAACTGCAAACAGCCTTTTTTAATTAGAGCATGTGAAGCCCTGAAAATATCCCCTTTTAAACATCAGAGAAATTATCATAGGGCACAGGGCATTGGAGGTACAATGTGGTATCTTTGTGAAAAGATGTTGTCTTTCGTGAAAAGCCTTGTTCTTCTAATAGGGTATGAAATTGTTTTATTCAGATGGAAAGTGTGCCCTAAAAAAAGACATCTCAAAGAGGTTTATTCTTGATTTTAATGTTCTCTTAATAATACATGTAGCCCAGGGGCTCGGTGAGGAGACATGGTTTTGAGAATTTGTGGAGTTTTTGTGTATTCTTTGCACGCTATAGATTATTAAATCATAGTATTTATGTGCCCCAGGTTAATCTTAAACTTGGGATTTTAAAGGTCCATCAGATGTTTTGGTCCAGTTGCCTGTGTGATATAGCAGTAGGAATGTAGGTACGTGTGCAACATAAGTGGTATGGTATGGTTTTTTCATGTTGATAAAGTGAGGTTACAAAGGGACTGCAGAGAATTAATAACTTGCACTCAAAATAAAATACTTTAGATTTTTTTTTAAATACTGAACCTGAGGAAAATGTTTGTATTTAATGATCAGCTTACAATTAGCAGTGTTCATTTGCTCATACTTGAGCTCAGAGCAGGAACAAGAGAAAGTGCTGCAACAGGTAATGTTACTGATGTTTCTCGTTAAAATCCTGACACCTCAGGCCTTGTAGATGAAATGTGTTTCTCTGCATGTGTGTGTGTGTGTGTACATACTTCATCTCTGTGTCACTAAATAATGACTCTGTCTGAGCTGCGTACCCTCTGGGCTCTCCTGTCTGCCCACAAATCCACTCGCACACACACTTACGCGCACACACACATGCACGCACGCATGCACACACGCACACCCAAACAGAAACAGAAACATAAACACAAACAGAAACACACACACACACACCACTCTGTCTGGCTGATTCTTAAATGTCAGATGACTTCACTCTTGGAAACAATGTTTATTGAGCCCAGTTTCTGTCTCTTTCTTTTTGTGGTAAGTTGCTAAAAGAATCTAAATGAATCAGTCAGTTAAAACCTATTTTAATATATTGTGTGTTTGAATGATGACTCTGCAGTCTGCAGCTTTACAGTACATTGTAGTTTTCACTTCTTACAATCATGCATACCTATTATCTTCTGCAGCAGTGCCCTTCATCCCAGTTACACACATTCACACTCGAGAGATGACGGTGAATCCCGTTACCTAAAGTGCTATTCAGTAGGCACCTTCCTAATTCACCTTCCACTCCTACAGTCCCCCAGCTGCTGCGAGATAACATTCTGGCCACTAGATTGCTTTCTTTATAGAGCCTCTTAGCTGCTGCTGTACCTCATGCTTCGCAGAGTCAGATAATAACTGTTGATACATTTCATATTAAAGCTGCACTGAGACACTTCTTGGTGCAGTTATCACACTCACTTATGATTTATACAGAAGGACAAGGAAGGGACAAGAGAGGAAAAAGATCTCATGCTCAAAAACATAAAAACTTGACTATTTCAATGCTGCAAGATAATTTTGTATCTTTAAAGCTGGTTGGAGTCATGGTTTCTGCTACATTCTAAATGATCTGTGAATGTGATAGTAGCAACAAGAAGTTGGTGGAGTTTTGGTGTGTCATGGGTAATTGCAGCACTCCTGAACACACCTCAGGAAACATAAAGTCGAGAAATTAGATTATGTTCATCAACACAATGCCAACATTTAAAATTATCGAATTATCCAGCATCTATGATTTTAGAATTCTAAATATGTTATGAAACGCTAGAAGAGACCGTCAATTTTGGGGAGGTTTGGTCTGTCTTTTACTTAACCATTTCCTTGCACCAACACACCCCTTCCTGTGTGTGTGAGACACACACACACGTAAACTTTTGAAAAAGGGTAACTAATCATTACTTACTCTTTCAAAAACAGTAGCTAATCATTACCTACCCTTTTTTGTGTCACTTATTGTAAAGTGTTACCGTTACACATTGTATTTTCAGTTTAAAAAATCGTTTCCATTTATTGTTGTTTAACATCTTGTGTGTGGAACATCTTTTGTGAGAAAACTTTTGCATTGTGCAGTTTATCTAGACAAGATATTGCCTGTGTGGCCACAGCCAATCATTTTGCAAATCAACACATTAACATGGTAGCACTTTAAAACCTGTCTGTGCATATGTGTGTGTGTGTGTGTGTTTGTGTGTGTGTGTGTGTGTTTGTGGGTGTGGGTGTGTGTGTGTGTGTGTGTGTGTGTGTGTGTGTGTGCGTGAATCAGACAGAGAGAGAGTTAGTGTGTGTGTGTCAAGTGTGATGTGTGTGTGTGTGTGTTTGTGAGAGAGAGAGAGAGAGAGAGAGAGAGAGAGAGAGAGAGAGAGAGTGTGAGAGAGAGTGAGTTAGTGTGTGTGGTGGGGGGGCAGTGTTAAATGTCATTCTTCTGTCTGTGCCGCCTCGGGTCATTACAACATCACACCGGAGGAGAAGACTGGAGTAAAACTGACAAATGTCCCCCCCACACACAAACACACACACACGTACAATGGAAATCTGGTCTGGGCTAACCAGCTGGAAAAGTGACCCTCTGGTTAATGGAGTGGCCAAGGGAAATAGAGTGAGAGATGAGTGAGCGAAAGTTACAGAGGCAGAGAGTCTGTGTGTGTGTGTGTGTGTGTGTGCGCTTGTGCAAGTGCATGTGTGTGTGTGTGTGTGGAGTGTGTATGTGTTTGAGAGAGGGAAGGGTGGAGGGGAAAAAGAAAACAAGGGAAAGTGACAAAGAAAGTGACAGAAAAAAATGTGACGTTAAAGGGTTGTTACTGTACTTGGGTTGTGGTTTTGTAGATTTGACTAGTCATTTCTGTCATCTTAAAGGGACAGGAAAAACTATAGTTCAGATGCTAGGATATTTTTACAACAAGTTAAAAGGTTTTCCAGATCATCTAAACCACTTTGGTTTGGAGGCAAGTGAAAGTGAGCACACTTGAAATGTCGGTAATAATCCCTTATTGCATACAATATTTTTATACATGCAATATGTTAAGTATGACAGGTCTAAATTCAACCTAGAAGTTGGTAATCAAGTTAGCCAAATCATTTTAAAGTTTAAAATCTGCACTGTCAGACATATTTAGTCATTGCAATCCCAGACGTCAGAAATGTAGTAATGGTCGAGGAAAAGATTCAATTTATAATAAACAGTAATTTATCAGTCTACCGCTCACCTGCTGTTTATGCATGAAACACTGTTTAACAACCAATTAATCGCCATCTTAGTCAGTTTAATTAATTCTGTGTGTGACCAGCAGAAAGAGAGAGGAAGGGAAAGAAGAGGAATCTGTTAGACTTCATTTCTTACAGCAGTTACAGCGAGACTATCGCCCAACAATCGAGCAGAAAATCATGTCATCTTATCTTATCAGACAGACAGAAAGAGAGAGAGAGAGAGAGAGAGAGAAAGAAAGCGGGGAGGATGGAGGGAGCAAGATACTTTAAGATTAGAAAAAAAAGACAGTACGGAGATGACTGTCATGGGGTTTGTCTTTCTCTCCAATTAGATAAAATTGGATCGCCTATCACACTACTAAGGAATCCACACACACGTATACATACTATGCATGGTTTACTGTATTAATTAAGTGCTGACACCTCAGCAGTAACATGTTAAAATAAACTGTTAATTCCATTATGAGTGCTGACGAGAATCCTTTTTTCTTACAATCCTTTTTTTCCAAATTGTAACTCATCATTCTACCAACTTGTCCACAAGCTTGTGCTTACCGCTACAGTGTTAGTAAGTAGCACAATATAAAGGAATCTCTGGGTTATACACTGTACATACACTCTGTGTAACTTTGTATGTGTGTAAGGTAGAAAGGAAAGTCACTGGTGCAACAGGAGCGAGAATAACAGAGAGCAAAGTAAAGAAGGGAAAGGTGAAACGTTTGTCTTGGCAGCCTGCCGTCAGCTCAATTCCCCTTGGACACGGAAAACGCACACACTTTCTCAGGTCACTGTGGCTCAGGTAAAGCAACAGCCACAAACTCACTACTCTCGGGTGACACCCACACACACCGACACACAAATACAACAAAATAGCATTTGAGCAGCAAAGGTGAACAGAGCAGTGGAGTATAATTTGTAAAACTGAAGATAGAAAACTAATGGTTCTGTCTTTCTTCTTAAACCTGAAGTGTAAATCATATTCCTCGGACAGAATCCCAGTGGAGCAGTCCCAGGTGTTTTCCTCTGCACCCAAGGTCAGACTTTTCAAGTTGTTTTTTTCCATGTGGAAGATGCTATCAACAGCAGGGGAGAACAACAGTATCAATATGGGTATCCCGAGGGCAGTTGAGCTCCTGTGGAGCTGCGAGTGCAAAACGTCCTGTCAAAGTCATTTTTAGACAAATGAAAATTCCCATCAAAATCAACCTTCGCTTTTAATAAAACACATCATTCTCTGCAAAACCATTGAGTATCTCAAGTCATTCTGGCACAACATTCCACACAGCATGTCATTATTCTGACTCTTTGAATCAAAGTGGAAAGAAAATCAGTCATTTCCTTGACACAGTTGCACACATTCTGAACTTGGCGCTGCTAAGGACAAACTGTTTTCTTTTGTTGTCCATGTAATCTGCAATAAAATACAATGCCGCAATCACATTCATGCCCCTGTTGAAGCACTAGTTTGACATTTTGGGAAAAAGTTCTTCCTGATTTTTGGAGATGGCCCCACTGCATTGATACATCTGTGAGTTGAATAAAAATTAAACTATAGCCAGCAGCTGCTTAGCCCATGTTTTTCTTTAAGTCATAAAGACATATGGTGGGCGGCTGTGGCTCAGGAAGAGGTAGAGTGGTCATCTACCAGTCAAAAGGTGGGAGGGTCGGGCGCCCGGATTGCTCAGTTTGTTGAGCGGGTGCCCGTACATAGAGGTTTACTCCTCAACGCAGCGGCACTTTGCTGCAAGTCATTACTTCTCTCTCTCTCCCCTCTTAAGATGTCGTGTCAAAAATAAAGGCTGAAAATGCCCCAAAACAATCTTTTAAAAAAATCAATTAAAGGTTGTTGGGGTCGATCCCTTGAGTACCTGCAGTCTACCTGTCAAAGTGTCCTTGGGCAAGATACTAAATCCCAAATTGCTCCCGTCTCCCTGAACAATCAGTGTGAGAATGTATGATGGCTGCACCTTGTTTGAAAGCCTTGGCCAGCAGTGTGTGAATGAAGTGAATGGTGCCTGTAGTGTAGAGCACTTAAAGAAGCCGCTAGGACTAAAAAAGCACTACATAAATGCAGTCTATTTACAGATTAGAAGCAGGGCATGTACTATCGAGCCAAAGACTTTGACTTTGGGTGTGTTTCTGTCATGCTCGGATGATCCAATACACAGACTATTTGGTTTGAATTTATTTATTTTGTGTATTTTGACTGGCCCAAGCTACAATAGAGGAAACAAATCCATGCATTTTATTTCAAGTACTAGGAACCAAATGTCCCAAAACGCGTGTGGTCTACTTTACTCAAACAGCAAACAGTCAGTGATCCACAGGGGACGTTTTTTTTAGTTGTCCCAAGAGATGCATTTTATGCAGTTTTCTTCTGAAATGTTGCCACCTGGGGATTGTGTGCAGCTGCTAGGATCAAAATCCATTTGTCTAAGTCTAGCTTTTGCAACACCATTGTGTAGAGTGCATAGCCTTATAAATAAAGCAGCTTATTGCTTCAGTTTTGCATTCAACCAGGAGGAGTAAGGAAGTCTGCAAACATAAAAATACTGTTTTTGACATCTAGGTTTGCCAGGCATTTACAAAACCTTGCCCCTTGCACACACTCACTTTCTACTAAACAACCTGTATGGCTTGGTACGTTCAATCACATGCCTGATTGACAGCCACTGGCTAATGTTTAAACATTATTTTTTAAATGGCCCAATGGAAGATCATCCCCAAGCCCTGCAGGGCACTGATTGGTGAATTTAATGCATGAGATGCAGGGTTTCGGCTCGCCTCACCACATCTCAAATTGAAGGAGCGCAATGGATTTATCATAAACAGCTGAGAGAAAGAGAGTTATACTACTGAGATACAGAGATAATGTGAAAAGATAGAGATGGATTAACATGCTTGGCAGTATAAAAAAGAGACAAAGAGACAGGAGTAGAGCTTGAAGCAAACAAAAAGACAACCAAAAACGTTCATGTAGAGAGGTATATTTTCTCTGTGGGAAACTGGAGGGGGTCATGTTTGATTTCATGTTTAGTGTGTTTTAAACTTTTTCTCCATCACCTCCAAATTCTGCTTTTAATTTCTTTGCGTCCTTCCTTGTCCGTACCTTTTTCCGACTCTCTGTCAAACACACAACGTGTGATGGAACAAAGGACAGAGACAGAAATACGGCACAGAGAAAAGAAAAGTCAGGGCGAATGGAGAGGAGGAAACCAGGAACGAGGGAGGGCTATAGAGCCGGTGTCAAGTCTTTTTTTGGGACAGGACAGTGAGTATAAATAGGCGGTCACTGTGAACGCAGCTTGTACTATGCACCCGCCTACATACTATTATCAAACACACACACACACACACACACACACACACACACACACACACACACAAGTTATAGGTATAAGGCACTGTACATGATGTGACCTAGTTGGTAGAAACTAGGCTATACAGAATAGAGAGAATACACATACACACACACACACACATAAAAGTAGTCTGTCCGTGACCTGACAAAATGCAGTTTGTGGTTTCTTCCCATCACGTGGAATATCTACATCTAACAGGTTAAGCAGAAGAAGGGTTACTTGCAATATCTGCAGCCTAAAGGTTTGAAAAACTAACCCTGATGATGTTACCCTGATGCCATTAGGGTAATTGCTGCTTGAGGGTTACAAATCTTACCCTTTTGTTACAACCTGCAGGTGAGGGGTTTAAAAGAAGTGAGTTTTCAGGAGGAAGAGGGACCCAAATGAACTATACTATCCAGTTGCATTGACTGATCACCTTATGACGTTAGGGCATATGTGCTAGTGAACAATTGCCTATTCCGTCCGTCCAGGGACTCCGACGGTGTCTCAGTCTCACTGCATGCACTGTTTTAGTCCGGTGCAAAACAGGCAGCGGCGCCACTAGTTTGTTGCTCGTTGGCATGTTGTGATGAAAAGTGAGCCAACAAAAAAACAACAACAACCTAATTACTTCTTGTGGCCTGCATAATCACAACGAGTACAAACCGCAGGGGTGTCTGGAACGCTGCACAAGGTCCCCAGCTAGTCGCTGATGTTCTCGGTCTGCTGTGGCTGGAATCAAATGACGAAAGCTGAGTTTTTGGACTGGAAATCCCAAACAATGAACTGAAAGATGGTAAATCAGCTTAAAATAGTAACCACTAGCTACACAGTAACTTGACCCACTGGTTATTTGAAAAATTATTAATTGGTTCAGCTTTAACTTTTTTTTTGTTTAATTTTAATGTAAAAGGTATGCGTTGAGTGCCTGTGGAAAAAGCTAAACGCTTCCCCTCCTCCTGCAGTCTTCACCTTTCTCTGGCCCTTGCCTCTGTCTACCTGGCCGTCAGGTTGCCCCCCCCAGTCCCGTCTCATCGGATGGCCTGCTGTTTATATGTCAGTCTAGCTGTGCATTTGGCCGATGAACTGTATGTCTCTCAGACTGCCAAGTTGTCGGTCTAGATTGCAGTGTTTTTACTGATTCTCTCTTCTGAAAAACTCTCTCCCTTTCTCTTTCTCTCTCTCTCTCTCTCTCACTCTCTCAACACACACACACACATTCATACTAGCTCTTTTATTTTGTATCAATCAGTCTGGTTGGACAGCCGACCTTGAAGAAGCCCTTTGATTTTGACCATGCCAGTATTTCTGCTCCGCTGGGGACTTAAATTCAGAGGGCTTTTTTTGTGGCCCCCGTCTGATGCACTGTATCACTCTTTCTTCACTCACTGCAGTGCTTCCCTCCTCCTCCTCAAATACAAACTGCCATCTACTGCTTAAAATGCAGTACTGCATCCCTGCTCCCTCTAACCCCTCCACGCCTCAAACCAGTAAACAGTTCACGTTCAAAATAAATAAATAAGAGTGCAGTCTATTAAAATGCTTGATGCTTGTTGCGTTTCATTCTGCTTCATGCAGCTGTATTCCCATTGATAACGAAGCCTGGACGGAAACCTGCTGGACCATTTAGTTGACGCTTCCATTCAAAACAGATTACAATGCCAGAAAAGGAATGTACAGGGAAATCGAACACACCTTGTTATCTATTCACACTAGTGGAAGTACTAAGTATTGATTTGATTTTTGTCTGTGCAAGACTTGGTTTTAGAACTCACTAAAAAGAGAAATTTATTGTAAAAATCTTGAAATCAAACCAAAAGTTGCCACATAAAAAAAAATGTCTGGTCTTTCATGGTGTAACGTATAAAATGTTTACAAGTCATGTTACCATGCAATAAGCGGGAGAAGGAAATTAGCAACACACACAGTTGCATAAATAAGATTTGCAGATGAAGTCACAGAGCCAGTGTCTACAGAGAACAGTTGCAGTTGATGGCCACTAGAAAGTGCATGACCTATGGGAGCAAATGGATGTCCCTCTGTCATTTTCTGACACAGTAGGGACAAAACCTCTATAAACCCTCATGAATAGTGATAATTATTATGATACAATATTGATATCTCTGCACAGATAGGTAAGAGTGGCTCAGCAGCACAACAGCATCCATCCAGGAAACTGGTAGGGGAGCAGTGTCTTGCTCAAGGACACTTCAGGATAGCAGATGTTTGCTCTCATGGGACTGACTTGAACCAAAAACCCATCGGATGAAAACATTCTACCCTGCTGCCTGATGAAGAGGAGTGGATTGCTGCCTGAAGCAAAAGAGGAAAGATACAGCTGTTCCGTTTGAGATTCAGTTGACTTCAAAGGTTCAAGAGTGCAATATTCTGCCAAACTAACTCTTCTTTCAGACACGTCTACCCTTTTTCTAATTCATGAGCCCGCTGGTGGATGAGTGCAATTGAAAGTGCTGCCATTAGCCCTGTCAGAACAGGATAACTTTACCGGAGGGGATAATGTCAGAACAGGTAATGTCATTTTTGTGGAAGTAGTTTGCTGAATTTTGGCACAGAATCATGTGAAATGATATGCAGGCTTGTATAAGCGGTATGATTTTGGGACAAATAAGCAGTCAAATTGAGTACACTTTTCATGCAAATAGCCTGCAATCTGGAATCCAGTGTTTTTCTTGCATAGTGGAATTTTTGGTGCCCCCAAAAGAGATTTTAGCCAGGCCCAAAGGAAAATCACCAGCACCAGAATGACAAGAATAGGGAATAAAGTTAGCAATTCAAATCCTCTCTAAATGTGCTTAAGAGCACTTTTTCAAACAACTGTTTTTAGAAGCAGAATATAAACTTCAACATAAGAGGTGATCTCAGTTTTATCTCCAGTCAGGCTGTACCGGATTCTGCCCAAATACTACATTTATGTGGACAGTCAGATCCAAATTCATGTCACTCTAGAACGTTCTGTGAAATATTATCGTTATTTTTTTCAACCATTTTTGTTAATTGGGGTTTTATTTACGTAAACACACATTTTTGTTTATCAAATTGTCAGAAATAACAGGTAAATGCATAGATTTCTGACAAAAAAAGGTAGTATAGACTCACTGCCTTTACTGTACGCGGACCGATAATGCTTACTGCCATGTGTAGTCCCCCCCCCCCCAAAGCCCACTCTGAGCCAGGGAAAACCCTGGTATCAAACACATAGCCAAGACTTTTAGCTTGACTCTATGTTTACATGCGGCGGGTGAAAAGGGTTCTGCAAAGATACATCAGTGTATCCTCAATTTTAGCTCCACAGAGGAGCCTCCTCAATACTCGATCCTCACTCCTTGATGTGCATTTTAGATGTTGTGACGTCCCAACATGGGACGCGGAGAAACAAGCCAGAGTCAAGGAGGTACAAATTTAAGAATTTCTTAAAGAATTCCTATTACAGGAATAAGCCTAGTGTACAGAGCAACAGAGGTGATTGTAGCTGCATTTGTTTCTCATGGTGGGTGTTTGCATGTGGCCGGCTCTGGGACAGCAGAAATGACTGTTGAGCCTTCCGCAGATGTTGTGAGCCTAATTAAATGAAACATCTGTGATGGAAGGATAACCCCAGTGCCAAAGAGCAGGCTACATTACAACAACACTTACCATCTCACCCATGTAACATGGAGATTAGATTAGGAAGGGGATAAATATTGTGCTGCCTGCCAGAATACTCGCATTGGACTTTAGCATGAAGATTGGAACATTGAATCCTATGATGGGGTAAATAGATTCATGCAGATCATTTACTGTGTTCAAAGAGCTGATAGAAATGTTTTGGATTTCCATTAGCGATTTCATCCTGGAGTGCTGACCCCATCCCAGCAGGGATACTTGTCATGAATCAACTGAGTTACATGAATTGAATGGGAAAGACTTTAGCAAATTAAAATAGTTAGCAGTTCATATCAGAAATAAAAATTGTACTGTAAATGTTTATAAATTGTAAAATGTCAAACAGGTGAAAGAAAACACATTCTCTGCAATATCTGGAATTTCAGATATATATACAGTACATCATCCATGAAATGTGAGTAAAGCTTCTGTAACCAACTCAAATGTGTATATACAAAATTGTGGATATATAAAAACTATTCATGATTTCTGTGTTACTATTACTACAGACAAAATGCCTTTTCACATCTATTTTTGTCTTCAGCAAAGGCAAACCTAAAACTGAGTTTTGTAAAGGGCATCGTGGATGAAACACACCGTACTTGATGGCACAGTACAGTGATGTCATAGTACACTTAAGCAGCAGAGGAAACATCCACATTAATCAAATTTGGGAAGTAAAATATAAGAGTTCCCTCTTTTATTCTGCTTTCTCTCTATTCCTTTTACATTTTAAACCCCGCTTACATACATGATTATTTTGAAAAACTGAGACATTTCCCTTTGTTTGTGCCCTTTCTTTACAGGCAAATGGAGAATTTGCTTCTGAAAATTAGTCTTTCTACAAACTCCGGCCAGAGGGCAGATTTTGGAAATCTTCGTTTATACATAACTTATATAACCTTATAAATTTAGGTTCAGGCAGCCAAGAAAGTGAGAAAGAGAAGAAAGAAGAAGGGATTTGTTGCTGTTGTTGTTATTTCTGATGTTCATCTTATTCATCTTACGTATGATTGTATGTATGGCTATGTCCTCTTTTTATATGAGCTACCCAGGGATGGAAAAAGGATTTCATCGTATTGTATTTACATAACGAATGCGCTGTATACCCGTCCAAAGAATGCTTCTAAAACCCAAATAATACTAGAATATCCCAAGTCCCAATCGAATGCTGTACTCGGTAAATGTTTACATGACCTGTATGAAAAAAGGAATATTTTCGTATTAGGAACAACAGCGTGCATGTAAAAGGTACTCAGTGAAACACTGTAGATGATGAATCTGATGACATGAATTACAGTAAGAATGTATTTAAGGATAAAAACAGGCAATTATAACAGGGATTAAAGAAGTGCAAACACAGCCTGTCAGTTGTACTTTGAGGGAATGATGTTTTACTTTAAACAACACTTTCTCTTCTCAGACAAGACACTGAAAGGCCTTTTAGGCAAAGACAGCAAAGGCCTCATTACCTCTGGTCGGCTGGACTTTAGCGTGTCTGGTGGTAGTCTGCCTCAGGATCTGCCTGTGCTGTGACGTGACATACAGGCCAAGAGCACAGTAGACATACAGAAGGAGGGCAGAGAGAGACTATACAAAAGGATTGGACCCCAGAGGAGAAACAGGTGTTAAAATGTCGGCATGATGTAAAAACTTGCGCTAACTCTCTGTCAATCTCTCTCACTTTTTGATATACATAGTATAAGTAACACACATTCACACACTGTCCCAAATATTTTTCTGCTTTACAGAACAAACACGTTACACACACATCATGTCTCTGCTCACTGAGACAACTCACTGGTGCAGAAGCTGTGCTGACTGTGTGTGTGTGTGTGTGTGTGTGTGTGTGTGTGTGTGTGTCTTTCCATCTGACAGAACTAGACAACAAGAATGTTTCCCATCTTCCTTGCTGCAGTGAAACACTCCAGCACACACTAAAAAGGCTGAAGAAGCACATAAAATAATAAGGAGCCATAATGGCCTTACCAGCGATGTGAAATGCTTGATCAACTTCACTGCAGAGGCGGTGGGCCTGTTTGTACCTTGAACTGATGGTGATGCCAAAAACACCCTGCTCTTCTTGGCTCTGGAGAAACAGTACAGCAAGCGAGAAAGGTTTTGATGTTAAACTGTTCGTGAGAGAGAAGAGTTAAGAGCAAACAATCTAAAATGCAGCTGATTAATGTGTCTACCTTTGTCAGGTTGAAATATGAATTAACAATTATGGATCCGGTTCCCATGCACTGCTGTAAGGATCAATGCTGAAGACACTGTAGAACAGTGATTCCCAACCAAGCATGCACTCACCAGCTGTCAGGAGTAGTGTGTCAAGATTGTACCTAAACTGATTTGAAAAGACAGAAATTACGATTTCATTATATACTGTATAATTTTATGAAAATATAATATCAGTAAAAATTGAGTCGGCTGTAGCACCTGCACATTACATTTGTGATAGAGAGTGTAAAAACTAGCCAGCAAGTGAGCAGAGAAGTAAAATAAGAATAAGCTATATGTATTGGCATCACAGCTATTATGAGGTTATCCCACTCTCTTTTAAAACATATCAGTTTTGGTATAGCTGTCAGTGTGTCATTATGAAAGCCATTACGCTTTCTTATTGAAGGAATGCCCAGATCAATGAAATTCCGCATCACGTTTCACTGCTAGTTTTCACCCAAGCAAATACTTAAATAGAACACACATAAACACAAGAGCGCAAAACTAAAGTTAAGGTGGTGTCACACACGGTCAACGCAAAATGTTCAAAAAATTGTTAACTTATCAAAAATCCAAGCTTGGTATGACTAAATATTTTTATTTTGTTGTATGTTGCTTAGATATGGCAAATTAAACTAAAAGAGGAGAGAAAAAATAGGGTGAAAGGAAATGAGGAAAAATTGAGCAAGGGGTTAGAAAGGAAACCAAATGGGATCAAGGGGATTAATGAAGAAAACAATGAAGGAAGTACCAAGACAGGGTGGAGCTATAATCTTTTATTTTTGTATTAACTTTACTACTACTACTACTACTACTACAACTACTACTATACTACTGTCCTACTGCACTGTCACCATTATTAGTTGACACTAACAAACTGAGCACCTGATGATTGTGTGAAGTTATGAAATGTATCAAATAGAAAACAGCAAAAAGCTGAATTTGCCACTAAGCTACATATTAGCCAGCTAAGGTAATGGAACTGCTTGCACACACTCCTTAAATCTATGCCACTTCATTCAATACTTTTGCTTTTCATGAAAGGTGGCATATGATTGTTATATTGATGCCTATTGTCATGTTATCACTGGGGCTACAAATGTGATTTCTAGTACATACCTCAATGTTGGTATTACCAAAATATTGTAGGCTTGACAGTTGGGGGGTTTAACAAAATTTTCACAATTAGATTTTAGATGAATTATCATTAATACATTTTATATAATGACAAACTGGGTAAATGCAAATAATAAAACAGTCAAAACTATCTGGTAAGTGGAGAATAAGTAGGCTACATAAATTTACTGTAATGCAGCCTTTAAAACCAGAAAAAAGACAACCCTTATGCACACTTATTTGACAAAAAGATGTAGGCCTCAGGTCCTTTTGATTCTTCATAGTAAAGATTTTTTGATTATCTGTGCACACGTAATGATCTCTATTATAGATCACCAAAAACATTTAAAGCACTAAATTAATGATAAAATACCAATAACATCAAACTTGAAATATTGGTAAAAAGGAGGTCTTTCCACTGGTCGGTAAAGAGTTTGCTGTTGGCTCAGTCAGCTTTTATCACGACTGACTTTAATCTCATTGCTCGTCTGTCTGTCTCAAACCATCCAGTGTCAACACTGTGTCACACTCTGAGGCTGAGGGAAACAGACAGAGACAGACAGAGACAGACAGAAACGAGTACGACAATTTAGAGGAGAGGAGGATTTTAAATTTAAGCTGAAATGATGAAAGTCAACAGCACAAGTAAGTGTTTTTTCTTCACATACAAGTACACATGTCACATCAGAGTTCACCATCCCCACAAAGACAAAGACGATAGACAATTTGAGCCAGCTAGTTTTTGATCACATTATGGCCACTTTAACAATGGAAAAAAAAGTGTGTGAGCTGCAGATATTGATGTGGCTCAGCCACATCACCTGTATCTTTTAGCAATTCCTAAGCAGCAATCTTTCTTTTTTCCTACACTCCTCTCAGTCTGCTCCATCATGTACTCCATCCAGTTCCATCTCTTTGCACCTTTGTTTAGGCTATTAGAGAGTTTTGCTGAAGTGCAATTTCCCCTAAGAAAGGATTTGACTCAAGTCTTGTTCTGCTTATTCCCAGAGGTCAGACTTAGTGGGTAAAGAGAGAGAGATAGATACTGTAGAGTGCTTGTTTGTGTGGTAAAATTGTGCCCTCATTTTAGAATTGCATCCTCAAAGTGCTGACTAAAGAAAGGAAAGAGTGAAGAGGTGCAGAAGGAGCAAGAGGACAGAGAACAACTTTGCTTAGTGCTCAGAGAAGCAAGGGTCGGTCAAGTATGATCACCTCCTCCGCCCTGCCCTCGTTATTACTTCCTCTCTCTGGCTTGCTGCGTCTGTCAGACACTTTTAACCCTGCTGGACTAATAAGTGTGGGAGTTGACGTCAGCCTGAGGTTTAAGTATAGCTGACCGTGTTCAAGCTAATCAGGTTGGAAACTCTCACCAACAAGGCCACCACTACAGCAGAAACAAGTAATTACAGATGGGAATACAAAATATTCAAATGTACACAATATGAGGCAACACACACACACACACACACACACACAGAGAAAAAAAAGAGCCGGTCCATGCAAAACATAAGAGTTATTACCGGAAACCCTTATTCAAACAAGGAGGGGAATGGTGGGATGAATAGAGAGAAAGAGGGAGAGAGAGATTTTGTGAATGTAATAACGCTCTTAATGGCGAGGAGAATATTAACATGGTGTGGAGGCAGTCTCAAGGGCATATGCAAATTCAATCCAAAATGCAACTGTAGGTGGCAAGATGTGTTTTGTGGGCATGTGTTTATGAGTAAAGAGGCAAGCTCCCTTAGCGACTGAGTTAAGCATGATGCACATTACTCTGCATGCTCAGCCAGGGGCTAGTGCATCACCTTAAGAACTTTGTAGGCTTCTTCATTTTACAGTCTGTTGACTTTTCATAACAAGTCAATTAAATAATAATACAAGAAAGCATCAAGGCCATTGTTAATGTGGAGCTCGAAAGGTGTGAAAAAACGTTACTTGGGCAAAGACAGATAAAATGTAGATCTCTTAAACTATGTTTGGGACTCACAATAATTCACTTAGCATTTTTTTAGTGAACGGTAAGAGAGGTATGTGGACTGTGTGTCTTTTTCTAGCTATTTGGAGTTGATTTCCCTATCCGCTTGATAAACAGTCAAATGGAAGGTACCTAGGTTTGCAATGCAGCCCGCAGCTCACTTCAGCACAAGCTCCTGCTCCTAATTTCCTAATGTGCAAAATGTTTTCATGGCTTCATTCCCGGAACAAGAAGCTGACTTTCTCATTTAGATTCTTGTCTGAGAAATGATTAATTAAGACCCCTGGTGTACATTATGAAACACATCTGAGCAGTATTCAGATAATACATTTACCTTCAACTCTGACAACCTGGAGTCTATCAATGTTCATTCTTATTTCCCCATGACATACCAGAACTTGAACCCAGCCTTAATCAAAAGTTGCTTTACTTGCCAAAAAGAGTAACTGATAATTAAACAAATATATGAAAATGTGCAGTTTGTCAAATAATTTAGTTTGAAATCAAGAAAAATAAAATATTTTATGCAAATGTGTTTTAGAAAAAGCGTCTCTTTATGTGTGTGTTGGGGGGAGGTTATGTGTGCTTCAGTAGAAGATAATGGGACACTTCCCCCCCATCTATTTTCCATCAAGGAGAAGAAAAGCCACAGAACAGTTTTTGATTGGAGGATTAAACTTTTATCAACTTTGCATGGGAGCCTCATCACAGCCTCTTGATGATCAATAAATATTGATGGAGGAATCAATCATTTATTAAAGTCTTGAGAAGTGACAGACAACACAAAACCTCTTAAAGTTTAAAAGAAATGCCAGCATGTGCTGTTTTCCTTTTTCCAATGAGAGGAAATGGCGTTGAGCCTGCAGTTTAAAGATATTTCCAAATTTTGGCAAAAAGAAAAGGGAAGGGATGTTTCATCAAAGGAAACAAAAATACACCAAATTAAAAAACAATCTTCTCATTTCAAATGCCCCAACTCATTTTATATCATAATCTGTATTTTTTGTTTTACACAAAGACAAACATTGATTTTTTATTTATTTGAAATGCTGATTAGAGGTTACTAGGACACTGTGTGTGTAGAGGTGACTACTCAAAATGATGGTGGCTGCTCTACAAAGCCAAAAACTTGAAACTGACCTGTAACACATTTGACTAGTGACACAAAACACCTGCTATTGGTTTTGTTTTGTTACACATGATAAGCAAATCCTAAAGTATTTATAAATGTGCATTATATATTTTTTGTTTTAACAAGACATGCCAGACAAGTAGCATTCAAAACACCACACCAAAGATTAACGTTAACACAAAAAGATTAACAAACAAAAAGTATCCCTAAAATCAATCCTTGAGGGACCCCACAAGGTATAGTCTTCAGTGTTTTGAGAAATTTTCATTAATTGAGACAAAGAACTCTCTTTCAAAAAAATAGGAGAAAACCCAATTTAAAACCCTTTTTAAAGCAGTTCTAGACAGACCAATATGTTCCCTCCGTCTATACACTAATGTGGTAATCAACCAAGTGAAATCAGTGCTCACATCAAGTAGCACACATAACAGAGATGGATTGATAACCAAGTTTGCACACAAACATTAAAGCTTGCATGGTAGGATCACAAATTGGCTGGTATACTGTGTATGTGCTCTAGTTTGAGGGCAACAACATGCTCAAAGTTAAAGGATAGACCACATCAGACTGCTATCAGTATTGTCACTACTGTGGCTCTATCATTAAAGATAAATTATAATCTAATCCGTAGAGGATTGACATCATAGACTCCAGAGCCTTGTTTCATGTGTTGTTGATGCAGTGTGGGGCATTAGATTACATCTGTGGTAACACATTTATCATCCTGGGGCTGTCTGGAGTATGTCACTGTCATTACAACCCAAAGCATGCTGCAACTGCAGGCATTCGACAGATTTGTGTAAGTGTGTTTGTGTGGGAGAGAGAGAGACTGAGGAAGAAGAATGGGTCCTCCCAAGGCGCTCTCACCTACAATGCCTTTGAATCAAAGTGATGACACATAACAGTCCCTCCAGAATTTTGAGATGTTGTGATTGCAACATCGCGACAAATTTCACACAAATTCAGCCTTTGGTGCAACTCGCAATTTTAACCAAAAAATGCAACTTTTTCAATAAACAGAGTTTCCCACGACTTAAACCAATCCCAGGTCCCACGTACCAGACATAGTATCAGTATGTGATTCTGAGAGCCAAGGACCAAGCGGGAGTGAAAATAGGGTTGACGTCACTCGTACGTCAACAAATTAATTTCCTTGCTGTGACTCAAACATCTAACATTTACCGACAAAACGTAGAGCGAAAGACCTGCAACCTGTATACATTTTCACATCAATGCACACTGTAACGTTTTTTCACAGCGGCTGCTGTTTCAATTCTTTGGTCTATTTGCAGTGGGTGGAGTTGCTGAGTTTCCCCCGAGAAGAGGGAAGTTAGAGACAGAAGTCTTGGGCCAGCAGAGTGAGATAAGATAAACTTGCAGCTGTGACTGTGTGAAAGGAGCATATTATTCCTCATTCAACTTTGGTGAACTATGTCAAACCAAACAACTTGCCTGATACAACCAGCTATGTTTCCTAAAGTCGCATTCACCTTTTCCTAAAACCACCCATCCAATTCTTCCCGCGTGTCAGAGAACCGTAAGCCCCCCACAACCTTTTCCTTAATTTAAGCGGATGTATTTTTTCACAGAATTTTTCCTAGGGCCCATCACGGAACTTTTGGCGATCCGTGTTTATTTCAGGGAAGTCTTCCGTGGGCCCATTACACAATTTTTTGCAATTCCGTGAAACTGCCACAGATTTTGAGTTGAGGACCCGTGTTCATTTCACAGATTTCTGTGAGATCAGGATAGAGTGTGCGTGTGTGTCTCTCTATCCATTTTCTGCATGTCTTTCTCTGCCTGAGGTTGAATAGAGGGAATTACAATTTGGTTTGAAAATGAAATCAGTTTACTGTAGCGGTCGACACTTGAGCTTATTCTGCATAATGGTCTGGAAATAGTTCATTATCAGTGAATTCAGCAGAGGCAGATAGCCTGGCAGGTCTACTCAATAAGCACTCGGTTCACAGTATAGTGACACATCTTGCAAAATGGGGAGTTAATGAAACCACTCATACAGACAGAGGAGGAGTGATTCATACATTGTTGATAGATGTAATTGTTGGGAAGAGTTCAATTGCTGCTTCTAAAATATGAGATTTCGACAAAGGCCTTCAATATCGGCGGGCGTATTACACTTGTCATGAAATTTACACCCACCCTTTCCCCTTTGACTGCCTTTCTGTCTGTCTTTGCATCTTTGTCTGCATATCTGCCTTCTTTCCTCCTCTGTCTTCTTTAAAATCTGCTTTCTCTCTCTTGTTCCCCAAATCTGGCATTATCCCATTAGATCAAATGTAAATTACTCGGGAAACTGTTAATTAAGTAGCTAGTAAGGTTGCAAAAAACATCCATAAAGCACCGACTGAGTGTCCTGCCATTTTATAATTAGCCCTCAGTAGGCAATTCATTCATAGGATGAGTGTTGTCCGTAAAAGAAAGCTAGATAGACGAACAGAACATAGACCATGGCAATCAAAAGGTACAGACAGAGGAACATAAAGCTCTGTCTGTCTCCCTGATATTGTCTCACCCTATTCACCCCTGTCTCTCTTGGTCGTCATGATGATTAATGGAAACCTTAAGTCCACACACACACACACAAACCAACAGGGCAGACAAAGGTGACCTGAACACGGACTTGGCCATGTGTCTTGTCAGATAAACAGAGAGGCTTAGTTGTCAATCGAGCATTGACAGCAGCCACACTGAGGGGTCAGTGTCACGGTTATAGATTATACAGGAGCTCTTTGGACAGCGACTCCGTGGTCGGACCACAGTGTTTTGTACTTCGGCCTGTAAACCGTGACACAGATGGCAGCAAGGTCTAAGGTGAAATCTCCAAACCATCAACTTTTGCGCCTGACATTGAAATATTGAAATCAGCTATTGAACTTTAAAAGGTTTTCACTTGAAACCAACAATATGCACTCATAAACATGTATCATCATTACAAAGAGACATTGGAATCGTTAAAGAAAAAAGAAAAGATGAATTAGTATATAAATTAATATATTCTTATAGTATTTCTGTAAGGAGCTTGTACATTTTCACCAATGGCTTTTTTGGACATTTTGCTACAATGACTGGTGCCCAGTATTACTCTACAATTATTAATGTTATGTTAATAGTATTTAAAATGGATCACCTGACAACAAGCAGTAACACTTTTCAATAAGGTCAACAAGAAAGTTACTGAGGAACGAATGAGCAATAAATGAGTAATGAATGGTTATTTAATAATTAATTACTGATTGACTGATTCAAGCACTAATGATTAGTTACTAGTAAACAGAATGGTCACTACTGTTAAATAAATGAGCAACAGATGGTGAGTTAACGATTAGTTACTGATTGACTGATCATTAGTGCTGGAATTACAGTCATTGTAATCATTCCTCATTTATTCCTCATTCGTTTCTCCTTCATTCCTCAGTAACCACCTACATTTTTGTGTACCTTATTGTAAAGTGTAACCCTGCAACCAATCACTCTTAACAGACATACACTGTATGTGGTCATGCATCTGCTTATTTGTCCATGTTTTTTTTTCTTTGTGCTTCTATGTGTTACCAAATGCCCTTCCCTGTTTCTGTATCTACTTGTGTGCATGTGTGGTTTGCATGATTGAGTGGGAAGGCACCTCAGCACCAAGAATTTCAGAATACAACGTGATAAATATCAACCCCTTCAAGGTTAATCTCTCTGAGGAGGAGGATCGTATATATCTCTACCATAATGAGCCATCAGCTGCCATGCTACACAGACAAGAGCTGGCATGTAGATTCACTGTGTGCAACCTTAGCTCTCCAAAACTATTACTCTGTGGTCTGATGAGGGATCTTGTGTGTGTGTACGTGTTGTATTTCAATACTTCATAATGCTTCAAAAGGGAAGGTGTATTTTGGACATAGACATACACAAAACTAATTGAAATGAAAAAGAAGTTTGAGAGACAAATTGTGTGCCAAAGGGAACAGAGGGTGCATGTTTAATTGTAGTAGAAACGATTAAAAGAAGTTGGATGTGCGCAGAATGGATAAAGATTTAAAAAAAGAGAAAAAAAGTGGGTTCATGTTTTGGTTTTCCAAAAGAAGAGGGAGAGGAGGAAAGTCTAATTAAGGATAAGAGACTCTTTCTGTCTCTCTCCTTTATTTTGTGGGCCTCAGCAACTTTTACAGCACTTCTTTTTTTTTTCTCCCTTTTTTTCTCATTTACTGCAGTGGCAAGCACATTCTCCCACTCTGTTCAGTGCCTGCAGCATGGGAAAGTGCTGTACAGCCTCCTCTCAGGGCACACACACACACACACACACACACACACACACACACACACACACACACACACACACACATCATATAGAAACACAACCCACACACCTGCATGTATAAGTCCTCCATTTTTGGCCATATATAACATGTACATGCCCAATCATGTATCAACACAATAAGACAAACTCACATAAAGACACACACACAAATGTTGCACCATGAGGTGCCCGGCTGGGCAACAGCAGGGGATGTGGGACTCAAAGATGAGGTGATTCCCTCTCTGATCTCTGTTAATGTGTTTGTTTCCAGAGAGAGGTAAAGACAAATGAGAGAAGCTGCGGGGATGTAGGAGTAAGTGAAGCAGATAGGGAGAGATACCAAAAGAAGCAGTTGACAGACTGGGGGGGGAAGAGAGAACAAGAGGGAAGGGAAGAGCAGGTATCACAGACAGAGGCAGGAAAAGAGGGATGAGGGAGAGAAGTTGTGGCAAAACAGGAGAGAATGGGGGAAAAGGAAAGGATGGATGAGGGAAGGTGGGAGGAAGGGAGTCAGGCAAGGATATAAAATAGATGAGATGGCGAGATGCTGTGGATGTGTTAGCTGGGAAACTATTAGCATTCACGCCCTGATGCCTCGCCCTCATTCTCCCATCGCTTCCTCTATCTTGTCCATCAGTTTCCATCTAAGCCTTTAGGGTAAAAGGTTCACTCACACACAGGCGCGTGCACACACAAACACATGCTAAATGTAGCGCACAGTCATTTTGTTAAGGAAATTCTCTTCACGTAATTTCCTTAATAGCTTTTTTTCACTGTTCCTCTTAGCAGGCAAATTGACAACAACAGTGACTTCTCAGTTGATGTGAAATGGCCCTCACGACTGACCTCTGTCCTCTTTTCTATTGTGTCCGGGACATGTGCATCGTCAAGACACTAATCTCTCAAAGACTCGCTGGTGAGCTGTCTTGAAATGAATGTGTCGTTCTTTCACATCCACATTATATATTTTCTGTTTTCTACTGATACATGATCCCTCATCACACTGCAGAGTCATAGTTTTGGAGAGCTCAGGATGCACACACGCGCACACACGCGCACACACGTGCACACACACACACACACATTGTGAAACGAGATGACAGACAAAACCTTTAGAGAGCCGATGAGAATAAAAGATGGATGAATGGATAGATAGATAGATAGATAGATAGATAGATAGAATAGATAGATAGATAGATAGATTAAGGCCTGAAAGACAATTTGCAGAGGAGGGAGGCTTAGTTGGTTAACAATACAAACTAGATTGTCTAGCATTTGTGTGTATGAAATTAAATGTTGGCCATGGATTATTTAGAATTATTTAAGAGGAATACATCAATGAAAAATTGTTTTGTCTCAGTTTACGTGATTTCCATTACTGTAAACAGACTGACCTGAGCAAAGAATAACCTGTATGATTCACAACCGTGTTTATGTGTAGGAGTGTCTCTTTTTGAATGGCTTTTAAGGCTCCCTGATTAATGTTATGGAATCACATACAAAATGTGTCTACATGTTTCACCGTGTTATTCAAAACAGTCAATTAAGACTGTACTATTACATACAGACACACACAGAAATACACAGCTAAGACAATTTGACAGCTAATGATTATTACGGTAATTGAATAATCCAATCAGTGTAACTAAGGAGGAGTGATTACAGGGTTACATATTTATTTGACAATTCATTTAATTATTGACCCATTACAGTCTGATAAACTCATGTACTGCTCATTTTACTATGTTTTGAATTTGAGTTTGTTGATGCTGCTTACAGGCATGAATAAACAGAGGAGAGGAGAGGAGAGGAGAGGTAATGGAGCCTCAAAAGTCTGTAAGTGAAAAGGTTAGCAAGAGAGCAAGCCTGAAAAGAAATCAATAGACCAAATGTTGACACAATGTCTACTCATCCTACATTAACCACACCCTTGTGGGCTGTATTTGGGAAAACACACACACTCACACACACTCACACAAGGTCGAGTGCACTCAGCAATGTATCATCTGGGAAATCACAAGGGACTGTTAGACGTTCAGAGGAAACGCATGTTTTAGTTCGGTGTCACTGCTCCTTCCCCTCTGTGCAGTTACTGTAAAACATAAATACTGCTGTAATTACAATCGCTCCCCTATCATTCTTATCTGACCTTTATATTTCTGTTACACTGTTTCTTTTCTTTTCCTTCTTCCCGTTTAGCCCTTCTTATTTTACCTTTGTTACTCCTTGCATTCATCACACATGCTCCTTTACTGACCTTTTTTTGCTTTTCTTTCCTTTCCTTTATTATGCGCATTTGCTAAATCACTTAAAAGCAGTTGTTGCTTAAAATAACTGGTTAACTATTTACACATGGCTTTGCTTTAACCTGAATATTTTCCTGCCTGGCACATATGCCTATACACATTATTAAACAAGTATGGAAATACACATGGCGTTTCCATACTAAAGTTTATATTAAGCTATAATGCATGGCTACATGCATAATGTATGTACGGCTTGGGGATAGTATAGTGTTAGTGATATAGTGTTTTCTTTTATTCACAGGTGTAGTTACACAGACCCACAACAGTATGACACATGCTCTGATGACAGTAGGGGAAGTGTGTGAATCTCAGGTTGCATGCTTAATGCATGAGTGTGTGTCCATAATATTGTAGGTCTGCTCATAAATATAAGATAGGTGCACACACACACACACACACATGGACCCAGTTCAGAGGTGAATCAACAAAGGAAGATTTATTTAGTGTCAAAATGATGAGCTGCAGGGCTGCGGTGGAGCGCGAGCAGACAGGTGCACGAGTGTGGGCGGACTGGCAGTGTCCTCACAAGGGCGGAAATATAGTGAGAGGACACATAGAAAAACTGAGACAACCGATCAAAAATTGCTGGGAAAAGCTATTTCACTGAATCAAGCTATAGTTTAGTTTAGTATAGTTCACCATAGATGTGATCGGACAAACTGGCGAAGATTGGTTGTGGAGCTAGGATTTTCTTTTATTATAATTTTATCATTTTGATAAAACAGCACAAAGGGCAACCAGACAAGGGGGTACCTATGCTATCTCCTAAAATATACATAAGCTCCCTGTCTCTGCAAGATTGGGAATGATTGAGATTTCTCTTGGCACAGCTAGCAGAAGACGTAAATCTTTCAGACAGGTTGCTCATGTCACATCTATGTTGTCAAGCTCAATGGGAGCCTGCGCAGTAACGCTCAGCCATCACCGGAAAAGGGCTACTGATAGCCTTCACTGGTCCAGAGCAACGGGATCTGTTTCTTCCATTCCATTTTTTTAACTGTCTATGGAACCAGAGGAAACATGAGGGATGAGAGAGAAACACAAACAGCCAGTAAAAGTGAATATCAAAAAATGTCATTACATTCCTCACATTCACTGTTATTTTATGTTTACAAAATGTCAACCTTGTTACCGTCAGCGGCAGGATCTTTTGTTCAATATTTGTAAGAAAAATATTGCGTCAAAAACTTTCTAACAGCAGTGTGATTTCAGCAGAATCCTACAAGCTCCAGGGTTTTGCATTGCTTCGGGAGATTTGGGCCAAAATACTGTATGTGTACATATGGAAAGAGCTGCTGTAGCAATTTAGAGACCAGGACTTCACTGTCTGCCAAGTACAATAAAGACACAGGGATGAGTGTTGGTGACATTGCTGCAGGAAAAACATGACAAGTCACAGTGACATTTCTGACACATTTTACAGAAACAACAGCACTTAGTGTCCAGTGGATTGGGATAGCAGACTATAAATATCCCACTATACATTTTTACATTCAACATGCCGTCAGTATGGGCATTCATACAGTGTGGCAAATATGGCAGCTGTAGCACACCCTAACGTTCTCTAGGTAAAAGACAGGTACAGGTACAAAGAAATGTGTTCCATTTTGTTGACATATAGTCTTTTGTTTGATGGAGATTTTAAAAAAAAATGAATTATGGGCTGTAATAGGCTTTTGCTGACAGCATCTGACAAATGAATGTGATGTAATGAAAGTAAAAATTCATACTAATAAATGTATGTAAGGACAATCTATCCTTGACTGGTTTAAAACAAGAATGAGTCATCCTGTACTGTAGGAGGTTCACGAATAGAAAGCAGTATGTAGCCTATCACAAGCAATGAAATGGGTAGCTATTATCTATACATAATGTATACAAAGTGCTTCAAATAATGCTAAAATGATTAAAAATAATAATAACAAGATAAAAGAGACAAAAAGATCAAACTTTGGCCACTTTGGGGCAGTGCGATAAGCTTTGCACACAACATTGATGTATATATATATATATATATATATATATATATATATATATATATATGTACTGCATATAAACAAAACATATGGCATATAAAGTTCTTTGTTGGAAAACAGTTTGTACACTGTTTATGATACTTTCCATTTGGAATCAGCTTTAAACAAAAGACATATTTTCATATTATAAAGTTGATGTGGCAAACTTTTTTTTCAGCATTCATTTGTGTTAGTGGCCACATGGTCACAGACCCTTCTCCATGGCGTGCTGGAGGAGAGTCTGGCTACTCCACATAGCATCCGGGATGGGAGGAAAACATGCTCTGGTTTATTAGCATTTCTCTAAACCAATCACAATCATCAAAAGAGCTGCCTGCTGTGGCTGGAAACAACGGTGATGAGCTTGGTGAGAGCAAAACTAAACAGTTGAGATGTCAAAACAACAATCAAGCTCAAAGATGCTAAAACACAGAACCACAGAGTCGGATGCTAATCATGGCACTTTATAAAACATATGTTTATGATTGATTATTGGGATTATTGCAGCTTTTAAAATAAAATAGCAATAAAAAGGTGTTTCTAACTGTGGTGGAATTTCTGGAAAAAACAGGCTGTGGTATGATGTTGTCTAAGCTTAGGAAAAGCTTACACAACATCAGGTCATTTATAGTAGGTCACAGGTCAGGGGACAAGAATATTGGGCCAGTCTCTAATAACCAAACTTGTTCATGAAGTATTATGATCTTCTCTACAGATTCAGAAAATATACTAATTGTGTGCTGCACAATAACACACCATGGTTAAACTCATGCCAGCCTAATTGTCTCCTCAATTGGGTGTTATTCAATTAATTCAAATAAATCCTCAAATAAATCCTACTGTGTAAGTCATGACTCTGAAATGAGTGCTGCTTCTAAGTTTTTCCTTAACACTAACAACGTTAATGATGGCTTCCAGTAAGCCATGACAGTGAGCCATCTCAAAACCACACCAGGACCCTGAAACTGAAGCAGCTCAATGGAATTCAGTCATAATTTTTCCTCTTCAATTTTATTATTTACACCTGTGCCCTCTATGTCAATGTGTTTTCTCAGCAAATCTGTACCACGGTACCGCCCACACTGTTTGAATGATAAACGATCTCTTGCATAAGCAGACACATCCTTGCAATTTATAACAAAGATTTCACCAACCTTCGCCTTTAAAATGCCTTTTTAGTGGTGATAAAAGTGCTTGTGGTACTGTTGACCAAGACCTGAGGGCTCAAACCAAGCTCCTGGTTTACAGATCCGGGATAATCCAAACCCTGCTGCAAGGAGGGGAAACTTGGACCACCTACAGCAGACACCTGGGAGCCCTGGAACCATTCCATCGAAGAGGATCCACTGGGAAGACAGATGTGCAAACTCCAGCATTGGAGGAAACGAATATGCCCCCGCATCACTACCATCATAATGCAGCACCAACTCGGATGGACAGGCCATGTCATCCGCATGCCCACCAACCGTCTCCCTGAGCAGATCCTATACTCCCAGTTAAAGGAAGGACAGCGAGCCCCTGGTGGGCCAAAGAACCGCTTTAAGGACAATATCAAGACCAGCCTGAAAAGGTTTAACATCATGTCCGGTGACTGGGCAGAGCTTGCGTTGAACAGGGACTACTGGAGAAAAGCAGTGCAGGAAGGTGGAGCACACCACGAAACAGAACTCTGCCGTGCCGCAGAGGGAAACAGCCAACACCGCAAGGATAAACAAAGAGAAAGGCTCCCCCACCACACACCACCTCAAGCTTCCATTGCACACATTGCAATAGAATCTGTGGATCACAGATTGGCCTTCACAGCCACCTGAGTATCCACAAATAAGACGTCCCGACAGAGAGGACAGTTATACTCGTCTCCAGTGACCGCAGAAGAAGAAGTGGGGTCTTTGGTGACAGTAATGTTAGATGGCGTTCTTTAAAGTATCAGGGATGCTGTCCCCTCCCTGCACCGCATCTGAAATTGATGTGTATAGTGAGAGCCCGTGTTTGGTGACATTACAGATGTGTGGCACTTTCTGGAAGACTGCTGATTTTAATTACCAACAGCTGCAAGAGCCTTTTATAACGAGGGCCTCTCTCAGACCTAATTACTCGGCTTTCCTGTTGCACATACAAGTTGGCAAACACACACACGCAACCACACATCTCTTTGCTCCAGACCAATTAAAGACTCAACATTTTGCCCCTGTTTCTATCTCTCTGACTCACATATTTCCGGCTCTCTCTTCCTCTCTTGTGTTTTTCTTTTAATTGGTCGTCTTGGGTTCTGTGTCGTTCTGTAAAGCAGAATGTTTGCTTTGGTTTTCAATTTTCAATTTTTTTTTTTTTGCTTCATCACTTGTTTACTTGGTGTCTTGTGACACCCCGCAGGCTCTAACGTAAAGCAGTGTCTGATATTCAGAACTCACCCAGTATGTGTTGGCTTTTCATGAAAAAAAAAAACTAATTTTAGATCCTTGGAAGTCTAGACAAGTTTGTTCTCTAGGAAGTTGTGGCCGAAGTCTAGGTGCAATGTCATACTCTCTCTATTTAGTCAGTAGTAGGGTCAACACACAACAGGAAGGAATCAGTCTTATTCTTCTTGTTTTATCACAAAATGCCGCTGCCTGTGACTCCATCAGGATTCTAGCTGACTGAAATACATACAGTCAATACACATTACGTACACACTAGTCCAAATGTCATGGAAACATCAATATAAAGCCATAACACAGTTAACATTTGCCCAATTTAAGTATTTTTCAAAAGCTGGCTAGTTTTTGTGTTGTGTCCACTTTGACAGGTATTGACTCACAGTTTTTTTTACGCCTGTTGAAGGTCATTTCTTTCACACTCAGGCATAAATTTGGGACCTTAAATGTTTGTATAGCCCTCTGATATGGCTCTAATGGACTGTTGGACTCAGACATTGTCAGGATGAGCGTTGGTAGTCTGCTGTGCTTGACCTTTTAACTTCCCTTTCGCAATTATTACAAATACAGACACATGCAGAGAGGGGGAAATATGTGCCACTAGGACATAAAGAGCGGGACACCCTTGTGGAGTACCTTCAAATAAGCAGTTATTTCACGGATCCAGGATACTATGCATCCAGATAAATTATGTCTGGCTTGTTAAGTGGACATCTCAATATTTTGAAATATAAATCCATGTCAATCGATCAAATAAAAAACTAAAAGTAACAGGGATAGGTAAAGTCACTGTGAAATGGTAGATATAGTGCCTTTATTTCTGTTAAAATATGTAAGAGTTGTATAGTTTTGGGAGAGATGTAATTTAAATCAAAGTTTTTGCTAAGTGGCATTCAAATTGACCCATGATTTCACTTGTGCAAGCCATTCATCAAGTTTTATATTATTGACAAGGTCAGCTGGTCAACCTAAATCACTTCCAATTGGACACATTTATGTACACACCTGAGTTCAAGTTAAATCATCAACATTTTCAGGAAGAGAAAACAGAGGGATTTCAAAAATCTTGGAAAATTATGTTTTTTTACATGTTTCAAACCTTTCTCAATACATAACATGGATACAGAATAGGTTTCTTTCTCTTTTCTATTCTTGGCATTACTGTCAGACGTGTGTGTGTGTGTGTGTGTGTGTCCTTGTTTCTACAGACAAGTTGATGCTGTAACTTCCTTCCTATTACCTTGTGACGTTTTTTTTCCCTATATGTTGGTGTTCTGACAAAAGTTTTAAAACGCGGTCACTATAATACTATTGTGGTACTTTTAAGAACTTGACCTTCATTTAGTGAATCTGGATCTCTCCCGTTTCCACCCCCACCACCTCCTTCAACTATTGATTGTCCTTCATCTGTTCAACATTGCGTTTAAGCCACACTAACTGGTTCCGAAAGCTCATTTCTGTGGGTTGGTTTTCAAGAGAAAAAAAGTCTGAGGCTGCATTCTGCCATGGCCTCAGGAGTGGGATGTGAAATATCCCAATTAATCGGTAAAGGGGTGGGGGCGGGGGGGGGGGGGGGGGGGGGGGGGGGGGGGGGGGGGGGGGGGGGGGGGGGGGCAACTATTGGCTTGGTAGACAAAGAGAAATAAACCCTTGAGTCAGGTCCACTCAACGTCCCCTTTAATCAAATCCATCCCAACTTCCCTTTAATCACAGCAATTTTCTCAAATGCTAAATACTAAATAAAGCCTGGAGGGCACAAGGGGGCGAGAAAATCCCCAGGAGATAGTCTGTCATCAGTTGAGCATGTTACTGGAGTGGTAAATTAACCTCTTCATTCACCTGACCCAAAGATGGAGCGAGGTAGAGATGTACAGTAGGTCCATCGAGCACTGACAGCACATCATCCGAGTTAAAAAAATCACGTCTTTGTGCATATTGCGTATGCCCAATAAGCCGGTTTTACTAACACCAAACCTTACTCCTCTCTCTTTCTCCTGTGCTAAGATTGAAAAAGAAACTGCCAAATAAACCACATTTGTTGATAAGCCTGAAATCTTGTTCTGTCGGTATGCATTTTGTTTTCATCGCTACATGGTCTCCTCTCTCTAAGAATTTTGAAAATGAGATCGGATCTCTGCACAAAAGATCCGTTTTAAAGCTCTTGCATTTGGAGATAGACACAGAGGGAAAAAGACCATTTGACCGAAAACAAAAATACAGTAAGTCTTGAAAGTGGCGCTTCCATCCATAGTATGCTTAACGAAAGTTTTACTTGGGTACATTCACAAAAAAGCCCCTAGGTTGCATTTTCGCGAGAGTTACGCTTTAAGACTTTTAGGAACTCTGTGGCTCCCTGTATGGCTTTACTGATGAAAGCTCTGGCAATTTGCTTTTCTTAGCAATAATTGTCTTCCTCTCTCTCTCTCTCTCTCCTGCTCTTACACACACACACTCACACACTCACACACTCAAACCCTTGCCACCAGTGTCCTCATTAGGGCTTCCTGCCACTTCAGCACTTGGTGTCCTGGCTGGTGTAGCAGAGCCAATTTAAATGTTTTGCGTGTAGATTTGAATCATTTATGGGTGAAGTTTGACATTTTTCAGCCATTCCAGGATTTTCCATGTAATTCAATACATGTACACGCCGATAAGATGCTTTTATTCTTCTCTGCACATAAGATGTGTGTCTCACTGGATTTCCTACGTAATCCTCCTAAACGGATGTCTCTGCACCACATCAGTACTAGGAGGTGTAACTTATGTTAGACAATGCTGTATCTCAGCGTTGATTTTCAGGTTTAACTATGGTCAGGCTTTGCCTCTCTGTGTCCCTGATTACACTGGGAACATTGTATGACATGGGACAAATTCATCCATGGATCGAGTTGAGCCATTGCACTCGTTAAATAATCAACACATCACAGAAGGACTGGAGTCTGAAAGACTCCATGCCCCCAGTTGGTAATGCATGTTTTTTATTGCACATTTTTAGTTCAAAGACTAGTCAAGATACTCATATGATGTCACTAGGGTTATTTTCTCTGGCGTTGCTTTCCTTTTGTTGATAAGTCTGTGATTGCAGATCCCAGAGCAACTTAAAACTCCTATGAATCTGGTTTTGGCTGATCTCCAGCAGTTCAACTTTTGACTATGCTGCAGTGATGTAGGAGTGTAGTCCAGGATGTGTCAGTACACTGTGACATCACTGCTGGGTGTGGATACAAGTCCCCACCACTAGGCAAGCTAATTTTTGTTATTTCTTAACTTTGCATTTTGTTGTAATGGCCCACCGACTGTTTCTGACAGGTTGATATTCACGCATGAAAGTGTTCACATATACTGTATTTAACCATTCTCAGGGAGCTTTCAGAGCAGAGTCAGCATGAAGTGGACAGTAGGTTGCAGGAATAGATCGGAATGTGTTGAATAGAAGAAGTGTCTCACAAATAAGGAGTCGTTTCAAAGGTAACCCTGTCTCACAGAAATAGATCAACTGACCGGTGCAGGACAAGAAGACTTTAAGAAACGTAGTTATTCCGGATGTTCTTTGGTCACCTGTGTATAGACATCCATGCATGTACAGAGGCGGCTCACTGTGTCATGAAAGTTTGTTTACTGTTTGAACAAACCTGCAATGATCTGAAATCTTTGGACTCCTCATCTTTAAGGTCCTTATCATCGTGTCCTGATCTCACCCCCTTAACAGTTTCCGAGTAGCTTAGTTGGTTGAGCGTAACCCCATGTGAAGATGTTTATTTCTTAATGCAGAGGCCCATGGTTTAAATCTGACCTGTGGTAGGTTTCCTACATGTCTTCTCATGTCTGAGCTGGTGATTAAAGGTGGAAATTCCAAAAATATAATCTTTAAAAAAAGAATTCAGCTGTCTATGGCAATTATGTTTACTAAACATCTTGAGTGTGAAAAACAACAACTTGGGGGCGTCTCACGGATTGATGAATTTAATAAAAATAGAAGCATATCTGTTCAATGAGACACGTGAGGGACGGAGATGTTTTCACACGTTAGAATGTTAAAGTTGGCTTTAATAGTTTCTACCGTAAACAAAAATCTATACCTCAGCAGCTCTACCCACCAGTGATACTAGGTCTTGTGGTGTAGTCTAATGTATTGTAGTGGGTATACTGTACTGTATATTGGCCAGAATATGCCTTTGGAGGGAGGGGGGCATATCATAGTCGGGGGTCTGGTTGTCCTCCCCCAGGGACGTTTTCAGCGTCCATTCGGATACACTTATGCACCAATTTACGGTGGAAAAAAAGGGATCACAATTAAAAATATATCAAAAATATGATAAAAAATATGTTGTTGTGGGTCACTGGGCATTTCTAAGTGCGTAAATGGAAATCCTGGAGCTTTCTTAGTGGGTATACTGCGTTCGTCATCACATAGACTAGGTATTAACCTTTCAACCAGAGAGGCAGCAAAACACTGCTTTTCAGCCTGGTGTTAAGCAGGGTTCTGGAAGCCATCTGTGAACAAAACACTGACATAGTCGGTGTTTTAAAAGACAAAAGGAAAGAGTCTTTGCAATATAAATACCAAAAAAACACCTGAATGAGTCATGTTCACCTTATCATTAATCTTCCTCTCTCTGTTGCTTTTCTGACTTTTTACCTTCTCTCTGAATTTTCCTTTAAACTCAGTCCGTCTGTGTTGCCTGTTTTTTTTTTTCTCCCTTTTTCTCTGTTGGGATATGAATCACTGCTAATGTTACAGATGCAATCTTAGAGTGTACTTAACCTCTGGCCCAACCATCCACCACTGTTTCCTATCCCTCTTTCTTGTTCTTCTTCTCTCTCTCTCTCTCTCTCTCTCTTTCTCATTCACACAGAAGAAGTGATTCATACACAGTGTAAACAGAAAGTAATACACACATTTACAGAAATATGCATACATGCAGACACCAAATGGAGAACTCATCTCTACTTTCTTTCCTTCTTGTGATGCAAATTGTGTTTGGCACATGTCTCTGTGTATCCACATCACCCACTCAATATGGGTTTCCGTCTCTGTGCGGGTGTGTGTGATACTGTAATTTACAGGGCACAGCTCTAATTTTATCATTCCATTGTGAACGTGTCTCCTCAGTTTTTCCTGACGTTGTTGCATGTGTGTGGGTCTCTGTCTGAGTGTGTATGTGTGTGGGCTAGTTTAATCTGACGATGCAAATGATGTTTGACGTTCATGAAATGTTTAATGAAGCCATGGCCAGAGGGCAGGCGCGGAGAGCTGCATGCACATAAAACATAAACACACACAGACACGCACTAAGCCACGCACCTGTGCATGCATGCACACAAAAACACAGATGTGGGTAGATGTGCACACACATCTGCAAATTTGTATGTGCATTTCATACAGTTACACAAGTACAGCTACACAGGCACATGCATTTTGCACACACATGCATGCACACACAAAGGCATTATTAAAGGTCCCTGTCACACTAAACAAAGGTGACAAAAAAGCACTGTCTCTGACAACCCGTTCACCATCCCTCCATCCTGAGACTGTCAGCACCTGAAAAACAAAAGCTTTGGTTGCTTGTTTAAAAGCTTATAATGAACAGTGTTTATTGGTTTACTGACTTGTTGAGTTTTTAAACTTTAAACAATTTTCAGTGTTGGCAGAAGTTTAGAAGCTGATATCTAAAAACACACAAATTTTTTGTGCGTTCAGTAAACTGAGGCTTTAATTTGAGTCATTTGAGACCAATTCATGCCTTGAGCCTCTGCCATTTCAATATGTTGCATTTGCTTTCAGACATATTAAGCACTGTTTTAACCTTTCACACTGTCTAGGCTTTAGGGGTTCTGTGATTTGTTTGGACCACCGGTCCAAAAATCAGGTCCACAAGATCACAGTGCAGCTTGGTTTTTATTTTGGCTGACTATTCAGGAATTGGTTAGACTGCCTGGTTGAGAGCTGAATACAATTAGCCACCTCACAGAACAACAAATCCTGCAATGTACTGAAGCCTTAGCATTGTATTTAAGAAAAAGTTATCCTTGAGGTCTGATGAATAAAGGGGATTGGAACTTGCTAGGGGCTTCAAAGGGGGAAAAAAAGCAGTGTGGTTATCAAATAATAATGTATGGCATATCTATGCTGAGTGCACATTTTCCCAAGTGGATCAGCCTGATTATACTTGATCATTTGTCAGCTATAAGAATATTACAGGTTTTTCTTCACTGCTTAGATGCATTGAGAAATAAAAAATAAAGAAATCAACACATCCGAAACGGTATTCCAGTTAGCAAAACATAAATTCTTGCTCCAAATGATGTTCTGTTCTCAAAACAAAAAACTGTACAATCAACAAAATCCCATTTGTGTTTTGAAGGAAAACCCTGAAACCTAAAAGCTCATTGCTCAAGAAAATCAGACAGTTTGATGGAACTTCAAATTGCCAAATACTACGTTATATAAATATAACGCAACAGTTTGTTGCCCCACCTTATATTCACACACTGTATTTTACAGTTGCGTTTCTTACACTCTGCTTCCAGTTGTGTCTCTTTACATTTGTTGTCATATACCACTGCATATTCTGATACTGAAAATGAGCAGAAGATTCTCAGGTGAACTCTGTACTTGTGTTAAATGATTCGCACACATTGTGAATGGAACCAGAAATGATTGCATTACTGGGCATCACTCATCCATTCACGTGTAGAACGTGTAGAATTAAATGGTAGAGTAATTAGTCTGAGATTTGAATGCACTGTTAAGGAGACGTTTAGAGGAAAAACACTACTAACTGGCTTCTAAAAAAGTCCCCATTAAGATAAAAAATAAACACCCAAAGGAGTTTTCCTTGCCCGCAGTTGAGGGTCTAAGCTTGTTTTAATATAATATAATATGTAAAGAGTGTAAAAAAAAAAGGGAAGGAATATATAAACACAAATCGCTGGAGGATTTCCAGTTTGTCTCCCCTCCCCGCCTGCTCCCATGTTGTTTAGGTGCCTTTGAGTGCACTTAGCTCTGAACTGCTCCAGCTGAGATGCTTGTTATTAACAGTGAGGTGCCGCTCCCAGGTGTGAATATGGCTATCTATGAGTGAGAAAAAACAGGCTACATGCTCAGCAAACCCTGCGTAAGTAAATCAAATTTTTTTTAAAGTCCAGTGGGGAAATGTGTTGTGGAAGGTAAAGTAGTAGATTCACTTCTTATTTGTCCTTGTCGGGTTAGGCAGCACCAGGACTGCAACCCTATAAGGAAAGGGTTGGCGAAGGGACTGTACAGAGCTTGTTTCTCACAGTAACTGCATTTACCATGAGACTATCACACACAGATATACACGAAGACAAAATGAGACAGAGGCAGTAAGAGAGTGCTGAGAGAACCCAAACCGAGCAAGATAACTGAGTGGAGCAGGTGGGAAGAGAGAGAGGAGATGACACTGATAGAACAAAAAGAAGTGAAATGCATGTGGAGAGGAGTCATTAATCGTTGATATGCCCCTTCCTCTTTTCTTCTAAATTGCCTGCTATTTATAGGCTGTCGTCGGGGCTGCACCCAGGTGACGAGTATGTTCTCGTTGGTCCAGAGAGAGGTCAGAGGTCAAGTGATTTAACTCCAATCGAAGACCGTGTGTCTGCTATGAGTGTGTGTGTGTGTGTGTGTGTGTGCACGTGTGTGCATAAGTGCGTGTGTGTTGCCTTATTTAATTCTTTATCAATTTGCTGAGAATAGTCCCATTAAATGGTGATTCTGCTGCCTCTGTGTGTGATTCTCAAGCTTGGATAATGAAGCCGCAGGAGACACACATTCAGAGAACAGTTACATCATTTCACACTCCCTCTCCCTCTCACACACACACACATATGTGATATACTGTAATGTAATGTTCTTTACATCAGGACAACTTTTCAGCTGCTGAAGCTGTTAGTAGAGTAACTAGTGGTTTGTGCACATCAATTCACTTGACACTTTTGTCTCAAAAGTACAACAACATTTTTCTAATAAAGCCCAGTGGAAGGTCACTATGATCTTATAAAGCAACAGGTTGAAACTAGATGTCTTAAAAAATTACAAAGTAAAGGAAGGCCCAGTCAGGGAGCTGAGTTGGGCCATCAAAAAAGCTCCTCATTTTGGATGTACTGTAAATGCATGTTTAGGTTCTCTATAGGTGCTCTAAGCAATGTATTTTAGGCTGCAACATTTTTTGTCACATACAACAAACATCTCATCATTATCCGCGAGCTGCCTGTCCCCTGAACACACTGTAAAAAAACACTGCCTCTGTAGACAGCCCGGGGTCCACAAACAAACTGCGCCAACCTGCACCACCAAACATAAACAGCAAATTTCGAGCCAATAACCAACAAGAAGGATTTGGGGGTGGGAGGTAATTGTCGGGAGCACGAAAGGGAGGGAGAGGGGACGGGTTGAGGAGGTGGGAGGGGCGAGCTAGCCTAGTTTTGTTTGACAATACTTTGAAGTGAAGTGAGAAGTGCTGTCACCCAAAATGGCTTAGAGCACCTTCAACATATGACTTATCTGCATAAGGTTTACAGAGAAGGAACAAACAATACATTGAAATTTAAATTCTTTCTACTGAAGCATTCCCCCGTACCTCCATGGTGTGCTACTTGGAGGAGTACAGTATTTTTTTAAATAAAATCTTTCAAGGTTGTCTTTCATATTTTAGAATAAGGAAAATGCTGAATCCTCATCCCGCTAAATTTACAATGCGTTGGAAGAGCCGACAGCTCTTACACAACAACTTTTCAGGGAGCGAAATTCACGTGGAGGCTTGAAAAGTTTCCCACTCCCTCATCAGTGTCACAGCTCGGTTCCATGCCAAACTTGGCCTGCCAGTGTCCTGCAGGGACAGATGTTGTCATGACAACCAGAGTGCATGTGAAGGCCAATCAGATAAAAAAAAAAAAAGGCCCACGTCAGGTCCCATGATGTCTGCGCTTCACTTGCCGTAAAGCGTGTGTGTGAGAGTGTGTTTGTGTGTGTGCGTGTGTGTATGAATGTTGAGTAACAACAAGCCTTCTGGCTGTGGAGTCCATCTTGGCTGTGTCATCGTATACTGACCTGTCTGTGATGATGGTATGTGACACCCCTCTCTCTGCCTGTGTGTCTTTTTTGTTTTATGTCACATTAACACTTTTCCAGCCTTCTTTTGCATTGATTATATTGTATGTACATGATCAAAAGAAATGTGTGACTTTGTGTACAATCTTATCTTCAAGATCAGTTTGTAAGTGTGTGTGAGTGTGTGTGTGTGTGTGTGTGTGTGTGTGCGGGCGCGTGTGTGTTTTTCCTAGCCTGCGGGACTTGTGGCAACTGGAAGCCTGTTTGTTTTGCGGTTGTCATTGATTATGTGGACAATGATGCTGCTTTAATTGCATCTATGAAAATGTATCCTGACAGCATGACTGTGTGTGATTGCTTGCAAGCCTGTGGGTATTCTTCTTCTCTACACGATGTGGAAAGTTTGCTCCTTATACGACCTCAAAGACTCCCAGGAAAAAACTAGGGCACCACAGTAAGTACACATTGGCATACACACAATCCCACACATGAACACATACTCAGCAGATTCATAAGAGCCTGGCTGAAGCACATGTACATGTTTAATGTGGTTCAACTGTGAAATAAGTGCAATTTGATGTTTGCTGTCATGGTTCACAGTGCTTTTGTAAACAGGTTAAGAAACATCTTGTATTTAAAGTTTAAAATATAATCTAAGAGATACTATTTTATGCACACACGTTCTTCAAATCAGTCATGCTGAGAAACTAAGAAGCCAGCAGCAGACAACACAAAGAAATATTTTATATATTCAGATGGTATTCATCCCAAGAACATTCCACACTAATATTTAATACATTTGATTCCTCCAGCAGAGTATATGTAGCCAGCTTTAGTTGGCTGAAATGGTAGAAACACCACAACTTAGAAGTGGAAGTGGACTTAATAGCTCTGGTTAGGTACGAATTGGTCTCCTAACATTGCGTTATAACAAGGACCCAATCAATTAGTGAATAATTTCACCTGTTTCGTGTTGTTGTCTAATGCACATATCCACTAAATAACAAATTACTATAGCGGTCGGTGCTTCAGCTAACATTATTTTACTTCACAGAGTGACAGCTCCGGACCCTAGAGGTCCTGATTCAGAACTAAATGGAGAGATTCTGAATCTTTAATATTTCCCCATGCTGCTGATCATTTACACTTTTAGATATTTACAGTAACTAGCTGTTAATAAGGTATTTGAGACATAACCATTTACAGTCAGTGTTTTCAAAAGTCACACTGACTTTAATTTCATGTATACTCTCCATGGCCAAAAGTACTAAATAACGGAAAATGAAATCCATATGGAACAGTTTTTTTGTTCCAAGACCATGGGAGGTAACATGCAGCTATAACAGCCTCCACTCTCCTGGGAAGGCCCTTCACTAAAGTTTGGAACCTGGCTGTAGGGATTTGCTCTTGTTCAGCCATAACCGCGTTAATCCCAGTCATAGGCGTTGATTTTGGTGGGGGTGGTGGGGACGGTAAGGGGGACACGTACCTATCCGATTTCATCATGAGACATTTCTTACCTACCACTTTTTTTTGAAAACCTTGAGCTTAATTTCATTAAAGAAAAATAAAATAAAGTTCATCAAGTTCACATAAAACTCTTGAGTGACAAGTGCCAACAGATCTAATTACCTTCTCTGTCAAAAAGAATGACAGGTTGGGCTATTCATTTAGCCGATAATAAGATACCGGCACTAACTGTACATGTCTGCTTGGTGCTCTGATGTCCTGTCTACTTCTTTTTGAATGATGCAGAGGTAAAATTCTGACAACCGATGTTCCGTCTGCAGCACAATATTTTTTTTTTTTTATTTGTCAAATGAGCTGACAGCTTAGTTTGGACAGGGAACAAGGCATCGTATGATCATATGATCATATCTCTAGGCTACCCACTCTGTCTGGTGATGAGCCGAGGTATCGTAGACGAGAAAGTGATTTTAGCCTGCATACAGTATAAAACACCATACCAGGTTGCAAGTGCCATAGACTGTAACTTTACAAAGTGATATTGTTGTACACAGCATGGATCTGCAGACTACTGACACAAAGTTAAGAGACAATATGTTTATTACTCTAGATATGCTAGTATTTTGGCTAGGTCTTGTGCATTTGCACACAAGTGATCTGCTTTTTATCTCTTGTCTTGCATTAATGTTAGCCTTAGCCACCAACTTACTAAGTTACGGTTTAGTGGAGTATAGTGGAGATGATTGTGGAGTAGTCAGTGTCTTGTTTATTTATTGCTTGAATCTATTGTTGAATTTGGGAATAGTTGTGATGTGTATAGCTTTCATCTGTGCAACACATTTTTGCTTTTTCAATCTTGGCGAAATTTTTTGTGTAGAACTTGCAGAAGTTGTGTTGTGTGTAGATATGGTCAATTGTACTGGGAATTAAACTGAAATGACAAAATGCATAGCCATTTACTCACCAAACTTCAACATATAGCCTATGGAAGGCCATGCCTATTTTCCTTTCACATGTAGCGGACCATAGTGAGTCATATGGCTAATGCTTTTTGAAAACGTAATAAACGTGTTGGACTTCATCACATTTTTATTCATTTGTATTAGTCAGCTACACGACAGAGTCTTTCAAAACAGGATGTGCGGGAAAGAGGAAAAAAATGAATGAGTCCTTGTACCCGGCACTTCTGAATGTTTCTCTTTCCCCAGCTCGTTTCAAACTGAACTGACGTCCGTGGTCCCAGGGAAGTCAAGTTCTTTCGTACCAAACTTGTAAAACCACTGACCTCGCTCGAAAAGACCTTCCAACACCTGTTGCCAAAGTTAGCAGCACAATATTGTCTAAATAATGTTTAAGATTGGAATTGCTAGCCCAAACTTTAAACAGAAGAGCTCAAACAATGGTGCACTTTACTCCATTTACACTTAGCCACTTCATGCATCTTGGTAGGATCGGACAATTTATTGGTAGCAAATGTAAATGGACCAAAGAAGCAAAGAGGGACAGAAATCAAACACATTTTAGCCAAGACACAAACCTAATCTTCCATTCACCAGGTGTAACAATACAAACCCATGGGATAAGGCTAGCTGAAGTAACACTGAAAGTAAAGGACAAAGCTCCAGGGTGTTATGCATTTATGATCATTTTGGCCACTGAATGATGTGTGTAGGTGATGGAGCGATGCTTTGGCTAGGCATAAACAGGGCAAAGTGTTTCATTTTGTAGTTTGTAGTACAGCAAGTAATATCAGGTGAACATGATGGGTGCTGGGTAAGAATTAGAAGCCTGTTCATCCTCCCCTCCGTCTTTCCCACGTCCCGTCCTCCCCACTTTTCTCTATGTCCCCCCATTCACCCTCTCTTCTTCTAAAGTCAAGAGTTCAGTCTTGTATACAACCCTGCTAGCTATCTATCATGGAGCTTTTGGGGCTTATCTTCTTAATAGTTATAAGGTTTATACGTAGGTGTGTGTGTGTGTGTGTGTGTGTGTGTGAGTGTCACACTGTGCATCATATTGATGTAGGATTTGTGATCTGTCTTGTTGTTTTGTTAGATGTTGTCATGTTTTCACTGGAACAACAGATCTAATGG
The DNA here is from genome assembly GCF_013103735.1 of Etheostoma cragini. Lineage (NCBI taxonomy): Eukaryota > Metazoa > Chordata > Actinopteri > Perciformes > Percidae > Etheostoma > Etheostoma cragini. Next base: position 5,082,713 of record NC_048421.1, on the reverse strand, counting down.
CAAAACATACTGTATGTTAAAATTTTTACTTGATCCTAACAAATAAAATGAATAATAATAATAACACGGCATTGGCCACTGCTGTTCATTGAAGCGATACGTCAACTCGACCGCTATTTTAGAGAGGAAATACAGGAAGGAGGGAGACACAAAACAAACACAAACACAGCAGCAACAACGATGTCTGAAGCTCACAAACAAGACACACAGAAACAGCCACAGACAAACACACAAACAAATAAGAGCCATTGACAGGGAGACCGGCATAAGACAAAAGGGACCAAGCACACATAGAAGTGAGAAGGTTGTAGCACAAATCTACAGCATGGATTTCATGTTCACAGTGGTGAGATATGTCCTATGAATGAAATTATAGTGAATCTGCTGATGGACTGGATTGCATGATACTTCTGCAACGCTAGACCATACATCATGCCAGTCAAGATCGATACTCAGGGCTGGGCAATCACGTGCTCAGGTCCTCTCAATTGGAAGGCCAGAGCGGCCAGATATCACCAAGGACTGATAAAGCCTCTGTGCCAAACCACCGTTTTTTGGCTGCCAGTAAATAACTTCCGGATAGGATGGATGGGCAGAGCCCTCTGCCAGCGAACACTGTATGCCTTGAGTGCTGATATTAATTGAAGGTTAAAGAAAAAAGAGGAACGTGGTAGATCAATCAGGAGTGCTGTATTGTTGAATAATGGAGAACATGTCTGCCAGTTACAAGCTATGTGGCAATATGTTTCAGCCAATCTCCAAGTTTTAATAAGCTCCAATGAGCTAACGAGCTAATGGGTCCAAAGAGTAGGTGGCACGGTTTACTGGAGATATTGGCAAAAAAGAAAGTCATGGAGTGACCAAGGCTCTATCATATCATTTTCTAAGGTACGCCAGCAAAGAGACATATCTGAGTCAAACCAGGTAACAAAGGATCAAGAATAATGTTTAAAGTTGGGAACTGTGAGGCCACCATCCTCTTTCCTCTTTTGAAGAGTAGACATCTTAAGTTGCGGCCATTTACCTTTTCAGATCAATTTAGATACTGCTGATTGTGATGTATGCCAATAACCAGAAGGAGGGCAGAGAGGTAGCATAAGGCTCACCAAATTAATCCTGGTTAAAACTTTAATTTTAACCACAGACATACGGGCTTGAATCAACATGGGGAGACGCATCCATATTTCAATATCCTTCAAAACGTTATTCAGAGCAACAGAATAGTTATGCTTAACAATCTGGTTTAAGCAAGGGAAAAACCTCCATGTCTAAATATTTAAACTGCTTAACAATGGGGATGTTAGCAAAGATTGATTGAATTGCGAGCAGGAGCATTTAAATGAAGCAGTGCAGACTTTGACAAGTTAATTTTAAAGCATGGTAAGCTTCCATACTCGTAAGGGGTTAAAAAAAAAAAAAAAAAACATTGTCCGCAAATAGTGAGAGGTGATGTTGTGCATATTGGTGACACCCTAATCGATTTGCGAATCAGACAACTACCTTTTGAAATGTTTATTATAACAGCAGAACATAGTGTTTGGCAGATTAAGTAGCCCCCCCTAGCCGGAGCCTGGTGGTTGGGCTGAAAGCAGGCAGCGATACAGGTGAAGGGCAGCAGCAGCATTGGCAAGGCCAATATGGGGAAAGTGTGCAGCTTAAATAGACCGCCAAAATGAGGGTAAATGATCAGGAGAGTGAGTCATGTCACATGTCACATGTCTGTACAGCAGTGCAGCTCGAGTTGACTGCCTGAACTAGCTCGCAGGCGTCTCACCATTTATGTCATTATCCAGTCTGTGCTCCACTGCTTTATTTACCTAATTAATTTTCTGAGTGAATATTTCTACATGGCAGCGGATATTCCTCTGGCTAAATCTGTAATTTCTTCATGTTACTTGATATTTGTCTTCCTCTAAGACCAATAACTGGTCTGCAAATGTTTTCTTTTCTCTCTCTCTCTCTCTCTCTCTCTAATGCTATAGACAGGATGAGTGTAAGGGGAAGCAAAGGAGATACCTTCCAACCCACACATTAACCTGTCAGACTATAGAGATTGGCTGCATGCTCTCACAGCGACTGCTGCTGCGACTCTTATAGTTGTTATAAAAGCTATTATTTTAGCTTGCATTTGGATGGAACCTTCTGGGGATGGTGGGCTAAATCAAATATTCATGATAGCAAAGAAAGGAAACATCAAACTCTATATGGGCATTCTTTCAGCCCCGCAGTGTACACACACACACACACACACACACACTGTGTGGTAGGGAATAGAGAACAAGACATAAAATCCTTTATGTCATTAGATAGTAGGCATTCTATGACTGAAGTTTCAAAATCTTACAAGGGTTTTTGGTTTTAGCTTAAGAAATTAAACATTTGGGCTGCTTTCACACATGATAAACTGGAACAATGTTGATGAATCATTAATTGTGTTCACTGTGTGTGTGTGTGTGTGTGTCACAGACTTACTTGTCGCAAAACTACAAAACTCAATAACTAGTTTCTTCACTCAGTGTTATCTGTCAAGAAACCCAGCTTGACATTTTGATTCCTATGTCCATGTCTCCTTGCTCAGAGAGCCTGAAAAAATGAGGCTTATACATTTAACGTTTTACTTTTAAAATCTTGCTTCTTGAAATATTCATGCAAAATCTTGTCAAACAAGGATGTTGCATTAACACTCTACTAGCGTGATCTTTGCAGCCTTCTGCTGCCCACTGCCTCTTTTACTCCCATGTTTGTGTTTTATTTATTTTTTTAAAGCAGGTATATTTACGGCAGTATTTAAATAGACCACCAACATATTCCCTGTAGTCATCTGAAAACATAAATAACAATTCAGAAGAGGGGATATATACCTTTTAATAGTAATAAAATGTGTTAGTTTAGCACATTTTATACAAGAAATGCAGCACAGTGCTATGTAAAAAGTAAATTGAATGACAAATAGACAGAATGAACATAAAAACCAGTATAGAATAATGCAATTTATGGAAAATAAAACACAATGAATAATTATAATAAAGTAAAGGTAAAAATCTTTGCCAATACTAGATAGATTTCTTACCGACAAAATTCTGAAAGCATTTCACCTCACGTGGTAAACAAATGAAGTTTTCTACGTTTTTCGTCCTCTCTTCTCACTCAAATTGCACTAGAGCCTTGAGGGTTGTGAGGGGGAACATTGGCTGCTCCTTTGTTTCACGACACTTTGAAAGGCTCAGACCAGACAATGGTTTAAGTGTTGCGAGAACAATGTTGTGACATTTGCAGTCTAGACCCAGGGTTAGAGCGAGCTAACGTGAGCTTTACTGGGGCTGGGAGGCAGATTTTTCTTGAAGTAGTCAGCTGTAAGACTTTAGATTTAATAAAACTTGATCTGTGTATTCTGATAAGCATACTCAACAGCCATCTAGTAGATTCACTTCATTATTTAGTCTGACATTGAATTCGGTTGCTAGCCAATGACGAGTGCACAGAAGCTGTGGTAGCAGGTTTTGGGAGCTGTTAAAGCTATAGTGCGTAGTTTCTGTCACCCACATGAGGAATTCTAAGTAATGACAACAAAACTGTCAGCGCGTTCACATGATACGAGCTATACGTGATCGTGCACTACCCCTACCCCTCCTCCAAGCTGTTGCTAGTAGCCAAGTAGGATTTTTTTTTAAACATGATGGAATCTTCAAAATGTCACCGGATGACAAAATCTTCTGAACATAGACATATTGAGAAAGAGAGAAAGAGTTGTGTCAGATCATTTCTACTGAGGGGAGAACTTCCACTCTCCTGATACTTTCGCCTTCTGAACTGGATGCAGTTCCACTCTGGTTCCATATAAAGGCGCTTACTGATGATCGCAGAATGAATGGAGTCTATGGAGCTTTACCCCTCAAAATCCACTCTTCTCAGGATATCATTTTTTGTCTAGTAATTTGAATGTTGCTTTCCAAAGGAAGGCTTAGAAAATACACACTGCTACGTGTTAGATTTTTTTGAAGTCACTTTTTGGTTCTAAATAGCCTTGTAAAATGTAAATGACATCATACTCATCGTATGGCCAGAGAAACTGATTTACAGCAAGCTCCCAGGCACTTCCTTTTTCCTCATTTGGCAATGACTTGAATCTAATTGGACGTTCATTAATATTTAAAAGCTACGCAATATAGCTTTCCATACAGTAAAGTTTCTCACATGAATCCAAGAATTTGCCATTTTAAGAGTAAGTTAACTTAAAGCATCTTGAATAGCTGCATCAATTGCATCCACTGATTGGCTCAGTTGCAGCTTATAATGATCATAACACCAGATCTGGAAAAAAATCTGATATCGATATCTGGAGCTATAGGCTTTTATTCTAAAAGAGCATGAGGTAGACACTTAAAACATATCCTCATTTATAATTACGAATATGGCCAATATAAAAGTGTAATGCAGCAGCAATGGATTAACTGTAGCAGTGATTTGTAGTACCAGTGGCCCATATGGATCCATGGGTGGCCGTGCAAAATGTACCAGAGAAGCCTGCTGCATGCTTAGAAGAACTAACACACACACACACACACACACACACATACTTCTGTACACTACCACACATGTACAAAATGAATTGTGTGCAAAACCTCAATATTTCATCATATTTTCCCCCTAACGACCAATGCTTTTTAACACACAAGATTTTTCAAAAATGATTACATTAATCCATGTTACTATAAATTCTCTCAGAGGCTAAATGGAGGGGTGCAAGAATAACCGGACAAAAAATTATTTAAATTAAAATTAGTTGGACGTGAATTACTCAGTAGCTAAATTATGTATGATGTGTGAAAAGATGTTTCGGCAAAATGTGTTGGTATTATGTTTATGCAAGTTAAAATTAAAAAAAGAATGAAAGACGAGGATAAAAAAAAATTGTTTGTGAAAAAACACCAAAGCTTGTCCGTGAGCAAAAGCAACAGTGTGTATACGTCATAGGGCTGTAACAATATGCAATATAAAACCAAACACAGATCAGCAAACCTGTTTTGCGGAATGAGAAAACAGAATCGCAACACACCTCTTCCAACTCAGAGTTATCCTTCCCGTTAGTGGTGGGCGATACTGCAAAATTTGGTATCGATCCGATACCAAATACATATAGATACCGATACCAATACGATACTTTTTACTTTTTACAAAAATACTTTTGTGTAGGGGAGAGCATTTCATTATTTCTGAGGTGAATGAATGATCAATTCTTTAGGCAATATTTTTTTATTAGTGTATTGAAGTGAACAAAATGATTAGTTAGTAGGCACTGTAGGATGAATACAAACCGAATTTTACAGCCTTTTTAAAAAAAGAAATAGAAAATAAATAAAGAATAACAAAAATGTTGCGATGTCTTATTCTTGAGCAATCACACTAACTAATGCACAAGACGCGATATGACATGACTAACATAATATTAGCCTACTCGCTACCCGGGTATTCTCTGCCTTTCTGAAATGACTCTCCCAACGAACTCTGTCTCTGTGCCGGGGGTCTGGAAGTGGATTGATTTCCCTCCTCATTTCTTCGTTTTTGTAGATCAGCATTTTCCTTGTCATGTGTTTTTAAGTGTTTGTATAGGTTTGTAGTGTTGCCACAGTATCGAATGCTCTTTTTACACGTATCACAAGTTGCGGTATTATCATTTAGTGCCGTAAAATAGCTCCACACAACACTTCTCTTCCTCTCGGCCATCCTGATCTCTCATTCAATGTGCTATCAGTCTCGCTGCTCCTCTGCGCATTGTGTCAGTGAGTCACGTGACGACACAACAACGAATCACAGCAGAGGAGCAGGAGGGGGAGGAGGAGCAATGTGGGCCAAGATGTGAAAGCGCCGTTTGCTCAGGAATGTGGAAGACACAAGCAAAGTATAGTGAACGTAGAGGAGAGATATCGAAATTAAAATATCGATTTAATTACAGTTGTATCGATCAAATACCAATACCAGCGTTGGTATCGATACTATCGATATTTAGATCGATCTGCCCGCCCCTACTTCCCGTCCAGATCCAATGCTACCACATCTTTAAATCACTATTAGTATTTGTCCTTTTGGTGCCTTATCTCCCTTTTGTCGGGTAAAATTGGCTAACAGTAAAGACGGCTAAAAGCAAAGGGGAAACCGGTACTGCTAACAGAGGTGTAATGTTACGATTAGCCGCTGTTCTGACTCAGGTGCCTGAGACTGTTTCCCAACGGTTCAGTAAACTGCAGTTAGCGTCCTTAGCACAGGAGTTAAGTGCTGACCGGGCTGGGTGCTAGCTGGTTGGGGGCTGACTGTGGATCTGTCCCCGGTTGGGGGCTGTTGTCAGCTCTCATTTCGGCTGAAGCCTTGAAAGAAACTAGCCGCTAGGAGAGTGAAGCAGACAGACAGGGTGTGCTAACTGGCTAAATTACCATTATGTTAGTCGTCTATCTACACAGTTAATGTTACTGATAAATTCATTGGCCCATAGTTGTTAACCGTGGTCAAAACTAAAATAACTGAGCGTGTTTAACGATATCGTAATCTCATGTTACCCACCAAGAATTAGCTTACGTTATAGACCAAACATTGATTAGCATTAGCTACTTATCAACCAGCCCCTTTACAGTTGGCACCAAAGCACTTTTCCTCTTTGGTTAAGTTAATGATCCACTACAGCCATTTTGGAAACATTCTTTTAAGGTGCAAAACAATCATTGGTATTAGATTGATCTATACTGAAATCAATCAATATCAATGAATAATGTCTCTGTTGTTCTCTGTGTTTTGCTAAGGGACATGTGATCATGTGAAAAGAGAGATTGTATGTGTGCATCAGGTTTTCAGATGTGCTCAATTGTTGATGCCGTTACTGTAAATGCTTCGTTGTCGATGGCCAGCCTGTCACTTCAAATGACATGCTCTAAAACCCACAGGCACATGTAAAAAAAAGAAAACACGCTCACACAGCCTGTCACCTGTCTCCACAGTGTACACAACTAGGTCATCAACACAAGAATAAGACACGAACACAATTTATGCCCCATTAAAAATACATGAGAGCCAACTTTAAAGTACTTCCATTTAAAAACAGCCACTTACAAAAAATAAAAAACTAGGCCTACAGTACACACTTACACAGCAACCATTCTACACCAGACATGGAAAGTAGCGCAGTGGCTACTTCAAATTAGATTAAAACATGTCTCTTTTTACATCCAAGCCAGAGCACTTGGAGGAGAGGAAGAGATGATTGGTGAACTATGACCTTAGTCTCATTTACATATTTTGAGGCTGATAAATGCTTATTATCCCCATGCCGCAGCGCTGACAATTTGATCAAATCACAGTGCTACAATCGCAAAGCCGTCTGGCAAAATAAAAATAAATACAGGTTAGTAGGCCTGTGTCACGTGATTGGCTTAAACAACCTTTGTGTCAAATGAGAAATCCCAGAAAAACCTTGAAGCTAACTTCTCTTGACCCTCCTTCCCTTACCGCCTGCCACTTTACTGAGAGAAGCACACATGGGAGTCATTTTTTCCCGCCCCATTCTTTTCACTTCGTAACCACTGAAATGACTGACTGTGCAGATATGCAACCTCAGGCAGGTATGCATGACTGTCTGGTAATGAAAGTAAAACAGCTGCAGCCTAATATTTAGACACACTGCTGTGTTTTAGTAATTTATTGTGTAGCTCCTAATATTGCTGGTAGAGGACGGGACACAGTAATTACCATAAAAAGCTGTAACAGTGATAATAATTCCACTTTCAGAAGATACCAGTCTTAGAAAAGTGTGCAATATTTAATGACCACACCGGAGACCAAAAAACTTTGTATTTAGAAAGATAATAAATGATACACATTTATTATTTATTATCAGTTCTTTTAACAACTATAGAGAATAGTAAATGAATTAGGCTAATATCAACACTATTATCATTTGAACTGGCCAAACCACAGCTTTATCAGTCACCTTACTACAAAAGTCGAATTGTCTCAATTAACTAATTGCAGTGCCCATCACTTAATGCATATCTTGTTAGCTCCAGGCTTATTCACCCATAACACATTTTTACTGCATTGCCTGCTCACAGCATGACATCTATTCATTAATATCTAAAGTACTCTGGCTTACCGGATGCCATCCGGCAGGCATCACCTTCTGTTGTCTTCCCTATCTATTTTATCTTTCACTGGCAGATTTTATGAGGTGTTGGTAGCTAGCTTATTACTGTAAGCTATCATTAGCTACATGAGAACAAACGCTCCGGCTGAATTTTTTGATTCCAGCTGCTACAATGGGCTACCACACAGTGGGGATATACTACCAATAGTGAATGGGCTAGTTAGCCTGTTATACTATCGTTTGCAGTTTACGTTTGAGCAGAGACGCAAAGAGTTTAATCCAATCTTTGCACGTTTTCTCTGGGTTTTTGGTTACTTGAGCCCCATCATATACATCTCTTCGCCACATGAAAAAATCCAAATACTGTGGCCTGTTTCAGTTGCTAAGGCTATGATTGGACAATCACAACCTCTAGGGACATACGCAGCTCCCAGATAATCTTAATCATTTTAGTGACCCCTCACTTTTTGTTAAGCTTCTAAAACTGTTGATGCACCGTGACCTTTACAACATATGGGTAAATCAAGATGAGAATATGAATAAATAATATGCATACATAATTTCAAACAGAAGGTGACTCATGCGTGAAGGATTTTGTTTGGTCTTTTCTTAAACGCTGCTCACCTCCACTTATTGCTTTGGTTTCTAGTGAGTGTGTATGTGTCCATCTGTTTACACCTGTTTCAAGGTCCTTGTGTCCTAGAGGTATTGTTTTATATGACATGGGGGTATGTCATTTTTAATATAATTTTTCAATAAGCTGCATTCTTTCAGAAAAACTGAAAACTGCTTTTAGAGACGCAACCCTGAAATCCCATGGGAGAATGGAAGTATTGTGAGTCCACGTGTTTTCTTCTAATCAAGGTACAAATATGCAAGAGGATATGCATTGAAATGTAATTTGTACAAACACACACTCACACACAATAAACTAGTGCCTGCACCAGGGCCTGGCATGCCATAGCCTGTTAAGCATCCCCCTCTAGTGTTACATCATTAGAATACAGTGGCGGTGATGCAGTTTAAAGTGTTGCAGGGTGTTGGGAGTTAAGGGTGTATCCTCTCTTCTGTCTGTCCATTTGCCCATCAAACAAGATATATGACCAAGACCACCAGTCTTACATAGGTTGATGCCTCTGATTTGGCAGTGCGTATCAAAACTGGTATATTGAAGTGAGATTGTGTAACTATAAAACACAACCTTACATATTTATTTAGATAAGATCTGGGCATAAAGGATGCAATACTACGGCCAGAGACAATTATATTGGATGATTGTGTAAAACCCTTCATTCATTTGTAATAAAAGGTACAATGCTAATTGACTAAAAATGTGGTTCAATCCAGGACAAGTTTTCAAATATAGTGTCTTGAAAACAAGATTCATATTTTTGTTATTTGTTTGACAATATAAAACAATACATTCTGAGTCATTAATTTGCAATTCCATCCATGCTCTTGTAAGTAGAAATGTGTACACTACCATACTCAAATTCAACTCAGTGCAAGTAACTCAAGCAACCTAAAATTCCCATGTCCAACGTTCTCCATAATGATCCTTGACTCCACTGGAAAGGTTAATAGAGGAATCGCTAAACGGCATCAAGCAAGTGTAATATGTAATTAAACTTAAAGGAACATCAGTTTAACATTTTGGGAAGCTTATTTGTGGAACCGTGTAGGACGTCTAAAGCTATACCAGATTTTATTATATGTCGGATGATGACAAGGCCACCTTGGAACATTTATCCAAAGACTGTTTAGGAAGTGTCAGTAGTACCTTTTCCACCACTGTACATGAGGGTGCCCCATTGGCCACGACAACACTGGACCACACAAAGAAATGGAACACCGGCAGGATCCCCTGAACGGTGAAGGGAATTATGGTAAAAACACAGGCCCGAAGGCCAGGATAGATTTCACTCCACTTATCTAACCACTCTAATTCCTGCCGTCTGTTGATGAGATTGTGATTGTGATACCAGAACTCAATGATCAAAGCTGAATATATACAGTATGTATTTTTAAATAGATATTGAATTTTTCTAAACACATATCTGCCACTTTCACACATAAGTAACCGTTCCTCTTTATCTTTGAAATTCACTCAGAGCCAGTACAGACACAGGCGTACACACGCACGCGCACCCACACACTCTAATAAATTACTGATATTCAATGCTTTTACTTAACATTTCCAACAAATATCAAAGGTGCAAACAAAAAAAAAAGTTAAAGCAGATAAAAAGGGATTATGAAGGAGACAACTTAAAGAAAGAATGCAGACCGGATCTTTTATTTTTATTTTATGGAGGCTGAGTCATACAGTGTGGGAAGAATTCATTAGACAAATCCTTATTGTACCAGTATATACCACATATAGTCTGCAGTGGGCCTGCTGTGCAAAGCACAATGGAACACCAATTGTTAGTCACCACAGACACAGACTCACCACGGGTCTTGATACACCAAGTAAGCATAAAAAATGCATGTTTTGTCAACATCACATTTCATTAAAAATAATTATATTTTTACACTATGTCAGTAGCTTCAGGTCAAACCAAAATTCTTCATGTTGGTCCACAATGATGGGAAATAAAGGGTAAACATCATAAATAGTGCCATGAACTTTGTAATGGAAAAATAACTAATGCATTTACTCAATGAAACTTATGTTCAAATATAACTTTTGAATTTTTCTTTGTGTATCTGGCTGTACTCTGACTGAATTTGTAACGTGGCAGTTTAATGATGTGATAAGTAATAGGGAAAGTCCTGTTTGGTACAGAGAGTGACTTTCGACACAAATTAGCTCAATCTGCCAACAAGACATATTGTTGACCTATGCATATGGCTTGACAGGCTTCAAATGTATGACAAGCATATTGTCCAACATGGGGCGAATAACTTTGATGAGTATTATTGATGCCATTTGCTGTGAACAAGTTCTCTATTCATTGTAGAATCAAACCATACAAATCCTTTTACAATGACTTATAAACTGGGTTTGTACTCTGCGCTGGACTTTTGCTCTGTACTTGCATGTTTGCATTAAAGCTATAGTGCATAGTTTCTGTCTCCCCCATGAGAAATTCTTAGTAATGACAACAAAACTTTCAGCACATTCACATGATACAGGCCTTCGGTGACAGCGCACCACCCCCCACGCAGTTGCTAGAAGAGGTAATTATCTTTGCTTGATTTTTGCGCTCGAAAGACACAATTTTCTGAACATAGCCATGCTGACCAATACACAGAGAGTTGTGTGGAGTTGATAATTAGCTTTGTATCAACTCATTTGGCAATGGATTGAATGTAATGGACGTCATTAGAAGTTACGCACTAAAGCTTCAAAACCATACCAAAGGAAACAAAAACTATCCATGCTGTTTTGAGTGAGATACGGTTTCTGAATGTCCTCTGCCTCCAATCGCAGAGTCAGCTGTTCAAAGTCGGCACGGCTTTCTACGTCACTAGCCAAGACGAGGTGGCTAACTGTAGCATGCTTGTGCTAGCATGCTAGCTTGTTCTCAATGGCAAAACACTGCTACAACACACACTAGTTCACCATAATCTACAGAAGAACTACTCACATGTCCCTGTTTTGCAGGTAGCCAACCATGTTTAGAAGAAGTCTCCCAGCTAATCCTGCCTTGTACTGACCAAAGTTGGACAAAGAGTTATCTGATGTAATCTTACCTGGCTACTACATGTGCGGCTCCCAACAAAGATAGTATAGAAGTGAGATGTCTCACTCTGCAGTTAAAACAGAGACCTAAACCTACAGGTTGAAAAGAGGATCCGCAGCAATGTGCATTACAACAAAAACATGGTGTTCTAAAAATGAAACCATGTAAACCTATACTGGTACAAACTCAAAATACAATTATGATTTGGAAAATGAGTGTCATATGGGCGCTTTAAAACCTCCTCATTTAAAAGTGTTTCTGTTCAAATTTCCACCACACACTTCAAATCAAACAAATAAAGAATCTTGCAAATTCATCTTGGAATAAGTGAGTAGACAGCGTGCATACCCGAGTGTCTCCAGACTGTGGCTCTCAATTTTACAGGAGGGAAGGGTCTGAGGAAGCAGGCCACCATTCTGCCAACACTTCACTTTAAAACTTTAAAGACCTCATTTGCCCCCTCATCACTGTCTCTGCTCCACCTCTGCATTTTCTATCAGGCTTCTCTGCACATCTTTTTTTTGTTTGTTTTTTTACTCGCCCTCATTTCATAAGCTCTCCTTGCTCTGCAGTCAACTCTAATTAGGGCACTGTGAGTGCCTGTATGTGTGTGTTGGTGTGATTGTGGGTTTTTCCTTTTTAAGTGGTCTTAGGAGGCTCATCACTCTGCTGTGCTTCCCCACTGGATACTGCTGGTTGAGGAGACACAGACTATTGCTGATGCTGGGAGCAGGCATTCGATCGAGGTCTAACGACTCCCTTTACAGTTGCAATCCCACTTCTTTATGCACAGCATAATATCAAACTGTGCTTGACCAACAGCCCAAGCAGACATGCAGACGTTCTTTGTCTATGTCACCCACTCCCGAGTAAGTAAACCTCAAGTATTGAGTGTAATAACCACATATGCAGTCAAATTAATCGTACATTTAATTATGCACCACATTTACAAAATGATAAAAACTGTCCCAAAAGAAACTTGTCTTTTATTGTGTCAATAGTCTTTTAAAGGGGACATCCTGTATTATGCTTTCCCATATTTTCTGTCATGTATACAATGTTCAATGTTCAAATAATGAGGTATACGCATTTCAGAGAAATCCCTGTGAGCTAAAATGTTAAGATTTCTGTTCTGAATGCTACAGTTTCAACAGTTTTTTCTACTCCCAGCTAAGTATTACGCAGCTCTAAGCCAGCCTGCTGTGATTGGTAATCTGCTCCAGGCAGGAACTATTAAAGTGTGATGATTTTATGCTACAGAGGTCTTAACTTTGCTGCCAATATGTTCAATATTCCCCAAGTGTGGGGCATGTTATTGCTAAAAAGAAATGTCCAATTGGGTAGTTTGGTTCAGAAGCCTTTTACTGCAATTTTTAATGCTAGAACATGCTGCTTCGCTCCATAATATAACGTTAACGTCCGGCAAAATATTAAGTAACTGCATGCTAACGCCACTTAGCTGTAGCTAATCTTGATGGCCAATGTTGGTCATTTCGGGTCAAATTACTGCTGAGACATGTCCCATAATTCAATTCAATGTATAGTATTAATTCACAACAAGAGTTACCTCGAGACACTTTACAGATAGAGTAGCTCTAGACCAGACTCTAAAAGCCTTTATATCGATAATACTGATTTTTCACGATACAGAGTCCTGCTATACGCAGTTGCAGTAGTTGCAGCTGAAACTAGTTTGCGGAGCAAAGCGTAGATTCCAAGAAAACACCCAATCAGAACAGACTGGGCTATGTCAAGAGGGGGGCTTCAAGAGAAGGCACTCCTACAGAGCATCTCATACAGAGGGTGAATTACATTAAAGCATGTAAACATTTTCTAATACAAATACCAAATACAAGTATGAATCTGAAAATGCAATATAACACCTAAGTTTATTGTCTGTCAGTTTTTGCTGCAGTAATGAGAGTCAAGCCTGTTCAACAAAGTGTGATTAGTGGGTCTTTGGCCAACTTTTTTTTACAGTAGTACAAAGCAGGTAGATCACCATGGTAACCGAAGTTTTCAGGGCTAAACTGGAAGGATAACATCAGAATATCAGATCAAAACCTGCCAACAGCCCAACCACTTGTCGACAGAGCATCACACACTTGTAGTAGTTTGTTCATCACCAGACAAAAAAAAAGAGCAAAAAATGACTAACTCTATATTAGAGTAGACATACTTGCCACTTACACGTGTACAGGCTTAGTTTTACTTTTAATAATTGGAACTACTTTCCAGTTTCTACAGTTCCATGTTCTTTTCTAGTTAAGTGGTTATATTGCATACAATTCACCTTGTTGAATATCACTTTTTGGCTTGAGACCAAATTTTCCTGCAGATATGGCAGTTTCATTAAGTACTCCATTCATGGTTGGGAGGATGTTGCTTGTAAGTTCACCTCGTCTACATGAACGTGCTCATAGCTGGAGTTAACTGAGCCAGTTGATAGATAACCTGCGCGGTTATTCAGGATCAGTGAGGCCAGGAAACCCATCGAGTGACAGCTGACCTAAAGTTGGTAGGGTTGCTCCCTTTAAATCCGTGTTCAGGCTGTTAGCACTCCAGGTGACTGGCACAATCGTACCACAAGGCCAAGGCAGAGTTCTGGGAGGTCCGCCATCTATTGAATCTCTGGATCTTTACTTGATCCTCTAAACTGGATCTCACTCAAACAGAAGACCTGGTCTGATTTAAAAACAGACTCATCTCTTTGAAATATTTTTCTCATCTTTCATCCCGTGTTTTTTACGATACCAGCTTATTCAGTTCAGGGTTGCAGGCAGGTCGGGGACTATTAAAGATCAACTTGTGCCAATAGTACATGCACCTCAGCACATTATCGGCCACTACAGAGACCCAAACCTGTATTTGTAGAACATTTTTAATAAGGTTCAAACATAATGACAAATAAATGATCACAAAATAAAAAGCATACAAAATGAGAAATAAACCCAAGCAAAAACACTTCTGTTATGCTATCTGTAATCGCCGTTATTTAGAGGTACGTCTTGCATTAAAACTGGCAGATGTTAGGTTGGATACAACTACGTGTTATTTCTATGAAATAGCCCTTTAAGGTACAGCCAGGTCTCCATGTCAGGCTCACAAACTGCCCCAGTTTTGAGTGAGTATTCTAAGTCTCTGTTGTGACAAATAGGGATTGTGTCCCGTCTTCTTCACTTACACATACCTCGAGGTAGAGCAAGAGAGTGACGTGACTTTTGACTGCTGCCAGCTGGCAAGAAATCAGAAGTCCATCACGCAGGTGGAAAAATTTGGAGCAGCAAGTAAGACCACCATCATAGCTTAGTGTATAAATAAGCACTACATTCTTTGTAAAGAATATAATTTGGCATAAAATAGAATCAGATAAACTTCACATTTACAAACAATACACAGAATTACGGTATAAACAGTGGCATAAACATATTTATTACTATTACAGTTATTGCCACTTAAATTTAATATAAAACTCATTTCAAATAACATTCAGAGTAAAATCATTACCATTCACAGGGACAGCTTATACAGGAGTGGTTGCGGACATGGCTTTTAGTCTGACCAGCAGTCAAATAATCCAAAGTATTCAATTATTTATTTTAAACTGAGATAGGCAAGAAACTTTTACTTTTACTTTTTAAATGAAAAAAAATGGAGAATACATTTAGACATTGTCAACTTCATACGCTCATTAAAAATGTATTTAAATTCACATTACTTAATGTTTGTGTTTCACCCAATTTCTTCAAGTGAAAGGACAACGCATGTTTATTTATGGCAGAGAAAACAGTTCTTTAAACATGGTCCATTACACTTCCATTGGTACTGGAACACTACCTAGAGGACAGCAGTATTCTACTTCTGGTTTCTAAATTTGTAATGCTGCCTTTAAAAAAATAAACAATAATAATAAAAATCCCTATCTTCCTAACACTGCTTTGGCTGTCTCTAACTTGACTCCATATCCTTCTCCCAATTTATCAGGTACGATTGCAGTTATAACTTTACTGTAAGGTCCGTACCGGCCAAACTTGTCTTTGCCCACCACAGCGACACACATCTTGTGCCCGGGCTTGTACTTGGTGATCAACACACACGTGGGCAGAGGGATAGCCTTCACCTCACCAGCCGTTCGCCAATTTGGGAAGATGTTGCTACCCTTAACCTTCTCCATAGTCATGAAGACGCTGCAGTAGGGACAGAGAGAGAAAGAAAACAAGAATGGGTAAAAAAGCAATTAACTAAAAAAAAAAAAAAAAAAAAAAAAAAAAGACTGGATGCTTGTCTGGGTGGCTGAGCAATGATGGAAAGATCTAGATGTAATTGTAATGTATTTGTATATACGTTGTTATCCAGTGAAATTACTGATTTAGCCGAGATTGTGAGGGGGGGTTAACACGACTGCATGTATCCGTGTCACATTCTCATTCGGATCTGATCCAACAATTGCCTCAACTGTATTCCTAAAAAGCAAATAGTGACAAAATTAGCGATTTTTTCAAACCATCAGGAAAACACACAATATATAATCAAACATATTTATAGAAACGGCTAAAGAAAAGGGTCTTTAGAATGGCAATGTAGTTTCAAAGCCCTTCCTGATTGTTCTGTCGACAAGACTAACGTTACTTGCGTGTACTGTCGACATGAATACAGTTACCACCGGAGTACACTGAGTCTTTAATACCACTTGAGCCTGAAAAACTTGAAAAGTATCCCCTTTTAAAATAACATTTAGAACAGATTTACTGTGAGTTACAGAGTTACTATGGACAATCATGCAATTAAATATTTTAAATCAATCGCTAGCCCTAATTTGAAGAAGTCATTATGAAGATGATTTTTACAGCTGCATTTGAAAAGAGCCATGGGAATAAGACAAATGGCATTTTTCCATTTCATGGTACCTGCTCAACTCCCCTCTACACAGATTTTTTTTGGTTTTTGATAACAGATAAAAAAGTATCTGGTATTAGCAAACAGGTACTCCGTTAAAGTGCTGAGCGAGCTGAGGCAAAAAGCGCGGGGCACTGCGGCCTAGTCAAGCCAAGTAGAGCTGATAATAGCGATGGGTAGGCGCCAAATTTTATGTGAAAGAGGCAGTCACTTAAAAAAGGTAAAAAGTAAATTCTTGTTGAAGGTTCAGAGGGGTGATTTTATCCAGAGGGTAGCAGGGCAGAAACCTGCCTTCTCACCTATAACTGTCCATGGGCGGCGCAGAGGGGTCTTCCTCCTCCACATTCCACAGCACAGAGAGGCCAGGGGGGTGCCTGATGAGAGCCACACGTACCACTAGTCTCTGGGGGATGTTGTATAACGCCGCATCCATGCTCAGGATGGAGGGGAAGGGGGTGGGGGGAAGAGGAGGATACAAGG
>NC_048421.1:5038406-5065420 GCF_013103735.1 Etheostoma cragini | reverse complement strand
ACACACACACACACACACACACACACACACACACACACACACACACACACACACACACACACACTCTTACCTTCATTATCTGCATGCATCACCTTTAGTGCCTTTCTTGTGGTTTCCTGGGCAGAATGGATTGATCAACTTATACCTTACTGTTTACACCGTTTTTATTTTTGATATACTGATTAAACAAACCTTTATACAGACTACTAAAAGACAAATAACTGCATATTTACCATCATTTTAAAGAGCTCACTGCTGTTGCCCATGCTCTTTTTGTCAACTGGAAGAAAAGAAAAAACACATAGAATGAATAGCCATGCAACCCACAAATGTAAATATTCATTAGCGCACACACGCACACTATTTGGGGTCTTACTCTTTGACGTGGTTTCCATGGTTTCATCCTCAGAGTCTCCACTGTGGAGTTGGACATCAAATCAAATCAGAATGCAAATAAAACCAAGGTGCAAATTCACATCAGGACCATCAGGACGTTCACTAAGGACTAGTGCCGGGACGGTTCCCGCATTACCGAGGTCACGCGACACAGTGCGGGTCTGAGCTCGTCACAGTCATCGCCGCAAAAAAACATTGGCCTGCACGTGTTTTGCGGCCACGTTGTGTTTAATGACATGTGACATAGTAATATAATGACATAGTGTCTGATGACATAGTGTCTTGCATGGATTCAAGGTAATCTAAACAAAACTCATCAAAAGATGAAGCAAATCCGACCTCCGGCATCCAAATGATACCGTCAAACCTTCTTCCTATTCTACCGGGGTATACGGTATTACCGTGACGAATGAAAAATGATGACGTAAGGCTCAGACGGCGTCACCAAACTCTCTCTCTCTCTTAAATAAATTATATTTAATCCATGTCTCCTATATAAGTGCATTGCATTTTTTGAATGACGATATTGTAACTGATACCGTTGCTATTTTTAAGACCCCGCGCTACACCGTATTACCGTATTACAGTGTTCCATGACACATAACAACATACACGGTAGGGAAGGAAAAGACATTTCTAAGTTTTCAGGGGTAGCGCTTTTCACTTTACCGACAGTATTGACAACAGATAAAGCCACCGTGTTGTTGTTCACTCACTTTACATTAACTTTGCTTTCTCTTTTTGCTCTTTCTTTTCCACTCCTACAGCCATTCTCGGTTAAACTTACGCTACTCTGGTAACGGGGTTGCGGTATACCGCACTACCGCTGGAATTTCTTGCTTTTCAACCGTGGTAGAAATAAATCCACACCGTCCCAGTACTAAATGCAACTGAACCAGGTTCTACATACCTGATGATCTTGGCATTAAAAAGAGATGGCATTGGGCTCTGAAAGGCAAACATTTGTTCAGATCACACATGGCAGTGTTTACATTGCAAACTGGACATCATTATTTTGTGTATCATCACATTACCTGCTTTCAGTTACCATGAAAATAAGACAAACGGGTCATTATATAAATACTTAAAGTGCCCATATTATGCTCATTTTCATGTTCATAATTGCATTTAGAGCTTATATCCGAATAGTTTTACATGGTTTAATTTTTAAAAAAAGCAGATTGTTGTACTGCACATTGTAGCAGTTCCTCTTTTCACCCTGTGTGTTGAGCTTTCTGTTTAAGATAGAGAGTGAGGCATCACACTTCTGTTCCATCATTATAAGGAGCCACACATGCGCAGTAGCTAGGTAAAGACTATTAGCCAGTCAGAAGCAGAGTATGAGGGCGTGCCACGCTAGCAGCAAGGTAAGCTTTATAATGTGTGTGTTACGAAGAGACACACGTTCGTCATGGAAGTAAAGGCTGGACTACAACAGAGCTGTTTGGAGCAGTGTGTGAACAGTGTTTTCTGTTGGAGATGGTAAGTCCCTTTGAAAACCTATAACGTGCACAACAAAGATATACAACACAATAAAGGAAAGCGAAAAGCCAAAAAGCATAAGATGAGCACTTTAAACGGTAAATTTACTAAAACATTCGACTGCATGAGTAAAAAACAAAAACAAAACAAAACTGCTTAAATGCTGAACATGCATGTCAGTCCATACACAATTTGTGTGTGTGTGTGTATATCTGCAACGTACCATTTGATGTGTCTTCGCCATGTAGGCAATAGCTGCTTCTGCTTTCCTGGTTACCGTGTTAATCCGAGCCTGAGGAAGAGAGGAACATTCTGTAAGGATTCCTTTTCTTAAAGGTCCCATGACATGGTGCTCTTTGGATGCTTTTTTATATACAACTTAGTAATCCCCTAACACCATATCTGAAGTCTCTTTTCCCGAAATGCAGCCTTGGGGCAGAATTACAGCTGCTAGAGCCAGTCCCACAATGAGCTTTTCTTAGTATGTGCCAACTCTGAGTCTTTAGCTCTAGAGGAGGATGGGGGGGGGGGCAAGGTGGAGGCTGGAGGTGTGGCCACGACCAACGTATGCCCCTTATGAGGTCATAAGGGGCAAGATTCCATCCCCATTCCAGATTGGCCCATCTGAGCTTTTGATTTTCTCACAGGCAGAGCATGCTACCCAGGGCTTTGTTTACACCTATCGCCATTTCTAGCCACTGGGGGACCATAGGCGGGCTGCGGGAACTCTTAATGTTAAAAAAAAGTCATGCCGTGGGACCTTTAAGGTATTCCTTTTCCACAATAGATTGACAAAATCATGAATTAAAAAGGTGAATGTCATGATGGTAAGCACCTGTGTGCTACAATTCAAGAGGATTTTTAATCCAATGGGTAAAAAACACTGATAAAGAACAATGAACAACGGATGAAGCTAGTCAGCAGTAAGATGGATGCTTAAAAGATTTACCAGCGGCTATCAAATTTAGAAAGGGCCAGAAAAAAAGGCAAGAGACTTCTTGATTTAATTCAGACATTATTAAAGAAAAGACACAAAAAAAAGGAACAAAGAAAGGCTGTGAATATGTCAAATGTGCGCACATCGGAAATGTGTTTTCTTTGTACTTTTTTATTGTATTGGACCCCCATTACTAACTCTGACAATCATTAAGTCTCATAGAGGTGTTTGTGGTTGAAATACTGTCAGTTCCATGCAGAATTAGTTCAAATGTGAACCAATACTTCCACCAACCTCCAGTTTTTGGATGGCGCTTTCATAGTCGACTCCACGATCCAGCTGTTGAAGAGGTTCTATTAAATGCTGCAGCTTGGTTTCATTCTGTTTCACTGCAACGTATACCTCCTGCTCAATCAGTGTCTGCACCTGTACACACACACACACACACACACACACACACACACACACAACTTTTTAAGGCCTTTATGAATGAAATGAAAGACCTTTACCTCATCATCAACTAAACCCTAAATTATTTTTTTCAAGCCAAGAATCTTTAAACTTGCACTTCCTTGTAGCCGAAGACAAAAATCATGTCTGTGGTGCCATCTGGAAGAGACTCGCACCAATAACACCAAAGCTGACTGGGTGCAATATAAATTGCATGTTGGTCTCAAATGTAGCCATGAAACAGCAAAAATATATCTGGACTATTGAAAGACATAACAACCGCAAAAGAAAATAATTTACAAAAGAGCATTAGAGGTAGGGTTGCATGGACGTAGGTTAATTAAGATCTGTTTAAAGTAATTTAAAACAAAGACAATACTTAAGTGAATTTAAGACTTTTTAAGGCCCAAAAATGTATTGGAAAAAAGTGATTTTGAAATTTAGACTTTTTCACACCCCACAAAAACCCTGTTCTTGATTTTAAGAATGTCATTTATCAATTTTTGCTAATGAACTCTTAAAGCACACATGCAAGCATATTGAAGAGCTGCATGTGCTAAGTGCCGATTATAGATGCTTATATACAGTATGCATTTGCAAAGGTAACAATGCAAAGAAAAGAAAAAAAGGAACACATTCAATAGTTTCACAGTATTTGTCTCTTACTTCAGATTGGGAGAATTTCCTCTTTTTATCAGTGGCTCCAGAGGAAGGTGGACCTGACGACAACCTCTTCATTCTGCATGGGAATGTGTCACATTAAGCAAAACAAGCATGATACATCTTTTTAAATTAGCACACTTCTGTCATATCTGGCAACATAACAGATATTACACCTGCTCTGGGGCCATCTCTAAAACAAGCCATAGAAAGCCACATCTACCCCTCATGTCAGAGTAGTGTTACAGTGTTTTGAATATAAATAGGTGTGACTGAGAGGGAACATTTAAAATCATATGCCTATTTCTGTGTGTACTAGCACCAAAAAGCTAAAGTCAATTTCCCTTAGCATTAAAACTGATTCTGACGATGTTCATAATAACACCTAATAATGTGTAGAAGAAAAACACCCTCACGCTTCACATTACAAGTGTTGTGCATTAGGATCGTAGTCACATTAAAAATGTTCCAAAACAGAACAAGCGCACTGGATGCGTCACATTTCATTATTAATTCCACCGAGGAGGTTATGTTTTTGTCTATTAACCTTTAAGTTGTCGTCCTGTTGACACTTTTGTTGTCCCTTTTCAACGTTTTCATTGCTTTTTTCCCAAGCTCTTTTTCATGTTTTTGTGGGGGGTTTTCAATTATTCAGTTATATTTATTTTATTACACTTTTTCGGATGCATTTCACGTTTTCTTACGATGTTCTTGAAGGTTTGTTGTCGTTTATGTCACTTTTCAAAAACAATTAAGACAATGCATTAGAGAAAAGCTTGTTTTTCTAAACAAGATTTTATTTATGTGTATGTATATACACCGTCAGGCAGACAAGAATTTCAGTGTTGGGACGGCAATTCATGAAACTAAATTGTGGTTAAACTGTACCGCTTGATCTTGATTCTCCTCGATCTAGATTTCATCAAATGCTTCTGTGTAAATCAACAATGTCTTGTGACTCAAGCTGCTCTTCAGTTTTTCCATAACAGTACAGCACGTTTTCAGAAAACAATACATAACACATTTTTAAATTTAAAACATCATGTAAATACATGTTGTGCAATAAGTAGAAATGGCAAAATGTGATGTGATAAGAGTAGCCAGTGCTATTTAGCATGCAAGAGAAAACAGCAATTTGTTAGAAAACACCACAAAGTGCACAAGTCATTTTGCAAAAGCATCACAGAACGCATTTCAAGGTTGTACAAGCAAGGAGTGCCAAGATGAAACAAATGTTAGAAGCAGTAAAAAAGACCAACAAACCAATAGGCCAAACCCATATTAGCCATTAGGTCTATTTTTACATTGTTTACTATTGTAAGGACTGCACAATTATGGTTAATTAAATGATAATCACAATTATCATCATTTTGATGGACTTGATTTTTAGGGACACAGCTGTTTGTACTATACTGTCACATTTAAACAAGAGTTTTACTTTAACTTCCATGTTGTGCTACTGTCATGCTTATATACAAATCTTTATCAAAATAGGATTGAAGGTTGTTCTTCACCTGAATTAAACGCATCTCTTAGGGGACGGGTTTGTATTTTTTATTTTATTTGGTCCTATATGAGTGTTACTCAGTTTTCACCCAGTTTAAAATGGTGCCTGATTTACTATGGTACCAACTAGTTCTCTCTATTATATCACTCTATTGACCTGAGTAAGGTGTAGACACAATTATGCTTAACAGTTTGGGTGACAAGGAGCTTCATTATCCATTTAGAAATTCACAAGTGTTGTCCCCTCAGATCCATCTTTTACTCAACACCGTAACTAATTGCTTGAGAGGCAGCTACACTAGTAACACAATTAGTGGCAGGGAAAGCTGCCGCTCATTTTTGAAATTGGAGGATAACTCACATCCAGCAGGATCACGGCAACTTCTGCATC
This sequence comes from Etheostoma cragini, assembly GCF_013103735.1. Taxonomy (NCBI): domain Eukaryota; kingdom Metazoa; phylum Chordata; class Actinopteri; order Perciformes; family Percidae; genus Etheostoma; species Etheostoma cragini. The sequence continues at coordinate 5,059,598 of NC_048421.1, read as the reverse complement.
AGTTTTCAATCCATGTTCTGCTTTTAGTGAACGACACCTTTTAAATGCTGATCCAATGTTCACTTCAGTCCTCCTCCTTGATTTGCACGTTAGTTTCTGAAACAATCGGCTGCGTGTCTTGGGTTTGTTGGCCATATTTTACCACACATGCAGTGTACTGTCAAGGGCATGTCATGCAGACCGTATTGTTGAGTGTGTGGTTGGTGGGCGGGGGGGGGGGGTCGTTAGATAATGTAATGTACCTGACGGAGGGGTTTGGCATCGTCCGTTGAAACTTCTTTGCAATGTTGCAAACTGCTGATTTGACAAAACGCAGATTGTGTTGTAGCTACACATTTAGATTAAGAACTCACAATTCAGTACTGTGGCTGCTAATGCAAAGCTGTAGGCTACATCACGTAACGTTTGTTCAACATCACTTTTAAATCTAAGTAGCTGGCACTTTTATTTCAGCAGTGTGCCTAAATGAGAAATCACATAACACATTTCGGAGGGGGGGGTGACCTAAGACGCCATTAATCTGTGTTTTTGCATGTAAAACATAACTTATTTTCAGAGTAAACAATGAACATTGTTGTCACTCCCCAATTACCGTAAGTCAAGTACCGATTTGAGTCGCGCATGCTCAGATTTAAACTGTTAACGTGTCATACTGAAATTTTTGAAATCCATGAAATAATAACACGTTATAATTAAAAAAAACAATTAAAGAAGACGGGAATCAAACCTTTAGCTATCTATGATTGTTTGATTGCTAACGTAAGCTCAAAACGCCATTCCAGGGATAGCCCTTGTTGTGTTTGGTGCTAACTTGAAGCCAGCAGTGAACGACCTAGCGTTAGGTTAAGTAGGTCCATTTTAACTGTGTTGACGTTACAGAAGTCTCTCGTAACTCGCAACTAACAGCTTGTATCGTCGCATAGTGACGCAGGCTGCACTCGACTTACATTGGGGAGTGAGAATTGCAAACGTTAGCTAGCTACTTAAATACAATTCAATTTCAGATTTTACAAGCTAACGTTCCACGTCGGTTTGTGGTTCGACAACAACAGCTGGGGGCACGAGTGGCTAAATCACTTTGTTTCGATAGAGTCTAAAAACACACTTAACGTTACTGTTAGCGTTCCTTTAACCGAAGCGTTTCAAATATAGCTTCCAAATATTCAATCTATCTAGCAAATAGCTTGTAAGCAAGTAACTAATAAGCTAACGTTAGCACTAAAGCTCGCTACCTACCTCCTTCACTACTTTACCGTTATTCCCTCTATTCTTCTTCTTCTTCTTCTTCTTCTTCTTCTTCTTCTTCTTCTTTTTCTGGATTTTACAGCAGTTGGCGTCCTTTGAGTTGCATTACTGCCGCCTACTGGTATTACTCGTCATCTATTATTTCAGATGCAAATTTTACACCATTAAATAATTCTGGTATAGAGGCTGATTATTAATTTGATAACATCAAGAATGCTGTCCCATGCATTGATGATCCCTTTAAGGATACATGCGAATCATATCTGAGAATGGAGGAATTGGATTCAGTTATTCTCAAGGTGAAGTTGAACACATCTCCAGGGACGGACGGGCTCACAACAAATGTCTATCAATTCTTTTGGAGTGATGTGAGAAATTAGTTCTTTAAAGAGGTAATGGAACGTATAGAGAAGAAAGATCTGATGTCATATATAAAACAAGGTCTAATTACTCTGATTCCTAAACCAGTTAAGACAAGATCATTTTAGATAAATTGAGACCAACTGTTGAATACTGATTAGAAGTTACTCTTAAGAGTTGTTGCGAGGCTATAGGGAGGTATGTCAACCATAATTGGTGAGACACAATCAGGTTTTTTGAAATGATGATCAAATCACAACAACATAAGACTTTTTTTAGATTTACTTAAGTACAGCAATATTATTCATGATAGTGGATTTATTTTATTCTTAGATTTGTATAAAGCCTTTCATTCTGTTGAACATCCCTTTATCATGAAAACTTTGCATCATTTTGGATTTGGGGGTACGTTTGTGAATATAATTGGGATGCTATATAATGGAATCAATAAATCTGTAGCTCTAGAGCATGGCACCTGTCCCCGATTTGAGATTAAGAAGGGAATTTGTCAGGGTTGCAACAGCTCTCCACTTTTATTCATAATGGTAGCAGTCCATTTTGATCCAAAGTAGTGGCATTGAAGGGTTAGTTGTGAGTGACAGACAAATTATCGATGACACAACTTTACTTAAAAAAAGTGAATTCCACATTCTCTGCCACATTACTAGAAATAAGGAAAGGAGTACTCTTGCCCTGCAGCAAAGAGAGGGAAATATCGATCTTCTCCGCAGGCAAGTGGATATGTGAAAATGAGGGCAGGCAGACAATGCGTAGAGATGGCTACTTGACTCAATGCCAGATTTTGCACATACAAGACAGAATATATTCATTGTAAAATAAATGTATTGAGATCAGTGTCTGAAGGCTCAGGGCAACAGAGAAAACCCTTTGCATGCAAGGGAGAAAAGATTCTTCTGAATTATTGTCAAAATTGTGTAGTTTACCATCAGGCCACTGGGTGTCTGCAGCAGACACTTTGGTTTGATGACCTGTGGATCCATGAAAACACACTGGTTTCAACGATTAACAAAGCAAGCCACTGGTGTTCCAACAGAGGTGAAAAAAGTAATAGCATGTTGATTGAAAAGACCACGCCACCAGTTGTTGAAATAGGGCTTATCACGGTCTCTCCTAGCTGTAGATAGTGGGGCCAATGCATTCTTTGTCTCAGTGCATGCATTGTTTTAGTCCGGTGCAACACCGTGGCCTGCATATTCACAACAAGTACAAATAGCTATGCAGACGGACTAGACGATGTCCTAGGCAAATATTGATTTGGGTCTATATTGGGCTGCCCGTGATGCCCCAAACTAAAATAATGCATGCATTGAGACAACACTCTCTCACTCTTTCTCTCTCTGAAATGACCTGTGATTGATCAAATTTCCAGACAGACCCAAAAGGAAATGCAGTAGTCTAGTTTTTGCGCAGACCATTGGCATTACAATGTGCTGAAAGATTGTACTGGAGTTGTTGCCCAGCAACACGAAAAATGAAGTGCCTACCACACCTTTATTTGACTTAAATAGTAAAGGCAGAAACATTCCCATTTCCCTCATCACATACACCTTAGGCCTGTGTCAAAGCTAGTACAAAACCTTTGGATGAATCCTATGCAGCAATATAAACTGTTTAATTTAAAATCTTAAAACATTGACCATTTCAACACATTTTCATTATAAAACGACATGAGACTCTCAATCAATGTGGAAGTAATACTTCATTAAGCCATAGAAATATTTCAACTGCAATGTCATTTTACAAACAAATCCCTATAAATACAGTTTGGGGTAAGAACTCATATTCTTACTGCAGTGCTGTTGTTATTGTATAGATCGACATTGCCTTAGATACAGTACATCTACATTGACATACATGTTAAAGAGACTACAGGAAAATGATCACAGCTATAAACCAAAACGTTTCCAATTCCAAATTAAGAATCATAACAAAACGTTTTGAGGTGATTGCCGTTGACCATCTGCAACAGAGTCTGCAGGGAACTTAAGTCCAAGTTCTTTAGATTTAGATGTGTACTGAAATCACCAGAGCTAAATCAAACAGATCCAACCAATCCAACTAGATCCAACCAGCCTCCTGCTGTACTGCAGCAACTCACTTTTCATGTCAAAATAAGTTCAGACAAGATCTGCTGAAAGCCAAAAACCTGCATGCAAACAGGAGACTTAGCCTATTATTTAGTGTGACAACTTCGCAAAACATTTTAACGACAAACATCACAATCTTGGCCTCCAATATGTTGTTTTGATCATTTTCAAGTATTGTCTTGAGATAGCTTGATAGAGATCTTGATCTTCAGTTCCATTTCTTTTCCCTGAATCTTCATTATTGGAGTAATAAGCTGCCAGACTGTATGGTCCAAATGTTGCCCAAAATGAACATATTACTATCACAAAACAACCCAGGGCACCCTTGAAGGATCCATCAATCTGATCCAAGCTGCATGCATTACAGTAGTACCCCACTGTTCTCCCTTGTAAAGAGGTTTTCATTACGTTTTAATTTAGTTTCTGTCACTTAAACAGTGTTAAAGAAGTTTCTTAGGAGAATTTCCATGCATTTGGGCCTCTTAAGAGGTTTTCATCACAGTTTTAAACTTGTTTCTGTCACTTTAAAAGCTTTACCCTTCACTGTTTAACTCCCAAACCAACACAAGAATAAAAAAGAAAAGAGTTTATACAGTGTTACTGTGGGATCAGTCAGACTGCATGCCCCACAAAGGCTGAAAGTCATACTGGGAATTGGTGGCAGGTACAGTACAGTAACACATTTATTGTTGTTAATTTCCAGAGCACACATGTGCATAGGGGCGATAGAGATGTTTCAGTAATGGACCAAATATACAGTAGCCCGGCTAGAGAAGGCAAGACTCAATTACTTCATACACCCTCAGTCGCACAATGCTAAAGTACACAACAGTGGTTTCAAACAATAAATAGCCTTTGCCTTTTTCTCAGTGAAGCTGTGAACAAAACAAGCATAATAATAATAACATAACAAAGAAATGTTCATTCTTATTTCAAGTTTGCGTGTTCCTATGTTGTCATTTAAAAATCACAAATATCACAGCACATTAACGGTTCCTTTTTCATCATTAAAACACAAGTCAGTAACAGAAGAATACAAACAACGTGTTACGATCCTACATATTCTACTTCTACTAGTGCCGGCCTACACTTCCTGCATGCTATGGTTAACATTAGATGCTCTCTTTTTTTTTCTTTTTCTTTCTATCATATATAGCTTTAGTATTTCAGTCTTAGAAAAAAAAGCTTTTGGCAATTAGCTGAACTATACACACAGCTTATATATAAAAAATAAATTCACAAACAATAGTATGGACCCTTTGGAAAGTCCCAGAAAGACATATCTTCCCACTGGTCTTCAGTTTTTATCCTTTGTGATTGGACATTTCAGACAGGTTCCTATAAATGGAGCTGGTAGGTGGGAAACCGGACACAATGAAACAAGAGGAAAAGACTAATCAATATGTTGGAACAATTGTGTGGGGGCTCAGGGGGAAAGTTGGAAAAGGATAGCGAAGGCACGTTCTCACTAAACGCAGCAAGGAGCCTCAGGGGCCTTTTCTATGCAGAGCAGGGAGTGAGTGCTGAATGCAGCGAGGTGCCTGTGTGGTGCATTTGCTGATCCGCATTTAAATTGTGTAGATTTGACCTCAACTCCATGTAAATGAATCTATCCAGCACAGTTACTAAATGGCAAAAGTATTGCTACACTTTTCATACTGCAGATCAAATGTGTATCATGGTGTATTTCTTCAATTTCTTAACTGTTTCCAGAAATATATTTTAGTGGCTGTCATGCATGAATATAAAGAATATCCAGTCGACTGTTTCTGAGTGGCACAGCCCGTCAACTGAATACACTCCTGCACGAGTCCTCGTGCATCGCAGTGAGCACATTCCGTGAGAAAACTATACCATCAGGAAGGAGAAAGCTGTGTGATTATTGGGTTTTGAGTGTGTAAGGTGGACAAAAATGTGCGGTTTATTGGTGAATTGCCTAGTTCTAAACCTGAGACTGGAAATGAATGTGGATTTGTGGTGTACATGTATTTTTTTTAATCTCCAAGGGTGTTATACAATCTAAGCGTTAGAGAGAGACTGGGTGCATGTTTGTTAAGGCTGAGTGTATGTTTTTATGCAAATGTGTCCAAGTGCTCCTGTTTTATATCTTTGAATATTTGCGTGCCTGTGCCTCAAGCCCATCAAATCTATTTGCGCTTCCTGAGCACCAGGTACATAAGGCCGCCGATGAGAGTCATGGGGAAGCTGATCCAGGCCAGGATATAGGAGGAGCCGTAGGAGCCTTCCTGAAGACTGGGCACATGAAAGCTGTTTTTTTGAGCCGTGTAGATGGAAACTGCGATCATCACACATAGAGCTAAGGGAGGAGAGAGGAGGATGGAAATTACACTTGTTATTTGAAGCGGAAATTTCCTTTAATGTACTACTACAACATTCAACCAGTTGTGTCCTGCAGCAACTTGGTAACACTTGAAGCAATTATTTGACATTATTTAGCAAAATACACTTATCTGTTTTCTTGCTGAGAGTTAGATGAAATGATTGATACCACCCACCAGAGCTTAGCTTAGCACAAAGACTGGCAATAGCTAGTCTGGCTTTGCCCAAAGGTAATGCTGACTAGCTTAATTTCCTGTGAACAGTCAGCTACACTCTGAAAGGGCTGACTTAAAGCCTTCTCCACAGCCAACTGTGCATTGCTGCTAAAGTAGAACATATTTTGCATATTTCTTTTCCTAAAATGGACAGTGTATGTTATAATGAAACAGCATTTGTTAGTGGTTGAGTGCCAGCTTTTGAGAAGCTTTCTACACTTTGTCATTGTTGACTTGCTGTCAGGGTTGGACCTGTCCTGGTTAACAACGTTAATAAAGTGAACAATGTATTTGATTTCAAGTCTTTTGGTAAGTTGATGGTATTTTTACAAAAACGCTGGATACTATATTACCACAAGGTAAAACGGCCAGTGTGAAGGCTTTGCTATCTTTCCATGAATGTGAGGAAAGTTGAAGATTACACATTTTACCTAACACTTTGGCTGGCACTCCAATCTTGCCAACACAAGGACACTGCACAGAAAAACCAGGTTGGTAATGGCCAGTAAGCTAAAACAATAGTCACAAAAGCTCCTGTCGCACTAAATGCATTCTAGACTTACTCCTCAAGTCTCCTGAGAAGTCTCTCAGACAGAGACAAAAGCTGCTTTGACGTGTGTGTGTGTTTGTGCTTGTGTGTATTCGTGTGTGTGTGTGTGTGTGTGTGTGTGTGTGTGTGTGTGTGTGCGTGTATGTGTGTGTGTGTGTGTGCGTGCGTCACTCACAGGCCAATAGCTGGATGATGGATGTGAAAATAAATCTCTCTCCCTGTTGGAGCCTGAAGAGCTGAAGGATGAAGACGAAGAAGCTGACACAACAGAAGATGGTGGCCAGGATCATAGTTGCCTGGACAGCCTGCAGATAGGCTGAGGAAAGAGGAGAAAGGAGCTGTTACACACACAATTACCGTACACACACATCAATTACATAGCTGCACACTGTCTTGCCTGCATCAGTGGTATGGCTGTTCTCCACAGGATAGCACGTGGAGTTACAGGAGTACCACAGGTCAGCGTAGATCACCTCATGTCCAGCTGGCGACACCACCCACCAACACTAAATCAGGGAGGGACACAGAGATGGTTAAAATGATGAAAATGTACTGCCATGCTCTGTGACCATTCTTGGTTTATACTCACATTGTGAATGGTTGAAACAAAGAGAAGGATGGCTGCAGCCAGATGGAAGAAGATGATGAAGGCCAAGATGATCAACATGGCTGCCCTTCTGTTTGGTCAGGCCAGTTAAATATTTTACAGGCTGCTTCAGTAGCTTTATGTGTTTATGCTGGTTGTCACTCAGGCTGGTTTGCAGGCTGATAGTCAGGAGTGGATAAAGGTCATTCACATGAAAGGGATCTGTTGGTAGCAACATACAGTACATGTAAAACTTGAAAACACACACAAATACAGGGAAAGATGAATCCGTAGTGTTTTTATTAGCAGACATGAAACACAAAGACAAAACAACTGCAGAGGGCTCACTTCCCGGTACTTGATGGCCCCAAATGTAAAAACACTCATGGTAAACTGGAAAAAGCATATTTATATTTACCAATTGTAATTTTCTGCCTAACACAGTACACAAGTAAAGAATACTAATCGGAAAAGTCAATGTCTGCTGTTTGTTTTATAAATTGGAGTTTATTTAGTCATTAGCCTATTTTGTTATGGAATTGTGTCAAATTTAAAATGAATAAAATAAAAGGAAACAGCGTAAACAGTAAAACAGACCATATGCACTAACAATCACTCCATCTCCATCAAATCTAATTTCAAACAGCTACAAAGATTGCAGTCTTAACCTCTTATCTCAAGTTACAGAAAATGCTGCTGAGATGTGAGATGAAGCGTATATCTTGTGGTTTTATGTATGCCAAACCACGTGTGTGGTGTGTTTGTATGCGGAGTACAGAATGTGGGAGTGGGCTGTTTACTCTGCAGTGATTGAAGGCCTAATCCTGACTATGACTTGTTGATGGAAGCAAGCAGTTGACTGTTAACATCTTGACATGGGCAGTATGTGCTCAGATCCGTCAGTGCAGACCAGAATACAACGTGCTATGTTAGCAGAAAGTTCCATCCAAAGGTGCCAACAATGCTAGTACATCAATGTGCCAAAAGGGATGCATGAGAGGTCAAGGTTCACTGTGAATCAACCAAAGACACTTAAGGTGCTGGGTCAAATGCATATTTCTTTGTTTTTTTGCAGCATGACATTAGTATTTGTAGCACTATACCACAATCCAAATGTCCGAAGTCTATGGCCTTAGTGTACTGCATAATTGTCTGAGGCCTTGATTTTGCATGTGGATTCTTTCCACAGGGATATGCAGGCCTGTACATTTGTTCATTTTTGTGTTTCTTTCCTGTTTTTCTTCACATATATTACTAGGAATAGTCATGAAGGGAAAAATACCAAATACTTCCAGAAACACTTGCTTGTCAAAGGGCTTGGCTCAGCATGCAAAATGCCCTGTCAGCAACATTTTGTTTAACATTTATCCTTCTTCAAATATAATCACACAAGAAGAGATTCTGAAATCTAGAATGTATTTATTTACAACGATTTAAGGCTGTTTTACTATGAATGCAGACTAAAGCCTACATCTCCACCACGCTTGCAGTCTGCTCTCTGTGTACACTGTACAAATCAAACTCAGCCAAAGTACCCGGTTGGGATAATGCACATACAATAACATAAACATATGAGTTTGATTTCAGTAAACGCCTAAAGTCCCACCGAAACCTTCAGAGGCAGGCTGAGACACAAACATGTTGAAAAGTGCATGTGAGTGAAGGCACGCCCCCACACACACACACACACACACACACACACATACAAAAGTCAGACAGCAGAGGAATTAGCCCTCTCTGCCAAAATGGAGTCATAGTAAAAACACCCTCTCCCCCTGACAGGAAGCAGGCTGCAGTTTTTTTCATAACTGAATGTGGCTGTGGGGTGTGACTGAGTTGGGGGAAGGGGGCAAGAGGGTAAAAAAAGGAGGTAAGGAAACATCAACAGTAAACTATTTTTTTATTTTTAAGAAGGGAAAACAGCAATAATTTTTTCTAAAAGGGAAGCCAACGCGTAGAGGAAGTGCCTTTAACCTGGATTTGTTGATGTTGCCTTTTTTTAAATTGTTTTTTTATGTAAACCATTTTGAATTGCCCTGTTGCTGAAATATGCTACACAACTAAAGCTGCCTTGCCTTGGACTCTATCTAGTTCCCAACAGGTGGCAACTCCACTGGTTGCAACAAGACATTTGCTCGTACAGATGTCCATGAGATAATGACCCAGTTCTCACTTCAGTAAACGTTTTAATAATGACTTTATGGTCTCAAACGCTAGCTTCAAGCCTTGTTCATATAGCATGATGTTCATTGTGTAAATGACTGTCCCATTTACTGTAAAACAGACAATATAGCAGAGGATGCTTTAGGGCGTGGCTACACACCGACCTGTCAATCAGGACAGAGGCTTAGTAATGCATATCTATGGCACTGTGTACACACATAGCAGTGAACTTGTTTTGGGGTGCTGTCTATGTTTTGTCCTAAACGTTGACCCTATCACAGTGTGTTTTCACCTCATCAAAGTTGATTGGAACAATTGGTTAACAGAAAATGTCTGGTTCAGCTTTCAGTAGCACCTTGTCAAGATCAATCCCGTTAAAACCTGGCTGGGCCATGTCATCCATTGTTGCCATCTCTTTTCCAATTAACTAGCTAGCACTAGCTCCAAACATCCCTAAAAGTCTCCAGATGATGCCATACACTCATTTGCATATTGGTGATGTCATTGTGTATAATTTGCATAAAGCTTAGTGGTTATGTTGACTGTCTGCTGCTCATGGCGCCAGAGAAGAGAGAGAGAAAGAGAGAGAGAGAGAGAGAGAAAGAGAGAGAGAGAGAGAGAGAGAGAGACCCAGTGCTGTTGCCAGAAGAGCCGTGGACTGAGATTACTCTGAGAAGCATGCATGGGAATGAATAACAATTAGGCTTATCTCGCTTTCCCCCTCGATGGTCTGAAGACGTAAAATTTGTTGCTAGTTGCTTTTTAGAAACAAAGATAGCTAAGCTAAGAGGGTCTGAAAAGTTTCTAAATCTAGCGAAAGCAAAAAATAATAGTGCAATTCTGCTAGCGCAAAAAGTGAAGGGGACAGAGCCGGAAAAGCCAGGAAAGCAAAGGGAAAAGAATCAGCAATTGAATTCACTACATCCCTTTCAAAAGCATCTCTCTGGTATTTGAGTCTAATCTGACCTGCAGGAAAAAAATCTTCAAAGCAGCAAGCAATCTCCTAGACATGTACACACACACACACACTAACACACACAGCTGGATCTGATTTAATCTGCAGCTGTTTTTGCGTCTCAGTGGAGAAAAGATGAAGGGAAGAGGGAGGGGGAGACAGAGAAAAAAAGGGAACCCCTTTAGAGTGGGATGGAGGGGAGCAAGAATAACAAAAACAAGAGCGTAAACACACACATACACACACACACACACACACACACACACACACACACACACACACACACACACACATACACTCTGATGTATACATGCATCCATGTAAACTAAACTAAACCGAAAACATATAGCCTGCTAAGAAACTTTCAAAAATGATAGACTCACAAACACAGTCCAGATTTTGCTTCTGCAAATTATGTATATTCTTCTGTAAATGATGTATACATTCTCCTGCAAAGTATACATTCTCCTTTTTTATGTTTTTATAGATGTATTGCTTTGATAGTCCAAACTGTAATGATCATATACAAGAGAAATTATCCAAAAATTACAATCATGCTGATTATTATTGTCATCTTTTTCTTTGTGTGGCTGGATGAACCATTTCTTTGTCCATTACTTTTATTTTTTTAAGCAAACATAATACAATACTGCAAATTAATACAAATTTTAAAATGAGTAATGTATCTACGTGGAGAAACAAACCCAACATTACATCATTACTTCTGAAAACTAGTCCTCTCTCTCTCTCTCTCTCTCTCTCTCTTTCTCTCTCTCTCTCTCTCTCTCTCTCTCTCTCTCTCTCTCTCTCTCTCTCTCTCTCTCTCTCTCTCTCTCTATCTCTCTTTCTATTTCTCTTGATACCATTTTACACACACAAATGCACGCAAACATTGACCTAAAAGTGGAGGCCTGTGTTCCCCGGGGTTCCTTGGGAACAGGGCTGCATTGAAGAGGTTTCACTCAGCGCTGATAGTAAAGTGTGAAAGCACTGATGCACACCTCTGACCCCAGGCGACAGCTGCAGACACAAACACACACACAAAGCACATAGCTGCGTAAAGCTGCTGTGTACATTAGCCTCACTAGTCTGACATGCATAACACCGAAATGTTGTGCCTTATCTATTATAATAGATATACGCTCAGCTGTGGCGAGTCAATCAGCGAACAAGTGATAAACTGTCTTCCTTGTCCAAGTTAGCGGTAATCCTATACTCACCATACAGCATTCAGGTCATTATTAAAGTAAACTGTCTTAGTCCACTTACTAAGACAAGATTGGACCGTTCTTTTCTTTAATAAAATAACAAATACTGCATTTTTGTGTAATCACATAGGTAGTCTGATTCTGTCAGACTCCGGACACCTCGCCTGACACCCACCCTGACAAACAGGCTGCCATTCCTCCTCTCCACTCAGCCTTACAATAGGAGGCTGGGGGACTCAATGCAAGTGTGTGTGTGTGTGTGTGTGTGTTTGTATGTGTATGTATATGTGTGTGTGTGTGTGTGTGTGCGTGCGTGTGTGTGTGTTTGCATGTGTGTGTCTGTGTGTGTGTGTGTGTGTGTGTGTGTGTGTGTGTGTGTGTGCGTGCGTGTCGACTGATTCCCTTCCCTAGTGGAAAATGCTGACTTTTAATGTCCTTTTTTTACTCTTTTCCTAAAACACAAAGCCACAGACTTATCTGGGCCTCTGTATCTCACTCCCCCGTCTCTCTCACTGTCCAACTCCCTCTTTCTCTGTATGTTTCTCTTTCTGTCTTTGCCCACGGAAAGACTAACTGAGGAAGAGAAAAGGAAAGAAGGCTTCCAGTGGAGCCCTCCAGCCCCTTATGAGGTCCTAAGTTATAACTCTATGTGCAACATTTCCTCCCCCAAACCACAAACTGATACAACATTTTTAACTGACACCACGCTCTGTATTTCTTCCCTAAGGTCAAAACAGTTGACGGTGTGTGTGTGTGTGTGTGTGTGTGTGTGTGTGTGTGTGTGTGTGTGTGTGTGTGTGTGTGTGTAATGCATGTGTGTATGTATACACAACAAGAATATCCTAGCCAAGGCTTATTTTTAGAAAAAACACAAACGGCTTTCTTCCCTGGAGTGAAGCCAGTGGCTGAACTAAGTTTTGTTAAGGACGAGCACACTACACCCACAGGCACGGATCAGATGCACACACACAGTTTGGTTGTAACCCTTTCATGCATGAATTGTGAAAACCTCGGTCAGGATTCTTTTTGCCATGTGTCTTTTATTCTTCTTTAGAATTGCATTATGGACTTACACCTGGCTGCCTGCATCTCTGAAAGAAGCTTGTCAAGCAAAAAGCAAAACTGGATGAAAGATGCGGGGACAACTTTGCTATTTGCACATCTTTAACACTAGAAAGCCAAATATTTGACAGTTTGGCTTGAGGGTGTCACCAGAGGATAAGCCATGGTGGCTTTGTCCCAATTAAGAGGCTGGATCCAACACTGTTTCCTCCATATGCAAACAAGAAACACAGCTTTTTTTGTACTGCACTTGGAGAACAAAACCAGTATGTCCCAAATGCACAATTGTTTTGAGGTCACTGAGGTTGGACCATCTCATGTGGGGAGAAGGCTCAGGCTAACTCTGACATTTTATGAGGACATTCACATGCTAATGCAACACTGTCACTTTGTTTCTCACTATGCACACTCCAACTAAGACAAGAGTGGAACGTTCTTTCTTAAACATGTGGATAAAGGTTTGTAAAGTGCATAAAAATGATGTACTATATTCACAGCTCAAACTGACAACAACACTCGTCATTTCAAACTCATTTTTAAACAGGGACTGTTTTATTACTGGCAACACAAGCCTAATAACTTGACATTTCCTAGATATTTTTGTCATAAGCCCAAAATCAGTTCCTCTACTTTATCGTGAAAAAATATTTGAGCTATGATGACTTTTGTTAAATACCAGGAGAATAGATAAGATGCAAAGAAATTGTGTGTGTGTGTGTGTGTGTGTGTGTGTGTGTTTACAACCTGACAAATGAGCACACAGACACACACATGCACACAACTGTTTTCGTGCTGTGTTTAAAGACTTCCCTCTGATGCAGGAATTCTTTATTTTTGTTTGTTAGGTGTGTGTGTGTGTGTGTGTGTGTGTGTGTGTGTGTGTGTGTGTGTGTTGTTTAGTAATGACTCGCACATGGCCGAGAGAAGTTGAGAAACACCTGATAGAGAGGTACATAAGAGACATCCATCCTCATCTGTTAATCATGCCCCCATTCACTTCTTTTTTTTTCTATTCCACGCTGTCACTTCAGTCTTCTTCCCTGAAAGTTTTCATCTGTCAGCATGTTTTAGAACCTCACACCCCTGCCTAATCCTCCTATCAAATATCACACACCTCTCTCCCCCTGCTACTTCAGTTCAACCGAAAAATCTTTTGAATTAAAACTGGCACCCTGCCTTTAAAACGACCATGCCTTGTTGTGTCACGTCACTGTGGGCCTCATAACAGTAAATTAAAAGCTGGAAGAGAAGAGAAGAGAAGAGAAGAGAAGAGAAGAGAAGAGAAGAGAAGAGAAGAGAAGAGAAGAGAAGAGAAAAGAAGATGGTGTTCAGTCATCAAGACTAGTTGGTTTGACCTTTCACACTTAGAGTTGATGTAATGTGACATAATAAGATGTTCACCATGTTAAGCTGCAGCTGCATGAGCAACTTGAATGGGTCCATCCTCGTCCTTCTATTGTTTTGTTTTTTTGTCCTTTTCTGCCTTCTTCCATGCATTGTGTGAAATAGTTTATGACTGCATGTCAACAGTGGAATGCAAGTTAGTTTCTGATAGATTGTTTGCATAATACATGACAGTAATCTTCATCAGCTTTATCAGTTTTCATCAGACTGCATTCTCTGTCATGCAAACATTGCCTGATGACAATGAGTCCCACTCAGTCAGTCAGTCAGTTCTGCAGCCCAGTGTGAACAATACCCTCTAAACAGGAAAAACCTGGACCGGGTTGTTGTTTTCAACCACAAGAGGGAGCACCCATGGAGGGAATATGTGACAGTAATCACCTACCTCATCAAAAGTAAGGTGCAAATCAGTCCCAATGCAAGATTGGGGCAGCTGTATTCAGCATTATAGTTCAAATAATGTGCTTAACATGGGACCTGAACACATCTACCTATGATAATCAAATTACACATATGACCTATATTCAAACTACAAAATTACCTAATCTATAGCAACATAATTAATTAGTGTTACCTATATGGACAAGCTTGCAGATGCAACGTGCCATACATTTAGTGTAATTTCTAGATATGGATCCAAACCCAACAGAACACTCAAAAATACCTATGACACACACACACACACACACACACATTTCCTTTGTCCATTGAAAAATGCAACTAACACACTAAACAGTCATTGACAGCACTTAGACACAGAACACACACGCACACATTAGAGGCAGACAACGCCCCTTTCATTTCCAGTTTTTGAATCTTGGAGCCACTCAGCAAAGTTATGATCTGTGTAAAAATACCCGCAGGGGGACATACTGCAGCAAAGGCTTAAAACGATTCTGATGTATAATGAATGATCAAACAAAATAACCCTATCCTCACAAGATATGCTACTTACATCTCCAGACTGAGCACCAAATATTTTAGGAATAGTTTAGTCTGTTATGGTAGCTAGTTCAAACTATCCCAGAATATAGGCTAAAAAACTCACCACAAAGACATTTAGTCACTATTAGTTTGTTAAAGAGATATTTGGCAGCCCCATTTGAATGGGTTCCCATAGAGAAAGTTCAGTGCAGCATTCAAACAATGTGCAAACTAAAAATACTTACAGAGTGCAGACCGTGAAGATGTGTGGAATTCCAGATGGGACTGTGTGTGCGTATGAGAAAAGATAAATGAAGGAAGGATGAATTGAGAAAAATGGTGTAAGACAGCCTTCAAACGTGACAAAACGGCAGCTGGAGATCTCACAGGTTGTCTGCAAAAAAAAGTACGTTCTCTGTAAAGGCTGTCCAGAGCGTGAGTGGGAGGGCTGGAGGGTTGGAGCTGGGTGTGGTTTGGGAATTAAGATCTGTGTGTGTGTGTGTGTGTGTGTGTGTGTGTGTGTGTGTGTGTGTGTGTGTGTGTGTGTGTGTGTGTGTGTGTGTGTGTAAAGAGACAAGAAACGGCAGAGGTCAGAAAGAGAGGTAGACAAAAGGAAATTAAGAGGATAAAAGGGGATGAAAAGTCAAGAAGAGGAAGGAATAAAGTCTGGAAAGAATATAGAATAGGAGCAAAAGGGCAAATGTTTACAAAAGAGAAATGGAAAGGTGAAAAGGAGAGGGAGAATGGGAGCTTTTGCACAAAATGATCATGATTTTATGAATGATATTCCCAATTTTTTACAACGTTTTCAGCTGTATTAATTGACAGGTTAAAGCGGATCAGGGTGTTAGTGGAGTAGTCATTTTCTTTTTCACCTGGGAAACCTTTTTTTTAATTATTGGTGCGTTTCTGCACCTTACCTCCCTGGTGAAAGAGGTCAGTTTGTGTTCTCTCATTTCTTGTCTGGCTATCGTAGCTCATTATAATTAAAACATAAATGTAAGACACATCACTTTATAGATTCCACATGGTTTCAAACACATTCCTGAAAAGGATAGAGCATCTAGTAATCAACATAGGCCGTTGGAAAAAGAAATGTTCTGTCTCTCTTATTGTTTTCATCCCCAGCTTCTCTGCAATCAATGTTCTACCCTCTGTCAAACCCCACCAGATGATGCACTTCATTTATTTTACGGCATTTTTGCTCGAGTACTCCAGACTATACAACAAGCCCACTATTCATGCTTCTGTCCCGTCATTTTATCTCTTTGACGACGTTCTATATTTTTAAGTCGTTCTGCAATATTTGACGAAGTTAAAGGAATATTTTGATATTTTGGTATATGCTATAATTGACATTCTTACTGATAGTTGGATGAAAAGATTGACACCAATCTCATGTATGCTCAGTAAATATGAGGCTACAATCAGAAACTGTTTTGCTTAGTTCAGCTTAGCTTAGCACAAAGACTGAAACAAGGAAAACAGCCGGCTCTGTCCAAAGGAATAACTAAATTAGCCTGCCGCCACAGTGAAGACGCGTTTCCAGGAGGCCACTGGGCAGGCTGCTCTTATCAACCATTCGAACACAGCTACAAAAAGTACTGCACTGTAATTCACATATATTCCATATATTTATTTCTACATACATCACATTGACAGCTGTTGTATAACAGCACTCTGGTCTGCCTAGGGAGGAGGTCAGGGTGGATGGCTGGATCATGAAATGGAGCTTTTTCAAGCGGGGGAGCTGAGTTTTGAGTCCTGGGAAAAACACAAGACTTTTACCCAGGAAACGTACGATGTTTCTTCATATCATATTTCTAATCTTAACTAGGTTTCTAAATGTAACTTTTGTAGCCGCATAAAGAATACCTTTTGTTGGTTAAAATCAACTGCAATGGCCCCTTAAAGGATTGTCATCTATGAGTGCTCTGGAGCCATCTGATATTTACATTTTTTCAGCTACACTCCACTGCAAGGGCCTCTGAAACGACCTTTCCCCTAAAAGTGCCCAATACCCAGCTGACAGCAACCTTTTATCTGCTAAAGTTAACTGTAAAGACCGTTCAACTTAACTGTTGTCACTGTCATGTGACCAGCCGGCGGTTGCCTAATTTCGGTAAGATATCATGCAAATTATTGTGCATTACTTTTCATCTGATATCATAAGAACCCGTTCATTAGAATGTGGTGCACTGCGCTCTGCCAAGAATAGTCTAGTCAGGAGTACTTTGCATTCATTTTCAGTTGAAGGTGCAAAAGGCCTGTGTTTGTACAACGCCACACCCATCTCTAAAAGCATATCAGGCCTGTCGCTGAGTTGACGAACAGCTGCCCCATCAAGACTGTCCCTTCGAAAAGAATTGATAACTGAAAAATTGAAAACACTTGACTGAAACATGAACAATTACCCAACCTGGAAAGGTTTGCTGTGATCATTTTTAAACCTGATTAAGTTTACATAATGACCTTAGGACATCAGGTTCTTTGTTCATGCCATGTGCTCGGTGGTCCGATGTTACCATTGTGAAGGGATGGGATTCGTTTGTGCGGTCATGAGGACACACTTAGTCAGGACAGACACGAGGTAATGAAGAGGGCATTATCAAGATTTGTTAAGCAGCACATAGTTCTTTGCATTTTCTAGGCGGCCAAAACACGGGACCGCCATCCCTGCTGGAATAAATGGGAATCCATCCCTGAAGCCCTTACACTTTGACATTCCAAGTTTTAAATCTTTTAAGTAAATGAGTGAGCTTGTGCTTACAATTAATCAAATTCTAGACACAGAAGTGATCAATGGTGTGTGCTGTGCTACATTAAGGACAAGGGTAGCACCAGGGCTGGTTCTCGATACCTTTAAGGTGTTGACGGATGTAACTCAGGACCAAGTAGTGTCGATAGTTCTCCAGTCAAACGGTACCTGCGTTCGATCGTTCTGTACTGAGATCTAGAAATACATGATCATTTGTGTGGTTTTGCTTGCCAATCCCCGCATAAAGTGAGCATGGCAAATTTGGCAGCTCAGCGTGCCAAGAAGTTTTAAACAGCAGGTGGCACACTGGCAAATGGACAGTGTGTCTCCTAGCAGCACCGGCTCTCAAATATCCCTAAGAAAGTAGGAGAATTCAAAATACAATTTCTCTTCAAATCAAACAAGAACCAAAGCTCCAATGTTAGATTCAAAATTTAACTTTGGGATTTTTGAATGTGACAAAAGTCCACCAATTAGGATACTGCTTGACACTTTTCTTTCATACATGTTCTTACAGCGCACAGCAAGAAGGAATACTAGTTTTTTTTTAAGCCTCAGGATGCCCAGCTTGTGCTGCTGTGTGATAATAGCAGGTTGCCTTGAAAGTTAATTCTCGTTAGACCACAAATTACTCTCTGTGTTTGCCTACATTCATATTTCCACACGTCATGTGCACCAACTCATACACATTCACATGAGTTATCACATGGCATGTGCATACGGGCATACACATTCAGAGCTGGGCAGGCAGGAAAGGAATGGATGGAATCTGCAATTTGAGTTTATGTTGCTAAATTGTAACAGTAAATACAATGGACTCTTTTTCTCATTTGCTCATCCAAGACCTTGCCAGTGGGCATGCACACACACAAACACTCTCTCTCTCTCTCACACACACACACACACACACACACACACACTAAAACTACACTTTTCTTTGTTTTTTACCGTCTCACATCCACGTTTTCACATTTTAACGTTTTAATTTAATGCAATACATTTAATACAACCTAGAAAATTTCCATAAATTGCACAGGATTGCAATTTGTCTCTTTTCTAGAGGATCTCAAAAACAATTACTATGTCCTGGACTTTTATGGATAGAGAATAAACTACGCTTGCACCACTGTTAGTGTCTTTTGTTGTTTCTGTTACCTGTGTGTCACCCTTCAACATGCTTGTTTTTCCTTTCAACATCACATCGGTGCACACAACAGCACACAGGCCCACACGGTGCCTGTTTAAACAACAAAGCAATCCCACCATCCTCAGCTCCACAGGCAACTGACAACCCTGTACCATTGCTCTTACCCAAACACACTTTTGTGCACAAACACACACACACACACACAAACACATTGGTGGGAACAGGTTCGACCTCTCTGTCGGGTGTCAGGTGGCCTCCATACATCAATACACCCCATACTACACTAGAGAGACCCACTCACAATGAACGTCACACATATCATTTAACTGTGCTATTGTTGTAGACCTAGAGGAGGAAACATTAGGGTGTACACAGCTCCACCCTGTAATTAGGCTTTTCATTTAGCAAAGTGTATCTCACCTGGGGCAGAAATAGATCTTTGCTCCTCATGCTATTATGTGTATAATCTTCACCTAAGAGATAATTTGCAAATACAATACATATCTCATTTTGAGATTTTTCATTTTGTTTTGCTGGCCATGTATTATTTTAAATGTTTATAGCAATAAGTCCTATCATGGGAAGGATTTCCTATACAAAAAATACATAAACAATCTGAATAATTTTAGTTTCAGAACCAAGACAGACCCAACCCATGGTGTGAACCCAGTTTTTTAGACGCGCTTTCCCTTTTCTGGAGCATATGACCCAGAGGCTAAGAGTACTGCATAATAGGTGGATCAACTATAATAAGGTGGAAGAGGCCCAACTACTGCACATCTACATCAAACATTATCAGTGGTTGAAGAAGTATTCAAAACCCGCATTTAAGTTTAATTCCTACATCACAATTAAAAAAGCACACAATACAAATTACTTGTCATGCAAGTTTGCCTCTTCCAGGTTACTGTAATATCATATTTATCATATTAGTGCAAAATGATATAATATTTTCTGTCTATATGAGCAACATTTGAATGTTGTAGCTGGTTGAGAACTACTTTAAATCCTCTATCAGGTTTTGTGAAACACCTTACTCGGATCTATTTTCCATATACACATATGATGTTGTGTTAAAAATCACATTTCTTTCATTTCTTTCATTTTTTTCACATTTCACAGAAACAAACTCTTAGCCCCAGTTTGTGCCTCACTTACTACATTGATGTCACAGCATCCAATTTGTTTTTGGTGCACAGGTTGTGGGGCGGTTGTCTACCAATCGGAAGGTCTGGGGTTTGACGCCTGACCCCTGTAGCCTACGTGTCGAAGTGTCCTGGGGCAAGACACTGAACAACAAATTGCTCCTGATCCTGTGCCATCACTGTGTGAATGTGCATGTGCTTAATGTTTATCTAATGAGCAGGTGGCAACTTGAATGCCTGTAGTGGGTAAGGTGCTTTGAGAGTCGTTAAGTAGAAAAGTGCTTCATAAAAGCATCTCATATTCAGTCCGTTTTTAAAGTTTCTCTGCAGCGTCCTCCTGTGTCGAGCAGCAGTGTAGTGTAGTGCAGTGCAGTTCAGCAAGCATGTCTGTTATAAACTGTTATTTATTTAAAATACGTACGTAGCAATTGACAATTGAGGCAATTAGGACATTGTGACACAGAACTGTAGAAATAAATGTCTTTTCATGAAACTTCATACCACCAATAGCTGGAGGCTGCTGTTGCCATCTGCAACTTTCAAACAATAAAGTGTCTCCTGTGTGACCATTAAAACTAAAATCTCCCCACCGTCCCTCCTTCCCCAGCACTTCTACTACCTGGATGCATGCCAGACACACACACATACACTAACCAAGAAAACACACACAGAGATCTACAGCCAGACAGGAAGCAACCCCCCACCTCCCCTGTTCCTGTTTCTTACAGCATACATGCATGTGTGTGTGAGCGTGTCCATGTTCGCTCTGTAAGGCCCGCTACTGGAGGCAATCAGCAGGAGGCAGATTGAACAGCACAGGAAAAAAACAACACAAAGACATGAGATAGAAGATAGTGGAGGACAGAAGCAATATTACTGGACTGTACAAAAAAATTATACAGAGGGAAAGAAAAGGAGATAGTGACCAAGCCAGAAAGATTTGATTGTGGAACAATGCTGGCAGTCAAACTGTTTTCTACACCTCTCTTCTCTCTGCCTTCCTCTTCTCTGGGGGGGGGGGG
>NC_048421.1:5037764-5038396 GCF_013103735.1 Etheostoma cragini | reverse complement strand
ACTCAGTGTTTACAGTTATGCAGATACACGTGAAAACCTTTTCTAAACTTTTTCCATTGACACTGCAAAACAATTTTAGTTCAATGAATGTTGTAAATGTTTGTTATTGCCTAGACTTTTTGGACAAACACTGCCATAAAAAAAGATGAAATAGAAGCATTGGTGAAGGTGTCACACAGCTTCATAAGTTAGAAATATTAGTTTTGTGGAAGATCGTAAATACTACAGCACTGCTGAAAGTCAGCACATTGCCCGTGTTAGTAAGAGGTTTGTCACATACATTCATCTAAGAGTATTTTCAAAAAGTGTCATTTTCCCTGTACATGACAAGACATATTTCTAAAAGTATCCACTTTTTGGGCTGGCAAAACTACTGTCTACAGGTGTGGATTGTTGGCTAAAAAATATGTTGAAAATACTTTTAAAATGATGTGCATTAAAGGGGCATCTGTGTTTACATCATCT
This sequence comes from Etheostoma cragini, assembly GCF_013103735.1. Classification (NCBI taxonomy): domain Eukaryota; kingdom Metazoa; phylum Chordata; class Actinopteri; order Perciformes; family Percidae; genus Etheostoma; species Etheostoma cragini. The sequence goes on along the minus strand of NC_048421.1, from coordinate 5,037,931 downwards.
GCCTTGGGGGGGCACATGTTACAACAAGAATCACAAAGAAGTACACATTCAGTAGCTGCACACCTCTCACCCTTCATTGCTTCCATCATCCTTTTCTCCTTCTCTCTCCACCCCGAACCCTGCAAAGTCGACTCTGTGTGTGTGTGTGTGTGTGTGTGTGTGTGTGT
>NC_048421.1:5032980-5037664 GCF_013103735.1 Etheostoma cragini | reverse complement strand
TAAAACCCCCACACAAAAACACCACAATCTCCCATTTACACACACACCAATGTTACACACCATATCCTCTAGTTTAAAACAATGTCACCACATTCATCAACCATGGCAATATTCTGAGGTTGAGATGTGAGCAAGTGCCAGAAACTTGTGTGTGTGTGCACATATGCTATTGCAAAAATATGAACAAAGATGTACACACGTGCTGTACATGTACCAAATGTGTTCTTTTTTTAGATTATTTTTTGGGGCATTTCCCCCATTGACGGATAGAACGGTTGCACTGGACCTTTTGCATCGAGGACCAAACCTCAACATGTTTGTGAACCCACTCTACCAACTGAGCTAGCCCGGCCACACCTAATGTGTTCTTTATGATAGTGAGCAATGCATTTGCAAAGTCTATCTCTGATATTTTTGATGTGCGTGGGTGTTCTTTACTTTGCATTATCGTTGGGTGTGGACGGTGTAACAAACATTCCTGGGGTGAAAAGGTAAAATGAAAAGACAACTGATTGCAGTTTATCAACCTTTGATGTCAAACACGAATGTCAACATCTTTTTCACTCTCTCCAAACACACACACACACGTGTGGTTAGACACCAGAGTGTCGGCAAACAAGGTGCAGTTCAAACAGTTAAAATAGTCTCCGAGGGGATGACCCTGCGTGAGCGTAGCAGCTGGGAATTTCCTAAGAGAGGGATGAAAGAAGAGGATGGAAGGAAGCATGGAGGATTTGAGGCAGATGGCGTCCTAAAGATCCCAAACCTGTGACTTTTTATTACCCTGCTTCTGAGGCAGTGTCCCTAATCACCAGGCCACTCTGACCCACTCATTTATTTCAGTAAGATCATTGTGTTGGCACAGCAAAATCCAGTCTACCATGTTACAGTAAAGTCTAACATGTTGGTGTCCCGTCTAATAATAATTACCACGGTTGCTAAACAGCTTTGTCACTTGAACATAAGCAAGCATGCTGAAATGACTGATTCTGTCTTTGTCAGGTTCAGCACTGCTTTTATTCTATGTTTCATTTGTGTCATCATTACTTCCGGTTTTATTTTGCAGTAATCACCTGCTCTCGTTTCAGGTTTCTTGTCTTCCTTCCTTTGTCTGCTCTCCCGCCTGTGTGATTACCATCCCCGCCCCTAATTTCATTCACCTGTTTGTTTTCATCTTCCCCAGTCCCCGGGCTTGAATACTCTCCATTCCCACTTACCTGTGCCAGATTGTAGTTGTAAGTGTGCTACTCTCTCCAGTATTATTCCTAGTGTTTGTTTTCCCAGTGTTATTTGACTATTACTTGATTCCTGACGATGATTTTTGCCCGTCCCTCATGTACCTTTGCCTGCATTGTTCTTGGAACAATAAACTACTTACCTGTGATTCCCTGTCTGAGTCATGCATTTGAGTCTTCCATTGCCCTCACAATCAATACACATTGTGACAAACTGAAAAAAGCTGTAGCATTTATCACATGCCAGTACTTGAGTGATGTCTAGAATGTGATCAACCAACTTGCTGTATCAGAACTTGATGGCAGTACTTGAGAGTAAATTGAAATGAAATGCTCAAACACTTTTTTCTGTACTTCATGTCACTTGTTCACCATGTCCAGATCACACCCAAAGTTTTTCGATAAATTACTTATTTCCTCTTTCCTCTTCAGTCCACATCTCTGCCCTGCCACACACTTTATCGCAAACCCCCCCCACACACACACACCCACACACATATACACATACACATGGACAAAACTTCCTCTCTTAATCCTTACAGAAAAGATGTGAGTTAGGTCAAGGCTGGTGTGTGAATGTGTGTGGCATTGTTCCCATTGTGATGACTGATTGTGCAGACAAGGCTTAACTTTTGTGCTGAGTAATCCTGTGACCAAACTTTGACCTGAGTCTGTGCGTGCATGCGTGTGTGCATGCGTGTGTGCATGCGTTCATGAGTGCGTGAACGCATCTGTGCAGACCCCTTGCTGAATGGACAGAGGTCATCTCTCAAATGAACTGCATGTACTTGCACAAAACTCACAAAATGTTTGAAATGTCTACACAAGTTAGGTTTTATATTTGGTTCATGACTTCTTTCATTTCAGAGAGCAAATGCTCAATAGTGTATACACATACATACATTTTTGCCATGGTTGCAGCATGATCCTATGGATGTTAGTATCTGCTGTTGAGTCTGTCCACCCTCCACAGACGTTCATGGTCCCTGAAGGATAGTTTCCGACTTCCTGGTGAATTCGACTTCCGTGGTCCATGTACTTTTCTTCAGGTGCCTTCATTATATTTCCATTTGTGGTTGTAGCTGAAATGTCTTAATATCTATTGAACAGATTGCCATGGAATTGCACACACATTCATGCCCCCCTCAGGATGAATAGTAATCGGTTTGGTAGGAGGATTTTGTTGACAGAGCCATTGCTGTTCCCTCTGTTTCAGTCTTTGCGCTAAGCTAAACTGGTGGTAGCTTCATGTTTACCATACAGACATAAAGGTGGTATCAATGTTCTCATCTAACTCCCAGTCTTGGTGTGTTCACACCACACTCAGATTGGGAACATTTTAAACACGTGCTTGTTCTACAGGAAAATATGGTTTCTTTACAACCAGACCATTGGCTTTTCATTTGTTTATGTATTGCAGTACATACCCAATGTATACATGTACTGTATAAACACATGGGTACTAACTGCCACAATAGAATTTCATTCCCAAAAATCTTAAAATGCACAATCTCACACCAGTGTTCAATATGTGTTATATGGTGTTTTATCTCCCTGTCTGGAGAATTAGTGAAAAGCATTGTACACAGGGTAATGCTCTGAGTGTCTTCTCTCTCCATCTAAAGAGCTAATAGGTCCTGTTATGAGACGAATAGTGAAGAGAAAGAGGAAGGAAATTATAGACATTCCACAAACTGTTCTTCCTATCTAAAGTCTCCAGTTGAACTGTTGTTTTTCTCTGCTTACACGTTCATTTAGCCTCAAGGGAAAAATTAAACACCTAATGACACACCTGCCTTTTCTCTGCCTCTGTGCTGTACTCCTCTCTTAATGCCTTGTGTTTCTGTCTCAGTGACTGTCCCTAGCTTTCTTTTGAGGTTTGTTTTTGTCTTTCTCTTACCTCATACAATTGTAATTTCACGTAATTTGAATGAATTACCTTTGATCTTAATACAATTTACAATCACTTGGCGTCCAGTGGTTTTACTTTCTTCAGTGCCCGTACAACACAGTCAGATAATCTACGGTAGTTTTAAAACACTGTGTTCTGGCCAACTGTTTATTGACAACCTAAAGTACCATGCACAGGCAGACAGTGGTGAGAGGTGAATAAAGCTTGTTAAAAGTTTCTGTGAATACGTCTGTCAGTTAATGAAAGTTGGCCAACACAAAGAAAATATCACATTACACAGTCTCGAAAGGGCAAACCATTGGGGAAGGGGCAGACACATAAACATAAACACACACACACACACATTCACAAGGGCACACAAATACAAATTTACCCATGTAAAAAAACACAGATAATAACACTGCCGGTAATATGAAGGGATAACTCACACACATTACATACACAGACATACACACAGACACACCTAACACTTCTCATTCTTCCACTGCAAAGACAGACAAATTATAATCCATGGACCAATCATATTTTCCTATAATCCCAGTGAGCCAATGAAACAGCTTGTTTACAAAGTTCAAATGTATTTGGCCAGAAACAACCGTGGGCTGCAAAGACCCACACAACAATGTACTGTATGCAACACACACACACACACACACACACACACATACACACACACACACACACACATACACACACTTACACACACACACATACACACACACTTGTTGTATACCTCCCACAGTAAGAAATGGTAAAAGAGGTGGAGATATATTTCACCACAGCGACAAAGCTGTTATTGGTAGCATTTTTATCAGTATCAATGTCAAAGTAACTGTGACTTAGGTCTAGTATGACCTGCGGTTCATGCCCTAGTTGTGACAACCTCTGAAAGGGAATAAATCCGTGCCACAGTTGGTGACAGCCGGAGCCACCATGAGCTATCTACTTTGAGCTTTATTTTGGCTCTCCAGAAACTTCTGGGTGATGTCACGGAAACTAAGTCCAATATTATACAGTCTATGGGTGTTACTCATATCAATAAAGTATTTCTGATTCTGATTCTGATTCTGATGCCTCCTGAGGGTATTAGGTGTTGCCCATTGCATTTTTGGATCCTCCTGAATTGTTGAACTATTCATCATTGTTACGTGTGTGTGTGTGTGTGTGTGTGTGTGTGTGTGTGTGTGTGTGTGTGTGTGTGTGTGTGTGTCTGTGTGCTTGTGTGTGTGTACATATCCACCACATGTAAAATCGTGCATGAGTGAATGAAATGAAGGGTCGTTGTCAGGGGAAGTTAGTGAAAACAGGATATTTGAGGGGACTTCCAGGAAATAAAAAGAAAGTGATTTCTTTTCTTAGAATCACATGTTTCTTTGGCAACACCAAACAAATGCATGCCAACCTGGATGTGTGTAGGGGTGTGTCTCCAACTTGTAGCCGCATCAATGAATTTCACTCGTTCATGAGCAACATTTAGCAACATTCAAGGCTTTTTGTTGTTGATTTCTTGCAGCTTTTCTCACCCTGACCCTGTGTT
>NC_048421.1:5027057-5032880 GCF_013103735.1 Etheostoma cragini | reverse complement strand
CACACACACACACACACACACACACACACACAGTTGAAAAACGTTGTTTTTTCTTCATTTAGGGGAGGGTTAACTTAGTAAGAAGGATATTGATTTCCCCTTTAGAAACTTCACGCAGTGCACATCCGGAACCTTTGAAGAGGGAAGACTTTAACGGGAGGACAGAACAATCGCGCAAAGATGTCAGACGTACCAGATGATGCAAACGAGCGTAAGTTGTTTTTAATTCATTTTTGGGACGTTTAAACAATATAGCTAGCTGAGTCGCAAATTGTAATATATATTGCCTTTACTGTAAGGTTGGGGTGGGTTATAAACAAACGTTTATGTTACTGTGGTAACACTGTCACTTAAAATAGTCCTTAGTAATTTAGTTTTCAGGGCTAACTATCCAAGTAGGATTTCAGTTAACGTTAGCTAAAATATCATTACATAGCTACGTGCAGTTTAGTGTCCCAAATTCCCCGTACCCTAACCCTAACCTAACCCTAACCCTAACCCTATCTTAACCTCAACCACTTGAGGTCAAATGCCTAACCTCAACCAATCGAGCTACTCCGGAGACCTGGTCTTGGCGTAGCCGTAGTGGAATTCGGGACACTAAACTGCACGTACACCCATTACATATTCATATCCATGGCCTGGTGCTGCTGGCTGATTTAAAGAAAAAAAGAAGAAATTACACAGAACTTGCCAGTGAAGTTTAGCTAATGACGCACTTATTATTGAAACTATTGGATATTACACCGAGTGAAATATTCAAATCCAAGACATGTTATTTTTGCTGCAAAGAGACACCTTGGATGACATTTTATACACATTTCCACAGCCTTCACCTTGACATAATTTGCTCCGTGTTGAAGCTCTCTACTAAAGGACTGTCCCGCCAGCTGGCAGTGGGGCTGAAGAGGTTGAAGAAATATAGTTCCACTATAGACTTGAGTTTAACTTTATCCATAGAACATGTATTTGGGTGTGAATAGTTTAAGATAATCCGATAAAGACTGATAACTGGTCTGTATTTTACTCTTTCAGACTGCCCCGGTACAGAAAGTGAGCAAGCAGGGAAGACATCGTCATGTCAGGGCTGTCCCAACCAGAAAATATGTGCTTCTGGAGCCACCAAGGCCCCCGACCCTGGTAAGACTATTACAAAATCTTGGCATTGGTATGATAATTTGAAATGAGCAGTTCAGTAAATACATGTGGAACTCTGGGGATAAATTACATTGTACCAGAGGAAGAAAGTATAGCTTTAAATCAGCAAATCTTAAACAATCTTAAAAGTAAACATTGTATTGTCCCATTTAAGAGACCTCCCCATCCTTCATCTCCTCCCCATGTCTCACCTCCAGCCATAGCGGAGATAGGAGTAAAGCTGTCCACTGTCAAACACAAGATCCTCGTGCTGTCTGGGAAAGGAGGAGTAGGGAAGAGTACCTTCAGCGCTCATCTGGCTCACGCCCTGGCAAGTGACAGCACAAAGGAGGTAATATTGTGATTTTGGTACTCAACATGTTAAAAATAATCTTATAGGTCTGATATAAGAATAATGAAATTATTTTCCGTAATGACCATTGTGCTGTGTGTTCTGCATTTTTTTGAATCGCATGAGTGATCCTTAAAAGGGAGGGAACTACTACAACATAATCCCAGTTGAGCTTCTGTTTAGCTGCAGTCTGGCTTGTTTGTGACATAGCGATCAGGTCCAATTTAGTATGTAGCTGCATTTAAAACCCCTGCAAGTTCTCGTTTAGCTAAACCGCAGCTAAGCTAGTCAGTGACTCAGCAGTCATTGTTGTATTTTACTTAATTGCAGCTCTAAGCTGACTTAGTGTGGATGGAAAATACTTGTTTTTCTTCTGGGTGTCATCCTCTGCTACCCTAATATTTACCTCAAGAGGTTAGCATCTTTACAGTCAGTGCTTGTTGTTGTAAACCTTTGTACATGATTAAAAAAACAGTTTTCAGATCAGTTCCGCGTGTCACAGATTCCGCTACACTAGAGGCTTAAAGCTTAAAGTTCATCAGTTAGATAAGTCTTTCTCTAACTTTGGTCAGTACAAGGCAGGATTAGCTGGGAGACTTCATCTAAACGAGGGTGGAATACTTGCAAAACAGGCATATGGAAGTAGATCTTTTGTAGATTATGGTGAACTAGTGTGTGTTGTAGCAGTGTTTTGCCATTGAGAACAACCTAGGATGCTAGCACAAGCATGTTATGGTTAGCCACTTCGTCTCGGCTAGTGACGTAGAAAGCCGTGCAGACTGTGAACAGCTCTCCCAGAGACCGAAGGCGGGACACATTCAGAAACCGTATCTCACTCAAAGCAGCATGGATAGTTATTTTTCCAAGTTTGTTTGCATGTGGAAGCACCAGATACACAAAATAATTCTCTCTCTCTCTCTCTCTCTCTCTCTCTCTCTCTTTCTCTGTGTTCTAGGTTGCCCTGCTGGATGTAGATATCTGTGGTCCATCCATTCCAAGGATCATGGGCTTAGAGGGAGAACAGGTGAGCTAAGGGCAGAGAAACCATGTGGGTCGGCCTTATTAAGGGCAATGACAAGTCTGCTTATAGGCAGGAAGTGTCTCCTCAGGATGTATTCTTTGACAACAAAAATCTGGAGCATAACCAACAAAAGACAGCGGAAGTGGTGATAGACTTCAGCAGAACCCCTATCTTCTCTCCCACCCTTAACCCTCGAGAGCTCTCTTGTTAAGGAGGTGGGGTCACTCAACTTCCTAGGCACTGTCATCACAAACATCCTGAAATGGGAGGAAAACAGTTCCTCCATTATCAAGAGGGATCACAGTGGAATGTTTTTCCTAAGACAGTTAACCAAACTGAGCGTCTCCTGCTCGATTCGGTCTAGGTTTTACAATGCCACTGTGGAAAGCATTCTGTCAACATCCATTACTGTATGGTCTGCCTCAGCATTGGCACGGGCAAAGATCAGACTGCAGCGCGTTGTGTGCACAGCAGAGAGGCTGACTGGACAGAGGCAGCTGTCAATCAGTGACCTGGATGGGGCCAGAGGCAGGAAGAGGGATTGCTGCTGAAACACATTTTTAGGCCGCTTCCCTCGGGAAGAAGCTACAGTGCGATGAGGACAAGGACGTCAACGCCACTTCAATAGCTTTTTTCCAAAAGCCATTTCCCTCCTGAACAGCTGATCCACTGCCTCTCTCCTCTCATTATTTTATCTTTGGACTATTTTATATATTTAGTTGTTTTAAGGATGCTTTATGCAGCTGCATATAGTGTTTGTTTGTTGAGCGTCTGTGTTACTGATTGCCATGTCAGATTCCTGTGTCTGCTGATGCATTTGGCAAATAAAGTGATTCTGATTCTAAAATGTCAGCAGCAATACACAAACGTCTTGTGAAGGTTTTTCATTTTTTATTTTTATTTTATCTTTTGACATCAATCATGTTAAGCTTTTACTTCAGAGTTGGTCTGTAATCTGTTCTCTTGTGCACAGGTTCACCAGAGTGGCTCAGGCTGGTCTCCTGTGGTGAGTCAATTCAAACAATTTTTCTTTTGTGTTTGTTGTGAAAGAAATAGTTTTTTTAAATGTGTGTGTGTACACTATGTTGCAGTATGTGGACGACAACCTGGCAGTCATGTCTATTGGCTTCCTACTCAGTAGCCCTGACGATGCTGTCATCTGGAGAGGACCCAAGAAGAATGGTATTGTGGTTTTTTTTCAGGGTTTAGAATCCTTTTATAAGTGCAACAAACAATAAATAAGTAAAGAGAATAAAGAGTTTAGTTTATTTCATTTATTAGGAACCATGTACAATTTTATAACTGTTACCATTTGATGCATTGTACCAGAGTTAACCACAGGCCAGTTTACATCTGCAGTACCCTGGTCGTGCCCTATAAAAAACCAACAAACAACGCCACCCCACCCCCCATCTCACAGCAAACAAATACAAAAATACCCCGAAAACATATTTTGTCAGTGTCAGCAGTTGCAGATTTGAGTGGATAGTAAAATGTATCTCACTTTTTCCAAATGTCACATCATTTTAAGCTGTGTGGTATTTGTGGTATATTTAGGGATGATCAAGCAGTTTTTGAGGGATGTTGACTGGGGGGAACTGGATTACCTCATCGTGGACACGCCCCCTGGCACGTCTGACGAACACCTGTCAATCGTCCAGTACCTAAGCTCCACCCACGTTGATGGAGCTGTCATCATCACCACACCACAGGTAGCAGACACACACACACACACACACACACACACACACACACACACACACACACACACACACACACACGCTCACACACGCTAACCCTAATATAAATACCAATAGCAGTGACTGTAAAGGGAAATTATCGTCTGTGTCTACATTGACGCCAACTGATGGGCTATGTACTTTAGTTGGTGATTTCCTACATTTCCCAGAATTAATTTTAACCACCTGGAGCTCAACTGTTGTTTTTTTATGTAACTCCAGAGCATAATAATGATAGTGATGGTAGCGCTAAAAACCACAACAGAATTAACAGACCGAAAATGAGAGAATCTCACCCTATACTCAAAACACAACATTGCTACAGCCAACTAGCATTATGCAATCATGTTAGTGCTACTCTCCATGGGGAAATGGTTCCAGCAAGGTCACATTACTATTTTGAAGACAAACAAACTGCAGTTTGCAGTAAACATTGTGTGTTGCATTGGTAATCGTATGTATAATGTTTTGAAGTTTAACTCCTTCATTAAGCAGTTAAAGTGGGGTCACCTATTCTGACAACTCACCCAATGTGCTGGTCCATTAAATATTTCTTTCTTTCTTTTCTTTATAGTAGAATATGATTATTTTAAATGTACGGGCTAGTGTAAGGTTTTAGGTAGATTATTACAAATGTACATGCATGCAGTCACAAAGAAATACATGTTTAGAAACATTTCAGAGAAAATGTACCTTAATATGAATGATGACTTCTTTATAACTATGAATTCTTACATGTATATCTGTGACTGTGATGGATGAAAAGGATGAATGAAATTGTTTTTAATTTTTTTGTTTTGAAGTATGGCTTTTATCTTATTTTAGTATAGAAAATGGTAAATCTGCAATTTGCACATCCCCCCTGAGTAGCCCATACAAATGTTGACTGAACATTTGTCTTTTAATTGTTTTTAACCCAGCACCTCGTTGTGTCTGTAACTTTTGCAGCAACGTAAGTTACTCATTGCCAAAATAAATTTCTCCTTAGGGAGATCAATAGAAGTACTTTGACTTTAATATACTTTATCTACTTTCAGATAAATGTTACTAGGCCTGAGGTGGTTAATATGGTCACCAGTGGTTCACTCTTTCTCCTTAGGAAGCAATAATCAAACAGCTTGCACCTGTGGATGTAATGTCGTAATGTTTACGCCGTTTGCCCAAACGCTCTTCTTTGCCCTCCATTGTCTACCATGCACGGGCAGACGACGTGTGGCAAGCTCCTCGCTCCCATTCAATTTTACAACATCCAGCATTGGAAAGACTGGAAGAGACAATAGACATGGCTATATAGATAGAATGTGGATAGATGCTTAGGGTGCATCGCTCAGGCCCTCTGTTTGTATGCATGTGTTAATGTGAGTGTTGTTAGGCATAAATAAGTTTTATGTGTATCATTTAGTTAAACCAAAAAATGTGATGCTTCATTTATGATAAAATAGAACAGGCTTAGGACTAGAAAAGGTTTTTTTGAAATTCTTCCTACTCTTGGAACATGTGAAGTTCTTATTTGAATAACTTACATCAATTTTGGAAGAATGTACTGAATTGTACATGTCCTTATTTATCTGTTA
>NC_048421.1:5016240-5026957 GCF_013103735.1 Etheostoma cragini | reverse complement strand
TCATGTCAATATGGACCAAACTCCCTGAGGAATGCTTCCAGCACCTTGTTGAATCTATGCCACGAAGAATTGAGGCAAATCTGAAGGCAAAAGGGGGTCCAACCCGTTACTAGCATGGGGGTACCTAATAAAGTGGCCGGTGAGTGTATATCTCCTGTCTTTAAAAGTCAAGTGTATCACAACTGCAGCTGTTGTTTCCCACTTCCTTTTTAAAGTTATTCTCAATAAAATCTGTCTGCAAAATGTAACTACAATAAGGAAAACAACAATGGAGACTGTTTTATCATAAACTCATGCAAGATCAATGCAGTTTAGTAGGGAGGAGGGAGTTGTATAGGCGTCTTTCTAAGGTACGCAATCAAAGCTATGGGTAGTAGACAAGGCAATGCATGAATTTTACTGTCACACATGACACAAAACTGCCAGGCTTTAGTTGTTGACTACACATTCTCTCACATGTGGTTTGATAAGGACTTCTGGCTTGTTTGTATGACAATGAATCAAAACATTTGATGCCAAGGCAACGGTACGAACGCAAACCAACACACATTGACATATTAATTCATTAAAATATATACATACTCTTAAATCAGCCCATATAATCTTTAATGCAGACAATATAAAGTCAATGCTGCAATGTTCCTGCTATCTGATCTAGATCTAATGTTAATGAAGTCTTCGGTGTTCTCAGGTTAACTCAATCTCTGCTTGCACTACAGTGTTTTGGAGTATAACCTGGTTTTATGAGAAGAGCTTTTAAACAGATGTACTAACTGTACGTTTAACTGTACTTGGTCAACAACTTAATCTGAGCAAACACTTCCTAATGCTTAAATTTGGCCTGGACGTGTGAGGTCAGACAGCACTAGAATCACTTCCTCATTCCATCAGCTCTCACTTAACTAAAACTAACCACAATCAATGTGGGAATTACCCAAACAAAGGAGACAGTTTTTTTTTTTAAATATCATGAGACAAGCTCCAAGATTTTTATATCAAAGAGGTAGAGCTTTCTTTTGTTTCATACTCATGACATTTAAACACATGTACAGATGAGAGCTGCTCAGTTAATTGGATAACTGCTTTTCCCACAGGGAAACATGAAAGCAGTTGTGCAGGGAAGGGAAAACAACTTTTGCTCTTGTCACCAGTGTATTTGTTTCCTCCCCTGTCTCCTCTCTTGCTTTGCATTTCTCTTCATGTCTTTCCATTTCTACTTGTCTCTCTCCAGGAGGTATCGTTGCAGGATGTGCGAAAGGAGATCCGGTTCTGTCAGAAGGTCAAGCTGCCGATCATCGGAGTAGTGGAGAACATGAGTGGCTTCGTTTGTCCAACATGCAAGGTCACTGACAGAGGCACATACACAGTGTGTCAGACGCACAAAATAAATGAAAGACTTCTCGGATTGGATTGTTTTTTCATTTATTTTGATAACTTATACTTATCATAAGGAAAAATCATAAACGCTATACACGCAAACATCTGGGCAGTTTTGCCAAAGCACCATGGGACACACAAAGCAAAGAGGAGCAGTGGCGGACACTTAGTGTTCAAGTAAAACAAGTTAGGACTGGCAGTTAAGCATGAAAGCTTTATCATCATCTTTAATATGTGCTAACAATATGTTTTAAAAGTGCTTCCCTTTCAGTTAGAATTAGGTCTAAACACAAGCTAGTAGGGGTGGCAATCACTGGACGCCTCTCGATGTGATATCATCACGAGACTTATGCCACGACACGTTTTTATTGCGATTTTAAACATATTGCAGTATTCTGCGATATGTTGCAATTTATAACCCTTTTTCCAACTTCTAATTTTTCCCAATTTCAAATGATGTCCCCAAAAGGAAACTTTGTCAACATCTGTTTTATCTAAAATGATAAATTCCCCTAATTGTTATGAGTGTAATGATTAGTGGCAATAAAAACAATAAAGATAATGGAACTATGACTAGAAATGGTAGTTTTAGTAGTTCATAGTTTTGCAGCGATCTGCATAGCATAGCAGGGTTTAGCAGGGCACAGCGCAGGACCACGGCGACAGCTGCAACCATGATTTAGGTGCCACCCTAATCCGAAGAAAACTGCTGGGCGACGGAAAACATTACCGTTAGCCGACAGATTAGAATTAGGCTGAGGCTGATCTACTGGCCTTTAGTAGCCAATACAAGCCCCTTTGTAACATGGCCTTATATGCGTCACGGAGATCCAGTCTACACATGCAATGAGAAATCAGTCTTCTATTTCTTTCTTTTCATGGTGAAACGAGAGAGCAGAGGATATTTATTGTGTGTTTGCTGATAATTGTGCCGAGGAGGTTCGTTGCGTTTGTGTTTTGTGCTGCTTAAATGCCGACTCTAACATGGCTATTTAAAACACATGGCACATGGAATAGGTTTTTTCGTAGGAAAAAAAACTCTGGTGGTGTGAATTTTGAAAAAAAGCCTTTAAAAGTATCAAACGACTTCAGTCTGTGAAGAAAAAAAATAGTTTAAAACACAACGTGTGTTTAAACCAGATGTTGAAAAGTGAGACGTATATAGACAATGATTTCAGTTGTCACAGACATGTTAAAAAGACATTGATGATACGGACTATAACAAAACAAAAGATTTGATGGATTTCAACAGAGGCCAGTTTTCCACTTTTCCATTCCTGAGCATGTATAGAGTAGCGCAAATCCTATGTATTTTCTGATGTCCAGAGACTCAAAAAAGGCTTACATAACTTGTCCGCTCTCTTGTAGAACACGTCCCAGATCTTCCCTCCCACCACCGGGGGCGCAGAGCGAATGTGTGCAGATCTAGATCTACCCCTGCTAGGAAAGGTACCTCTAGACCCGAGGATAGCACGAAGCTGCGACGAGGGCAAGTCTTTCCTCAATGAAGTACCTGACTCTCCTGCTGCTAAAGTCTACCTGAGTATTGTGCAGAGTGAGTGTTAACAAGAATATAAACACTCCACAAACACACACAAATACACAAGTCTCTCGGCCGTTTGGTTGGCCCCCACGCGCATCACATCATGTAGATTTCGCTGCATTCCTTTTAAAGGAAGTTAGACGCACATATCTCTTCCAGTGAAGTCCCTTTTTATTTTTGATGACTTGATGGTTTACTTAATGTCCCGATTCCCGATTAAATCTAGTGAAAGAAGAAGTGATTACTTATACAAATGGGAAGCAGTCGATCAAAGGGGAAGAAGAAGAGACCGAAATTATATAACTACTAAAAGATTGAGATTAAACTTTAGGAATTCAAATGTAGTTTGTTTAACCGATGATCACAACATTTTGCAGGCAGTTGATAAAAAAGCAAACGTGTATGCACACATACACACACACACACACACACACACACACACACACACTAAGATCTTTTATAGCAGGTGTATATATTTGTATCCTTGAAATCGTCATTGAGTTCATCAAAACTACCATAATCATCATTGTCTCTCCTCCACCAGGTATTAAGGACTACTGTTCCAACCGTGTGACAGAGGAGCAGAGGTCTGCCTGATCTCCCGATGACATTATGGACCAGAACGCTGAGCGAGATCACAGGGCGAGCGCTTGGTAGAAATGATTAACTTCTGAATTAGCATCACATACACAGGCACGATAATGCCATTGCCAACAGTGTGTTTCTCAATACTGTCAGCAAAACACAGCCTCTATGTGGCCCTGAACAACAAACCCGTTGGTTTATACGGAAGACGTATGCTTAAACCTACACCAGTTGGGCACTGTAGTTTTTACTGAATGTTACTCAAACAGGAGTAAACAGTGCATTTATTGGGGACTATTTTTAGCTGTGGATTAATACACATTTGGTGTTTGAGTGAAAGGTTTTATAGCAGCAGGATTGCATTCCGACTCAGGATAAACTGCAGGGCCCTATTCATCATGACAAAGGAAGATGCTTTTCAGTGCAGCAGTGGCTCGATGATTCTACAGCACAGAGGAAGTTTAATGAGGCTTTGTATTCAAATGCAATAGTTCATGAATCAATGTTTTATTTTTGGTCCGTACATGGAAATAGATGACAATAAGAAAATATGTAGACCATGACCAGACTGATCCATTCACGTTAAAGTTATAGGTTACTCCGTCTGGTAGGGCCCCCTCATGTAGTTTATGGTCTCTTTGTCCTGGAATCATAGTGTGGTGCATCCCTAGATACCAAAATATTTGAAAAAAGGTAGGACTGTTGTGCTAATAAATCGTATTTGTGGATCCACCGGTCCTCACTGTCCATGCTTACAGTGGGATTTAAACCTTAGTTTATCACATGCTCTAAATACAGAGCACAGTATCATTAGCATAGCATACAATCGCAACTTCTAATTTGATTTAGATTTCTCAATACCTGCAACCATTCCACTAAGTGAATTAAGGAGTCTGTATGGAGATGTTACCTTTCAAGCCATAAAGATAGTTTGCTTTGTTTTCAGCAGGTCTTGTGAATATTAAAAAAACATGAATGAATGAATTTGGGTGATCTACATAATATACTTTAGTCTAAGATATACAGTCTGTGCATATATGGAAACTTGACTTTCTCATGTAGAGGTCGAAGCCACTGTGTTCATACATGAAAGCTGTGGGAAAAATGTGTATTTAATTTTCTTTCAAAGTTGACATACAGTTGGAACAACTCTGTTGTCTCTGATTTACAATTATGATTTTTTTTTATTATTAGATTATACATTTCTTATAAAGCATTGGTTTAAACTCCTACTGTTTTGTGTAATGCACTTGCTTTAAAGGACTCATATAATAAATTACCAAACATGGAATCTCCCTAAATAATTTCTCCTTTTAAGTTACCAAACTATTAATGTGGTATTCTTTTTCTTCAGTCGGTTTATAAATCAAAGATGAAAGGGGCTGTACACAACATTCAACACATTAATATAGCAGCTAACACATATTTTTTTATGCAAAAAGATATAGTGTAGTGGAGTGACCAAGTCACACTCCATCTGTGTGTCTCTGTTTTTTGTTTTGGTTGCCGGTCCGGCTGCTTGTGTGTGTAAGTTTGTATGAGCGTCTTGTGCGCCAAGTGTTGTGACAAAACGTCCGTATTTGGCGATTCGGGAAACGATTTGTTAGAGACGTGTGGAGTCAATCCTAGAACACTTACTTTTGAGTACTGCTCCTTTAATTGAGATAACGTTATCTTTAATATTAAAACAATATAATAGAGTGTTTTGCCCTCATATTTCACTGCTGATGATTGTCATGGTGTTAGTAAATGTTTTCTAAACCCAGTTCTACCACTGCCATGCTTCCCACCATGTTTAATTCTGTCTAGGAGTGTCCTCGTGTGTACTTTGCTATACATGGCCGTAGTTCCTCCAGGGCTCAATAGAAAGCACATGTGAAACTACATCTGCATCCTGCTAAAAGACAAATAAACAGCAGCCACATAGTCAATATGTTTCTCACACTTGGCTCTACTTTTATTTTATGATTGAGTTGGTTGTAGTTTGCTGAACTATGACTTAGAGCAATGAAATGTTTTCCTCCATGTTTGTAATTCAGTTTATGTAAAAAGAAAATTAAAAATATAATAATTGCGGAAAATACAGACAAAAGTCAGTTCTTTCCCCTTTAGTACTAGCACAACAATTTTAAGGAAATGAATACTAAACATTATAATATTAATAACTAATAGATTAAGACGGATTAATCCCTAAAAAATTCAATACACAGGAAGCCTTATAGAGAGGGTACAAAATAGGTCTCTAATTAAATAAAATAAATCCGGTTTTTAATATGGAAGTTTAGCAAAGCAGCAGTGGCTTCCATTTTAAATCAACTGTTCTTCACTTCAACACTTAAGAGCACCAGCAGTGCATTTGGCTGGGGCAATTAATGATGTGAAGCATTGTGTAAATGAGGTGTGGAATTTAGGTGTGCGTTGTTTAGACAAATAACTTCCAATTGCTAAAATACATGTGATTATCTGTGACCAAAGAGCTTTTACACACACTTCCCCTTAAGCCACACAAACACCTCCCTCTTTTAATGGGAACGCCTTATGAACAAAATCATTGTCTCCTTAAAAAAAAAAAAACTAAAACTCAGTCATCTCTGTTAGCAGCTGTCTTTTTTTAGACATAAATGTCCGAGGAAGAGACGCGGTCGCCATGCCCCAGTTCGAGGAGGTTCTGGACGGAGTGCGGCTGGCTCTGACCTGGGCCTCTCCTGCTGAGATCCGAGCTCTGCTGGAGGGTTTGGTGAAGGAGCAGATCATCTCAGAGGCTTATAGCAAGAGCTTGAGTCGCCACCAACTTACTGATGGGATTTCACCTACTGCATGTAAACCAGGATCTGATATGATGAGTTCCAGAGGGTCTACTACCCACCAAGACCAATATCAACTCAGCCAGGTGAGGAACTGTGGGTCATCAGAGTCTACAGAATCTGACCACAACGAGATCACATCGGAGTCTGTGTCGCCAGTGGATGAACATGATAGCACATGGTCCAGGCCAAAAAAACATCCTCTATATGAATATCAAGTCATTCACGAGAATAATCCCAAACTAATTCAGGAATTGAGAGTGGGACCGCTGATGGACAAACACTCTCTCAATCACAGGCTCTCTTTTACACCGAGAGTATGTGACTACCAATGTGGGCTCAGATTAGATCATGAAATGACAGAACAGCTGCGCAGTGTAGAATTAATGGAGAAGCAGGCAAGTGATAATGAAAGAATAGATGAGGGGAATTTGAAATATAAGAAGGAGTGGTTAGAGCAGGTAGAGGAGGCAGCTCGAAGGATAGCTGTCCCTCTGTGGCAGCACTGGGATAGAGGACAGAGGATGTTGCTGCCCTTAGTTCCTGGTATCACTGCTCGCTGTGCAACAAGTAAAAACATAGTGACAGACAATGAACCACAATGCGCTGTTTTAGATATGGAAGAGGAAACAGAGCTTGCAATTGCTTGCAGGACATTAGATTTGTACGCTGACAACTTTAAGTGTACCGAGGCAATCGCAGACCCAAGCTTCACACTGGACACAGAAGGAGCCCAAAAAGGACTCTGTTTATCTACATTTGACAGCATGCCGACAACTGGATTGAACACGGATCATTTTAATATTTCTGGAGCAGGAAGAAATGCCTTACCTGTTCAAGCCTGTGCAGCTACAGACACAAACAACAACATCGCAGACAGGCTGGAAGGCGGTCTGGATGCCTGCTGGTTAGCTGACAGGACAACAGACACAACAGACGACCTGCTCTGTTTGATGAGAGATGTACAATGTGGCACAGATGCAGAATTTACAGAAGACACTGCACATTTGTTTTCTCCCTGCACACCAACAGACACTCATGCTGACGCACAAGATCACTCGTTTCACTCTTATGAGTATAAAAAAGATGAGAGGATGGAGTTACACTGGGGTAAGTTTGCACATAATCACCATATCATGTCCTCTCTTAAGTCTGCTGTGGTTTTGTTCTTCAACCATCTTTTTTAGCTGTGACTATTTGTGTACAGAAATTGTCTCAGGTAGGATTAGGAATACTGTCTGAAAGACATGTCTTTTCTGTCCAGAATCTCTAGGTGCTTTCCATTTTCCCTTTTATGCGTTTCACCAAACAATACTAAATGAATAGGCAAGCTTTAATTTCAGTTTCACTTTGAGTTTTTACCAGGCTGCAAATGGGTGGGCCCCGCCAGGGGAGGGCTCAGGCTGTTTGAGGGGCCGGGGCGGAAAAGATTTAAAGTGTACCAGTTGCACGCTTTGGGGGACCAGAACGCAGAAAGTTTTCTAGCATGTTAGGCAGCCCATATGGCACAGCATCATGTTTCCAACATGTTAAGGCCACACAAGAGGGTGCTTTACTGCATTTTCTTTAGTGCAAGAGCACTGAAGAAATATGTTTTCTCTACCATAGAGACATCTAAGAGGTTACTTTTGCTGCCGTTATCTGCCCCACCGAGTCCGCCAGCGGGCTCTGCCCTAAAAAAAGAGCTTTGTTGTTTGTCTGTTAGGAGGACAGCTAATAGTATTATGTGTTAAATATTGTTTAATTATCACAAGGTTTCAAGGTTTAAACTGTCCGTCCGTCCGTAATGGCTGCCAGCTTATTAATGTTAGCCTACAGAATAAACCAACACTTGTATTGCAAAATATTCTGCCAAACCTTTTAATGGGTGTGTGCCACACACACAGACACACATCGCTATGTGGGCGGACTGGTAATGATGGTATGTGTGTAGCAGCCAGGCAAAGCCTAAGTGCACTGATCGGCATTGAAAAACAGGTAAGCCTGGTACTTTCCACTTTAGAAGTAAAGTTCCCTGAGTTCCCTTGTACATACAGTACCACAAGGAAGACAGCTAAGGGCACCTTGATTGAGTAAACAAAAGATAAACATTTGTGTTTGTTAGGTAACAGGCCATTATTAAGCTTATATTGTTATTTCAGAAAATAAAGAGGCCCTTAAACATAGAGGGAAATATTGACCTGGGACAGAACACCCAGTAATAATACTAAAGTACTGATAAAAATACCAATATCCTTAGATAACCAAGACTCAAAGGTGCTCTAAGTGATGTTGGGTGACGGCACTTCTTGTTGAAGTTCAAAGTATTTTGTTCAAACAAAACGAGGCCAGCTTGCCCCTCCCTGCTCCTCGTCTGCTCGATGGTGTTTTTTTGCCTCAAACGTTGCCTTCCAGACAGAAAACCCTGACCGGAACCCTAAACATGACCATTGCCGCGCTGCCTGGAAGGAGACGGCCGTGCTTCTGTGCACTAAACCCCCAGTTTGCTACAATTTGTTTTTGTTGCCGTTAGAGCCTGGGCTGTCTACAGAAACTTTTTTTTTTTTTTCACAGTGTGTTCAGGGGACAGGCAGCATTGAAAGAAGTACTCCGATTGTTTGGGTCTTTTCCCGTATTATCACTGTGGTCGACTTTTCTAAAAAGTTGCAAAACTACACTGTAGAAATATGTAAAAGGCTTGCATCCAAAGTTGTCCTCACGTAAATGTGCAGAAGTATTAGCCTCAAAATATCCTTAAAGTACAAAAGTAAAAGCACTCATTGTGCAGAAATTCCAGAATCATATATACAATGCATTACAAGATTATAATAATTGATGCATAAATGTGCAGTTTAACCTATTTATTATAATGGATTAGTTGATTTGTATGTTGTAGTAATCGAAATGTGCTAAATAATAAAATAATATATAAATGTGCTAATACTAAAAACTAGTAACTGAAGTTATCAAAAATATATAGTGGAGTCAAAAGTCAAAGGAGCTAACTTTATTCTTAATCAACACATACACACAGTACAATATGGTAAAATGTCATTACTGCGTTTAACCCATCATAAGTATTAGGAACAGTGATCAGCTATACGTACAGCATCTGGGGAGCAACTTGGGGATCAGTGTCTTGCTCAGGGACACTTTGACACGTGACCGGATGACCTGGGATGTTCCCCATACCTTGTGGTTGTGGGCAACCATTTAACCTCCGGGCCACAAGCCAAAGTAACACTGTGTACCGTACCTTTTGAGATGTAGTGGAGTAGTAATATAAAGTAGCATAAAATGGAAATATTCAACCAAAGTTCAAGTACCTCAAGCTTGTACTTAAGGACAGTACTTGAGTAAGTATACTTATCTTAGTTCCATCCCCAGATTTTGAGTCTGGTTAGTTGCATTTAACACATTGGTTAATGCAAATCACAGTTATGTAGGTTTTCGCTTTGACTGTGCTCCATCACATCCACGAGTAAGCCTACCCACAACATCTGTCTTCAGTGATGATGGGCATTTGAAAACCTTGTAATGAAAGCAGTTACTTGAAGACCTTAACCGAAACTGTAATCGGTTCCAGAAAAGAAATGCTGCTGCTGGTCCTCACCCGAACCGCCCCAGCTTGGCGTGTCTATGGTAGATGCGCAGTTATAGTCAAAGCGAAAGTAAAAGGAAAGAAGCTGAGGGTGTTGTTAGACCATGCAGGTGCGCGCCCAGACTGGATATGCTTTAGGTCATCTGAGGACATATGCAGCGTTTGATGTACACATAGCGCCTTGGAGTTCATCGCATTGGGAACACGCAGCAAGAGTTCAGTGGATCATCATCTAGTGAGGCAGGACCCGGCAGGTACCGTTATCCCGGCTCTGATGGGGGGGTGGGGGGGGGGCTTGGCCGCGTTTTTCCGAAGCGCACGCATGGTCAGGAAAAACATCTCGTTTGAGGGGAGGGTTTCTTTCTTTATGAGCTCCATTACGCACTTATTGTGAAGTTTTGTTTTGTTTTGAACTACATTTTTACCAACATATTTTTTTTTTTGTAAATGATTTTTTTATCGTGTTATCCAACTTGCATCATAAGGTAACCAGCATAAAGAAAGTGACGTTTTTTAAAAGGCTTTTTGCTGTCTCATATTGTCTGCCTTACAAATAAAGCTGCCTTGCCTTTAAATCACCTTAATAAAACCCGAAATTGAAAAAGAGTTTGATTGGCCTCTCGGTTTCTTTTTACTGTTATGTTTGGTAAGACTTCGCGCTCCAAACTTTCAGCCGTGGCGTGCACTGTAAACTGTATGGTGGCTCGATGTACTCCAACGTATCCACCACATGTAAAATAGTGCATGAGTACATGAAATGAGAGGTCGTTGTCAGGGGACGTTAGTTAGTATTTAGGGGGACTTCCAGGAAATAAAAAGAAAGTGATT
>NC_048421.1:4999247-5016140 GCF_013103735.1 Etheostoma cragini | reverse complement strand
TATTGTATGATTCAGTACTATACTAATCTACCCAGTAGTATACAAAGTATCTACAATTGGCTCCACATTGAAGAACCACAACATCAAAATGTTTTTAACATGTATTTGTTACTGATCAAAGAATATTCTATAAAAACATATCACTTTGGACGCCCTGATAGCTCAGATAGTAGACCGTAACATAACACCTTGAAGAGAGCCATTCTGCATAATGAATGCTTTTGCTTCTGATCACGTGCTTAGGTAGCCGGTGTGGCCTGGAGTCTCGTCCGCACAGGTAGCTGTCGATAGCTGCCATTTTCAGGTGTTTTTACATCGTTCAGAAGCAGAGAGACTGTTTTTTTTCCCAGGAAATAATTACTGGTGACCTCATAGCTGTCTACGCCTATGAGCATTTGGTGTATTATCTTTATCCTAATCTAAAGTATACAGTAGTGCAGCAGATATTTCCAGTGTAACAGGAAAGTTTGATGAAGTGGGACACACACAAGTTTTATTGATCTCACACAGGGTTGAAAGTCCACAGTTGATGCAGCTGTTCTGTGTTTTGGCTGTCAGTCAGAGTTATGATGAGTTATGTTGGTAAGTGTGTGTGTGTCTCTTCTCTTCTTCAAGTCTTATTTGATACAGCACGATGAGGATTGTTTTAAATGATGAATGTGTTAAAACAATTAAAAATAAAGGAGATATGTGATTTAGGGTGTGGCTACACGCCAACCTGTCATGCTTAGCATTCCATATCCACGGCACTGTTTACAACAAAATAGCCTCGAACTAGCAATATGTTAAATATCGCAGAGATGCTATATCGTGATATTATCGGTATGGTGAGCCGTATGTTGTGTGTTGTATCGTATTGTGAGATACCCTGCGATTCCCACCCTGTAAAACCCTGAAGAATTCTAGCTATATCGAGGCAGATAGGGCAGGTCATGCCTTCAACATTCTAGTGAGAATATAAAAGAAAGTAAAAGAATTTGCACACCGGAACACCTCAAAAATGGGCCGTTTCCCCTAGAGGTTAAATTGTCTCAAGATTGACAACAACCCAGCTAAATTGGGTCACCCAAAAATGCAGTGTTTTGTTTTACACAAATGAATGTGTTATCAACAGCTATTTCGCTCCATCAAAGATTTAGTCTCACTTCCTGTTCCAGTTTCCAAGCTGATTCTTTACAGTTTGATATACAACACACATACAATCAATAAGAGTGTGTCTGAGGAGTCTCCACCTAAAAATGATCAAAGTCATGTCACCGTAGACAACCACAGGACACATTCAAATGTGCTCACCACTGAGTCGTAATGCCACCCTCATGTTTTGTCACTATAGCTCTGTTCACATGTTAGCTTAGCCTTAGTATAAGCCTGAGTTAACTCTCATAACCCTCATCCTCAGGTCAAATTGACCCATTTTTCTATATCAAAGTTCTTTTATTTGTTTTTTAATTATTTTTCTAATTGTAATTACCAAAAATAACATGATTGATTTCACACAACGCTCTTTGGCAAGTACAAATCTCTACTTTCATTCATTTTGGGGTGTCTTATTCAATTTTATAGCATTTGAAAAAAATGAAGTGGTTTCAAAATAGTGTAAAAGTAGAGTAAAATTTAACATATTACAGTCTGTGATTATCCATCAACATACGTTCCTTTAATTTTAGTCTAAATAATTCCTAGTTTCTGCTTTTCTAACTCAAACATTAGGTATAATTTCCTATAAATTAGGTTTATTGACCCTAAATTCCAAAAATGACTATAAAACTAAAGTTAATAAGTAAGTGTTACGTAGTGTTGAAAACGGGAAAAAAAGACAAAAAATTTGACAAAAGCGTCAAAAAAGTGGAAAAATGGGACAAAAAACATGAGAAAAAGTTAAAAGCATTGATAAAAAAAAAGCCTCAACCAAAGTGTTGATTTTCAACTTTGACGGGAAGATAACACAAGAGTTAAATTGGATTAAAAAGGGTTGAAAAGAGTAAAAAATAAAAAAAAGAGTAAAAAATAAAAAAGGCAGTGAAATTCTTTTAACAATAGATGTTCTGTCCAAGATGAAGCGGACAGACTGATCACTCTGTTGCTAGCCAGGGCCGCCTACGTTTACCAACCACAATAAAAAGTTGCACACTGTATTGTGTATTTTGAAGGACAGAATGGTACCATTAAAGAGATGACAGGAAATGAGCGAGAGAAAAATTGATGATTGCGATCAAACAAAGGATGTTACAGTTCCTGCTAGTAAATTACACCTTAGCCGTGAGGGTCCTTTTCATCCAAGGAACCACCCACAACTTTTAGGGAATATATTTTTGAAACTGATGTCTGGGACTGTAAAATGAGAATCCACAAGGGAGAAGCATCTTTTCAGTCTGCTGCAGCTGTAAAACCTGTTCTGTCATGTCACTTTGTTATTCATTTTTTTCTATTATCTTCATTGGACCAATCTTCTCTCCAAATCCGAGAAAAACCTTTCTAACTAGAGCCCAACCAAAGCATTTATGACAAATAAATTATAGGATATCATGGTTTGTCCACCAGAGGGCGCTCTGCATTGGCCCTGTAGGCAATACTGATTATTTTTTGTTTGTTTTTGTGTTTTTATATAAAGAACTTTAAGTTTGTATTTTTATACATTTTATTTATCAGAATAGTAATACATTTTGATGTCACTTTATTATGTTATGATAATAAAAGAAATTATTATCCTAATATTTTAGTAAGAACTCATAAATAACTAAAAATAACAAATTTTAGGGAAATCTGTTTATGTTTTGTTACGCGTTTCTGTATGTTAGCCAATATGTTGGAACATCAGATTTTTAAATAACCAATAATTCGTATCGGTATCGGCCTTAAAATCAGCTTTATCAGTTGGCTCTACTTCTAACACGATTTCAGTAAAAAATGACCAATTTAAACGTTCCCTGTACCATAAACATGGCATTTATCATCAGACTGCCTCAAGACTTTAAATTACTCTTCACAAAAGGCATTTGAACACATTGTAATTCAGTGTGACTATTTTCTTTGAATTTTGAGTGATTGGTTACACTTTTTTTGTTTACGGTCAAAAATGACCGCCATAGGACATGAATGGGAAAGAGTATCATTTTCATCCAGGTGATAAAACAAGACAAGTACTAACTTTTTCCATATTTTCCATGTTATTTATGGTCACAGGTAAATATGATTCATGTTATGGGTACCTACTTTTGCTTTATTACTTTAATTGCATATTGAATTTAATGTTAACGTCCCTTACACCGTAATATTGTTTCTTGTACTATGGCAACCGCACTTTAGAATACCTTTATTTGATGCCACTTTACTTTCAATCTTCCTTCTGCTCATTGTCTGTTGTTTGCCTGTTTTTCTTGTGTGTATACTTGTTTGTTTATTTGTTTTGCTTTTATTGAAGAAAATGCTGCTGTAACAAGAAAATGTCCCCGCTGTGGGATGAATAAAGTATAATCTAATCTCATCTAATCTAAAAGACATACACACACTCTGTACACTTGTTGGTGTGCACATTCTACACATGAATCATAATTCCCTCAAGAAATCTTAAGAGTAAATTATGGGAGCGGAGCCCAGTTCTTTCTTGAACTACTTCTCCCCCAGAAGGTAAAAGACATACACACACTCCGATGTCCTTCCCTCACATGGAACACACCATCGGTCCTTTGGGTGTGTGAACATGTTACACACCCAAAGCAGTTTAGTGTAAATCATTGGACCCCCCCCCCAGCAACAAACAGTGTTTAAATGTTAAGTGTCTTTTATGTCTTTGTGTAGTGGCAGGCGGTACACTGTTGTGGGAGTACTGTGGTTTTATACTGAGAGCAAAAATATGCAGGAAGTCTTTCAGTAATCCAAACACATTGTTTTAATGGTAGCTGTTTCATTTGCTGCATGCCACAGTCAGTACATAAAGCAACTAGTTTGTGATTTAGAGGCCTACAATTGGCTCATGATTCACTTCTCTTTCTTCATGTATGTTTAAGAGGAGCTTAACAGCAGCATTGTGTTTACATTTCTTTTAACTTAGAGAAATTAGGAAATTCTGAAATTTTACATGGCAAGATGTGCAAAGCTTGATAACACAAAAGAACAGTTGTGGCTGCAATGGCACATGCCAGGTCATGCAAAAACCTTTATCCGATGATGCCTGTGGCACTCATTCAGTTCAATACAGGACTCAGGCCACTTCAACACAGCCTGATGCTTATAATCCTCATGCATCAGTAACCAGTAGTATATAAGACTTGTTTGTAATAATTTCACTGTTTCCTCCTTTGATGTGTGTGTGTGTGTGTGTGTGTGTGTGTGTGTGTGTGTGTGTGTGTGTGTGTGTGTGTGTGTGTGTGTGTGTGTGTGTGTGTGTGTGATATCAGGTGCCAAGATGCAGCACGTGGATCAGGACCCATTTATCTGTCCTGACTTTGGAGTTCTACCAGGTTAGAATTGTTTAAGTTTGAATTACCTTTTGGGTAATGTATGGGGTTGTACATTGGAAAACTGCTTAAACTCCATTTCATCCAAACTATGAAGCAGACTGTGTTAATCTGAATAGCCTACTGAATAAACCAAAATGTATATTGCAAAATGTACTGCTAAAGCATTAAAGGTAATATAGTACATTTAACATAATTCATTGCATCACTACCGCCAACCTACTGTTGCATCACATAAAGCACTAGAGATGTTAATTGACGGAATAATCAAATCAGTGAACTAATGGGCATGTTCAACATAACAGATCAAGTAAAGTAAATTCCTCTGATCACTCACCGCCAACTTTGGCCTTAATATTACTCCACTGATCCGAACTGTTTAATCTGACTGAGGTTCAGGGTAGCAATGGAGCCCAGAAATCACTCCATACTCCATTCGGACCTGGTTCCACCATAAGAAAAGGGTCCACAAAAGAAAAAAATAAACTATTCCAGTATATTGTCTTGATATACAATGACAAAAAGCTGGGACTTTTGACATAAAAACATTGTAGTCCAGTACATCTCAAAATACGTAATAATGATTGAGACTAAGCAACCCAAGAAGCAGACATGCAGAACCCGTTGAATTGTGAAATTGACATGTTTGAAACAAACGGTTGCAAAAGTTTTATCTTATAATGCTCATTATTTGTGTTTTAGATGATTTATCTGAATACTTGAATGAAGATTACTTTTCTGTGGGTAAGTTACAACAAAACGTCTGCACACATATTCATTAATTACAGTGAGCAGTATGTTATAATAACACACTTATTAATGGATCAAAAGACTAACACATAAACACACATATTCAAGTATGAATGCAAAGGTTATGTGTTGTCTAATCCCCTGTACACTTTTCCTCACCTAGACACAGATGTGCTCTTTGACAGTCCATTGTTGAATTGTGAGGAAATCAGCACCTGCAGTAAGGAGATCTTCTTTTGCTTTTTTGCAGCTGCTGACACATAAGAGGCAATACAGAAGCTTTAAAACAAACAGAAATGTATAGTTAGTTTTTACAATGTGTTATATTTCAGTTCATGCATACTCCATATAACATACAAAACATAAAATGTTTCTAGAAAGGAAAAGTATACATCTGATGAGATCATTTGGAAATATGTTGTGGTGTCTGTAAGGCCCCAAACAGCATGGATGTAAAGCCAATGCCAAAAAAGAACAACCAAGGGTTGAGAAATAATCTCATTGGTGATTTTTTCAAGTTACAGTTGCCCTAGGTTTTACCCTGTGTACCACTAAGATGTTTGGTGAAACCGGATTCTCTGCCCTAAATGCATAGCAATCACAACAATTTCTGGTTACTGCGTCAGTTAACTGCTTCACTGACTCTTTTACTTCCTTTTTCATGCACTTTAGCTGATCTTCCCATGCCAACAGAGCTGCTGTGCCCTGACAGCCAGCAGCAGGAAAAGAAGAATGAAATAACAGGGAAAACACTTAACAGGAGAAAAAGACCCAGAGGTAAGTAGATAACCAGCTGCTAACTACAACCTATACTGCAGCTCAGCATCTGCTCAGTTGTGTGACACTGTCTCGATCACTCCTTTGTCATATAAAACTTAATTTTAAGATTACAGCCACAACATTCTAGACTGTGCAAACCCCACCCAGTCTGCCGACGATTTGATTTCGCCCTGCAGCTCGGTCTGCAAACCTGCACAATTCTGCGGGAACCAATGACAAACTGGCTTGTCTACCTGGCGCGCTATTGGCGGGTTTAACACGATGACGATAGAGAAGCGATCAAGCGGCTTTTTGTTTACATTCAACAGAGCGGCCACAGACGGCCACAGAAGCGCAGCAAACCCATTGATGTCACTGCTACATCACCCGGATCGTTAGTCTGATTGGTTGAAGGACTTTCCAACTGTTTACAGAGTCATTTGAACTATGCCCGTTGGTCACGCCTCTTGTACAGAAAAAATACCGATCAGACTCCCCAGACCAATGCTCAATGTCTGATCAATTGAGCTTGGCTTGGTCTGGTGATAGCCAGACTAACAACATTCTGCAAGCCTGAACTAATGCCATGTTTACGTCTTCTATATTTCTCCTCTCCAGCTCTCCGACCACAACGGT
This sequence comes from Etheostoma cragini, assembly GCF_013103735.1. Lineage (NCBI taxonomy): Eukaryota > Metazoa > Chordata > Actinopteri > Perciformes > Percidae > Etheostoma > Etheostoma cragini. The sequence goes on along the minus strand of NC_048421.1, from coordinate 5,009,538 downwards.
GCACCGATGCGAAAAAAACATCTAGGTCAAAAAGGCCAAGAACAGCAGGTGACCTTCCTTGACTGGCTGTGTGGTTACTGTCTGTTAACTATTTATGACCTGGCTCCTTATGTGGGACTCTGAAATAGTTAACCTGCACAGTGTCATGTCCGCCCACTAGCCCACATGTTGCTAATGTTTAATCATTCTGAAAACCATGCTGATTTGTTTTGGAAGTCTCCAGGTGTTTGGTGACTGTTTAAGGCAGCTATTGGGTTTCACTCATATCATTTCTTCAAAGTTACGTTATTGCTAAGAGATGATACAGTGCAGATTTTTTCAACTCTTACAGGACGATCAAAAACCAAAGTGGCTGAGCAGACTGTCACTCAAGGTAGGTTTCTTATGTTACTGCTCTAAAATGATGCAATTTGTAGAGGAACACATTTTTTTAACATTTAAAGAGGAAAAAGGAAAAATTAGCCTGCCTCATATCATGTCATTAAAGGAATGAGAGAAGTTTGATCAGTATTGCTGCAGATATATCAATCAATGACATGCTAAACATCAGCTGCTGCCAGTCTGCCAACACTGCACGGTAAAATGGTGAATGTAATAGGTTGCATGCAGCTGTAACGTTAAAGAAAATGTTTTAAACTGACCAAAACACCCAAGCACTACACATATGAGACACATTAAATATAGAAATGACATTTCACAGAAAAACCATGATCATTAGACTCATGGGTTAAAGGGATGTTGGGTGGCTATGCATGACATGGTTCATTCATGGCAATGAAATGCACGTCAAGGAACAGGAAGTTTATTTTTGAAGTCAGTTAAGAGGTCACACTGATGAACCAAAAGAAGAACTCTCACCTCACCAGACTTCCTGCAGATCCGTTTGGTGCTTTTTGAATTTCAGATTTTGTTCTCAGTGTCATGAAAACTCTTGTCACTCCAGATGAGATGTTGATGGTTACTTGCTGTTAAGCCCAGTGCAATTAGTTTTCTACCGTTGAGCTTTTGTTTTTAAGTCTCTCAAGTCTGCTAAAATAAAAGTCTCAGTCGTGACACACATCTTTAATCTGTTCTAAATTCTTGTTATTAACTTGGTAGATAAACTATCAATTTGTTTTCTTGTCAACCCTTGTTTTTGATATGCTCAAGGTTAACATCCTGTGGCAGGAAAAAATAAGGATGTTGTCTCTGCTTCCTTCGCAGGCACAGACAAAGGATCACAGAGGAGTTCAGGAGAGTCCGTGGGCCTCTCCCCCACTCAACCAATCCTTCATATCCATCCCTCCATTCAGTTTATCACCATCCCAGACTCTCCAGCGTATCAGGTGGTTCAGACACTGAGGCTCTCTCCTCCAGTTATTGGACTTCCACTCCCCAACACACCTGCTACACCTACGTTCATATTAGGTGAGTTAAGCATTCACATATATTTATACAATGTTGATTGTGTAGAGGAAAAACCAAAGCCGTTTTATTTGCCGGAAAAACTGGATCATCAACTTCTTTTAAGACATGTAGCCTAAATAGAGCTGTAATTACCAACCACGGACCTATACCAAATATTCAGTTTGAATGAAACAAGTTGTCCGCTAGCAACGTTTCATATTCGACTTTGTCTTGCTTTGCCAGACCTTCCTCCACAGCGCACCATTGGAGGGTCTGGCTAGTCCAGATGATGGGAAAAAAACGTGCAGTGGTTAATTGGCATTTCTTTAAACCAGTCCCAATCGGCATGGGCGGCGCTAAGCTCCATACAGAGCTACGATGCCGCTGCAAAATAGCCCAGGGGAAGGAACTTGTTTTGGTGGAACGTGTTTACGTTCTAAAGTTGTTTTAGTCGTGTGAGAGACAACTCAGATTGGACCGAATCTAGCTAGCTGTCTGGATTTACCCTGCAGACATCTGAGGAGAAGTTAACCATAGTCCTCTGAAATCAACTTGAGTTTAGAATGCCAACACAAAGAAAAAGGAAGGCAAAGAAAAGAGGTGCATCCGGCGGAATTTCTGGCGTCACCGGAGCAATCCTGGAAGAAGAACGTTGTGGTTATAGCCTATATTTGTCTAGATCCTTTTATATGACAACCTTTTTGCTTAGTGATAATTATTCTGCGTTTGGATTGATTAACTATGTAATGCGATAGACTGAAACTACTTTGTAGGGAGGATGGAGGAGTTTGCTTTGACCCCATCCCAGGCCACAGAACGTATCCAGGGCTCATTCATTGGTTATCTTTGGTTTGAAGCCCCAAGGCTTTCCCCCAGAAGGAGTGGAAAAATTCAAAATTTGGCGACTGCTTGTGCTTGTATTAAAAAAGGACACTGACAAACATGCACACCAATCTGACAGATTTGATATATAATATAATAAAATTCCCAGAGGATTTTACATTTGTTGTAAATCTAATTCCATATCCTGAACTCCCTATCTATGCCTGTGTTTTTATTTTCAAATGTTCTTTTCCAATTTGTTTCTGTCTATTTAATTTGAATTTCATTATGTTAAATTCCTCTTTTAATATTTCATTTATTCTGTTTACTGCATGTAAGCCCTTTGTGTATGAAACATGTTACCTTGCCTTTCCCCCTCATGCATGTCTGTTTATTGCACATACTGTATCCACAGAACTTACTCTTACCCCTATTTCTAATATAGTTCCTGCTGCCTCGCCAACCTTCCAACGCCAAGTGCCACCCCTCTCCCCGAGTGAGTAAATAATTATTTCAACTGGGATGTGCGTGTGTGCGTGCATGCTTGTGTGTGTATCTGCCAGTCTCTATTTCATGTGCATGAATGCAAAGATCTTATTTAGTGGTATGTGGTTTGTAGCTTCAGCTTACAGTTTTAGCACTGCCTTTTAAGCAACAACCTGGAAAACACTCTCTGCTAACTGTTGTATTTGTGAATGGAGGCTCTTAATTGTTCTTCTCTTGTGTTTGTAGTGGGCGGTGCAGTAGCGCCATTCCAAATGAGTTCATCCCCGCCAGGATCTCTGTCAGACACCGCAAGTAAAGCCATGTCTCACCTTTGTGCCTCACCCCTCTCCCCCAGCAATGGTGAGTACCATTATCCATCTGATTTCTTTCTCCTTGTGTGTAAATCACCTAGCAATGTTATTGCCATGTTACAAATATCTCAACGTGTTGCATTTCAGAAATGTCTATATGTAAGGAATCCCGTCTTCCTCCGTCTCCCACTGTCCTTGATATTCCATGTAAGTTAGCACATGCTTTTATTGCCCTCTGCTTTGGTGTAAAATAAAATGTGAAAGTAAAAATTATGTTTAGTGAAGTAGCAAGGTTGGAACTAAGTTGGGTTTATTTTTTCCAGCGGTTGTAAAGGACTACATTCAGGAAGCCAAAGCACACATGAGTCAAACCTGCCAGGATATGGAGTCAGACCTTGGCCTGGATTCTCATTATGTGGATGTGCAACTGAGCCGGAGAGAGATTCTTCGCTCTGGAAAAAACACAAACAAAGATTTGGACAAGGAGCTGGTCATCATGGGAGATACAGATCGTCAAAAAAGCTTGTTGGGGCCGAGTCATGTAAGAGTTCCCCTTAAGTTTGATTTAAACATATATAAACGGTTACTATCTTATGCTTTTTGAACACAGCCAAATCCAATAATATGATGCATGAGTATTTTGATTTATTTATATGACGAGGGAAACAAAAACATTGTTTGAAATCAACAATTTCTTGCTGCAACCATATGTTGGTCTTTTTCCACTCAGATTTTCGAAGGCTCCAATGGCGACAAACCCAGACGCTACATAATGCTACTTGGCAATGCTGGCCTTGGAAAAACCACCCTGATCAGCAAACTGTGTCTCGACTGGTCCAGAGACTGCATCCCACAGTTTGATTTTGTCTTCTCTTTAGATGGCAAAGCACTCTCTTTAACGGAGTCGAACAGTAGCCTTCAGACCCTCCTATTAAACCTTTCCTCCTTTGCCACTACCTGCATGAACCCCGAAGCAGTGTACGCTCAAATCCTTGCAGACCCTAAGCGTGTGCTCATTATTTTTGATGGGTTTGGCGAGTTGAGGGACTATGAAATTCTTCTCCAGACTCTGGAAAAAGACTTGACATCTTCATTGCAGAAAGACAGTAAAGCCCAGACATACACAGTAAGACAGTTATACTCTGCCATCCTTCAGAGGGTCCTCCTTCCAGGTTGCACCCTTCTGCTCTCCACTCGACCAAGAGGCACTGCCAGCCAGCTTCTCCGGAGGACAGACAGCCTTTTGGAGGTTTGTGGCTTCACCCCCACAGACATAGAGATATATTTGTCTAGGTACTTCACTGACCCTGGTCTCAGAGCATCTGCTTTGGACTGCTTAAAAAACTGCAGCTATCTACATCGCCTCTGCTGGAACCCTGGACTGTGTCGGTTGGTCTGCTTGGTTTTAGAACAATGCAAAGGTTTAGAGGTCCTACCAAGAACTTTGACCGGGCTCTGCCATCAAGTGCTTCGTCTGAAAATGGAAAAAGAGAGCAGGAGCAAACACTCGCAGGCTGATGCTCAAACCAAAATAGCTGTACAATCAGTAGAAAAAACCCAGACACAAATCTCAAGTAGTTCTCAAGTTACGAGGGGTACTAAAAACACTCCGAAGAAGTCTAGAGCACAGGTTCGCACTTGCTCTCGCAGCCGAAGAGCGAGGGGGTCAAAAAAACAGGAGAAAGAGGAAGATGACAGTGATGGAGAGGGGATGCAGAGTGTTGTCGGGGAAGTAGATAGAACAGAGGACAGAGAGTTGCTGTCCCGGCTGAGTTCTTTGGCCTGGGATGGGGTCAAAGCAAACTCCTCCATCCTCCCCACAGGACGGACTATATCTGCCAAACTTAAGGCATTCGGCCACAGGACAGGGCTCTTCTGCTCTTACCATCTGAGGACGAGGCAGGTTGTCTCTAGTAGAGAGAGAGAGGAAGGAGGAAGAGTAGACAGAGAAGAAATGGGAACACGAGAGGATGGAGGAAAGAGGGGAAACAAGGGGAGGACGGACACTGAAAACGCTGATGCCAGTGATGACAACATCCTGTTTTGGGCCAACCCTTTTCTTCAGAGTTACCTGGCAGGGCTCCATTTGTCTTTGTCAAGGTAAAGGTTTCTTGGTTTATCAGAATAAAACTGCCTTCTTTGACTTGACTGTGTTAAAGCTGCATTGTGTATGAATTTCTCCCATCTTGCAGTGAAATTGTATATGCTTTTTAACAACCAAACCCAATATTAGCTCTTAGTATTTTCATCGTTTACGCGCAGCTGTTCTAGTCACTCCAATATAAAACTTGGGTCTTGTCGCTCTTCTTGTTAAATTGTCGATTTAATTCTTTTTTTCGCTTCTTGGCGACTCCGTTACACATCCTGGAGAATAGGCGTGATCCTCCATCTTCAGCAGCCTTTCAAATTTGCTGGCAGTTGCGAGTAATCTCCCCTTAGCATTCGTTACGGTGCCACTGAGTGTGAAAGCGTGAAAGGTGGAGGTAGGTCCCTCTTTGGCTAATGTATTTTAAAGACGGACGCGCAACATGGCTACCGCCATTCAAGCAACTTGCTTGTATGTATTCTGATTGATTCTGAATGGCAGATTCTATGCATGCAAGAATACTTGATTAGTTGGTGGAAGCAATTACACATGAATGAGCACATATTTGTGAAAGAACAAAGGTGTTTTTCTCAAGAATTAACTCACGAAATTACACAATAAAGGTTTAAGCTTTTAGTCTGGCATAGTATCTTCTTCTTCTTCCATCTACTTGATTGAAAATGAAAGTGCATATCCCTTTCCACTCCTGGCCTTTTTTCTCTTTTACTTTCAGTTCCCCCACTCTCTCTGTATTTCCCTGACTCTTTGTCACTTTCTGTTTCCCCAGGACTGTAACAGACCGGGCTTTCCTCCAGGCCTTACCTTTCCAGTCAGGCCAGAAGGGACGTCGGCGACCACAAAGGGAAGAGCTCGAGCTTACTCAGCGATTTGCCGTTGGGCTTCTCTTCCATAACAGGACAGAGCTGCAGTGGCTTCAGTCATACACAGAGACAGCCTTTAGAGATATAGTGGCTGCCAAGCAGGCTTTAGTAACTAAACACCTTGAGGGTCTTTCCCATGGTGACCTGAACCCTGCCCAGGTCCTGGAGGCATGTCACTATGTTTATGAGGTGAGTTCCACACATGGTGATGCCAGCAGAAACAGTGGCAGCACGCGATTAGTCGCTCACCTGGCAGCAAATCTCCCAGAAGTCCTGACATTTCATGGAGTTCCACTCAAGCCATCAGACGTGTTCGCTGTGCAGAACGTTCTTGAAAGGGGTGGAACTAAAGGTAGACGGTTCTGTTTGGATCTGGAGGATTCTGGGATACAAATTTCGGGACTCAAATCCCTAGTGGGGCTCAACAACATCAACACATACAGGTAAATGTTACAATTTCACAGCTCAAAAAGCTGCTTGGTATCGATTGGGGTTGTTCCCCAAACAACAATCAATTGTACAATCTTAGCTTAGCAACCCTAATAAGGGCAGGTCTGTCAAATAGTATAGTAGCACATAACTAACTACATTATAATTCTAATATCATTCAAACAGAGCTTTGCATTTTTTGACAATTTATTCCTTCATTACTCTCTGATGATATTCTATTGATACCAATGTCCACCATTGGGTGTCTTCTAGGGCATGCATTGCAGATGTCATCACCTTATGGGAGCAGTTAGAGCAGAGTGGCGAAGAAGGGCTCCTACAAGGGACGGTGTCCAAATTCAAGATCCACCCTCTGAAGGCCACACAGGTGTGTCACATAGAGAACTTGGCAAAGCTGGTGAACATACATACGCACAAGAAGCTGTCGGACAGGTAAAACACCACACACACACACACACACACACACACACACACACACACACCAAACACACACTCACACACTTAGTTACCTGAGTAAGTACCCAACATCTTAGTTTGTAAAACAACCTATGAGTCGGGATACTGATGTTGTGGTTACTTGTAGTTCCAGCCAATCAGATTCCATCCTGGCCGAGGGAGTACCAGCTGTCAAAGAGCTACACAAGCTGGAATTTGAGTAAGTAGCTCAGACATTTGATATTTTTATTCACGATGACAATGACAATGCCGATGACAACATTATCTTTCTCTGTAGACTTGGTCCAGAGAAAGGTCCCCTGGCTCTTCCCAAGCTGTGGGAGATCCTGCCGGGTCTACATAACCTACAGCACTTAGAGTAAATATACACACCTTTACTTCTAGTTCTCTCTCAATGCAGGTATCCCTCTGTCTTTACGTGTTTGTTTCTAGCGTCTCACAATCTCTCTCTCCTCCTTCAGTCTAGAGAACAGTAAGATAGGAGACAAAGGGGCAGAGAAATTGGCTGAGGCTTTATTCTCACTTGGTTCCCTGGAGATACTCAAGTAAGAACATATTCCTTTCTCATGTTGTGTGCAGTGTGGTTTGGACTAAGTGTTTACCCCATCCTTTTGATTTCTAGTCTGTCACAGAATTGTATAGGAGACCAGGGGGTGACAAAACTGGCAACCACGTTGAGGGGCCTGTCCAAACTGCACTGTTTAAGGTATATAATACACACACACAAACACAGAGTAAGACATATAACTACTCAACAACACCTACAGTGGCAAATACTGTAGAGACCCACATAATTTCACTTCCCTCTTTCCTCACTTTTTTTTTTCAGCCTCTACAGTAACATGATTTGTGATGAAGGGGCGGAGAGTATAGCAGCTGTCCTGCCACACATGGCTTCGCTCACTAACCTGGAGTAAGACCATACATGTCACATTTTCCTTAGACATTCATAATTTCTGTATGTATGTATACCTCTTTGTTTATTTGAGAAAATCTACTGGGATATCCGTGTTTTGGACTGATTGTAATTTTCATCAAACCTTGAACAGACTTGTTGAAACAAATACACACATACACACACACACACACACACATACACATACATCAAAGGAGGAACCAGTGACAGGATTAGATACGGGTAAATGTCAATCAGCTGATCTGTTGGTTTGTAGGTCAGTATGTGTTAATACAATGATGTGTTTGATCATGAATTTGTCACTTTCAGTAGACACAGTAGTTCACATTGAAGATACATTTAAAGTGTAAGCTGTTTTCTCTTTGACAGTGTGAAGTACAACAAGCTTACAGCTGTTGGAGCGCAGAGCCTGGGAGCCAGTCTGAAAAAATGTACAAAAATGAAAACCTTGAGGTAAGAAGACCTGTGTTTGGGATCATTGTTGCTTCACAAAGACAACCAAAAACTAAAGTATTGTTTTCTAATTTCCATTCAACATAATAATATCTCTTTACATCACATCCTATCCCAGGATGTGGAACCAGTGTATTCCATACGGAGTGTTTGAGAGACTTCAGCAGCAGGACAACCGGATCCTTCTGCAGTAGAACGATTTGAAACCTCCACCACAAGGCTATGCACTTTTTACCATGCATCTCAGGCACACATGTTTACACTACACAATCCATTTTCTAGAGAGAGAGAGAGAGAGAGAGCGAGAGAAAGAGAGAGAGAGATGGAACTTTAACTGAAAATAATAATAAAAAATTGCTGCTTTTTTCAACAGTTCAATAAACCAGATTCTTTAAAATATTCTACTCAGTGACACAAAGTAAGACTTCATCCTTCAGCCTTACATAGTACTGCATATGTATACTGTATGTGTTTGTGTTAATGCTTGGTACAAATTTAAGAAGCACATTTGCACTATGTTACTTGTCTTTATGTAATTTTATAGATTTGTTGTATTTCATGTGCGTTGTTTCTTAATGAATAGTGTTTTTGTTTTCTCTCTTTCTATGACTGTAAATTATACAGTGCCTAACGATCACCTGGTCCTTTAAGAAATAAAATGTTTCATTTGTCATTTGTGTTCTTAAATGTTCACCGAGTTCATCAGTTTTTAGCAACTCCTTTTCTCTTCTTTCCTAACAGGTTTCACTTCTCTATTTAGATGCAAACAGACCCTGAGTGTTATTGTGTCTGAAACTCTGCATAGTTGATCACATTACTTTATTTGCATTAAGCTATTTATTTCCACCAAATGTTAGTCATAGGCAGACTTTCCCCTACTGCGATATCATGGAAAAATAAGTGTGTGTGTAGGGGGGGGACTGAACTTTACTAACAACATGAATACTTGGTTATTGCTTGTGATGTTCCTTAAGGTGGCCTCTGATGTTTCTTGTGATTTATATTACCCTTTAAGGGGTTGGAGACTGCAGTTCTAAGAAGAAACCTTGTGGCGGTGTGGAGTAGGGAAGGCATAGACATCTACCAGACAGGGAGGCTGTCGAGTAGCATTATGGGAAATGAAGGATCCAGTGTTTGAGTTTTGAGATTAAAAGTCAGGGCATCGTACAGTCTGATGCCCTGACTTGACAATGTTCTTCTTTTTACCAGACCTTCGAACCACCGTCCGCTACTAAGATTTGTCCATCAGTTCAAATGTATGTAGTGAACCAAAAATTGTAATTTAGTCTTTTCAGAAGTTTTGCATTGTGTCATGTTATGTCATAGATGTGAAAACCTTCGAATCTAGTTGATTTTGTTTCAATATTGTGGCTATATAATTGATCTGAGAAGGAAGAATATGAGCAGCAATTACTGTGTAAATGGTCAACGCCATAATTAAATCTCCATAAACAGAGAATATTGTTGATTTAGATAAGTGAGATACTATTAATCCGTGTACATTACTTATAGTTCATTAAGTACATTAATGTACAACTACATGAAGGAATTCACACACACTCTTGGTTTAAATCTTGGTATACTTTATGGCTGCGTCACAACAATTTCAAATATCACTGGTATTACAGATGAACTTTTTAACTCTTTCCCCAGTCATAAACAGCAGGAGGCTTTCACATCACATGAACACGTCAGGTAATGTCAATTGTCAATCACACACATTATATTCCTGGCATACTATGCAGATTTTAAATAGGCCCACGAACGGATCAGCCCCAGCATACTTCCAGGACATGGTCAAACCCTATACCCCGACCCACTTACATCGCTCTGCATCAGTCAACCTGCTTGCTGCCCCCTCACAGTGAAGGACAACTAGTCACTCAACAAAATCCTGACTGTTTGCTGTCCTGCCTCCTAAATGGTGGAATGAACGCCATATTGACGTCAGGACGGCTGAAAGCCTATGCATCATATATACATCTCCATGTACATATATATATATATATATATATGTACATATACATATATATATATATGTATA
>NC_048421.1:4971959-4999237 GCF_013103735.1 Etheostoma cragini | reverse complement strand
TCTATATATGACCCAAACTGCATTTTGTTGCCTTGTCCTTGTACATGTGTAATGACAATAAAGTTGAATCTAATCATCTAATGAACAGTGTATATTTATATAGGTATATACTACTTCCTGTTGCTGCACTTTAATATGGCTCTTTGTAGTTTGGCGTATTTAAAACTAATGTACTTGCACTTATTACTTGTTGTCGGGAGTTTGCATCTTCAGAGTTGAAAGCACTTAATTGGAAGTCGCTTTGGATAAAAGCGTCAACTAGATGACATGTAATGTAATGTAATATAATGTAATGTAAATCTGAAGACCAGAAGATTGCTGAGGATTTTCTTTATCAACTCAGCATCAAAGCATTACAATTAGCACCTGCTGTTCTCTGGTGCACCAATGCTCTCTTGTGGACAAATGTAGTGAGAGAAACAGAGCCCAAAAAAGCACATGGTAACAAGTGAACAGTCTGACATCACTTTAAAACAAGTGTTCTGTCAACTGCAAGATAATCAATGAACACACATCTAAAGTGACAGTTGAAGTAAACGGCTAAAAAGCATTTTTTCTCAAATTTATTAAATACACAGTAGAAAATTAAACTCTTACCATCCACTGCTTATCATAGCATGTCTCCAAAGAAGCACATGTGGAGGGTTGGCACAATAACTGGGAAAAGGCTGCATGTTGATTTGTCACAGTCCTTGGGAAGTATTATGAGTTCCACTAAACTAAGATATGAGCAGAGAGGATCAAAACCTGACCAGCACAGTGTGGTATCAAGCCCGGGGAATGCCATAAACCGTCTTGTACCTGCAACTAACACCAGTGATTTATAAACAGTTTTCATACAAAAGTAAGATCTTACCCATTTCACAGCTTCACTCGCAATTGATTTTAAGAATACAAGTCCCTGTTCATCAACAGGGAGCCCTTTCCTTGTATTAATTCCATGATCTTTTTGATCAGATGCCATACAAACATGTTTTACGGTATTTAATCAAAATTAGTATCCTGAGCTTTAGTGTCACGTGATTTAAATGATGTTTCAGATGAACTTGTATCCCGCCAAAAATAGACACACTGATTTATACAAACGCATAAACAATCTAAACATTGAGAAGGGCACCCCAAAATATTGCTTACTGGCAGCCTTAATCCAGAATGAAGAAATAATTAATAATAATTATTCAATACTGGTTGAATTCTGGTGTAAATTATAAGAAAAACAAAGGTTTTTGACAATCATAGTTTAACATCCCTGTCTTGTTCTTGAGTTGCAGCATGGCTTTATCTTTTTTTCATTCATTTTACAATGTGGTTATTTGGGTGTATTTAGTGTGCCATTTAAAGTAGAAGGTAATGAGCTACTCAAAACACTGAGTCAGGCAATTAAAATCCTGGACCAGTGCATGTGCAAATATTTTTAAACGTGTTTTGTCTCCACAGCTACAGTTATTTGGTGGACGACCGTCACCACATTGCAATGACTATTTTAGTTTTATTTTGATACGTGCTTATTCTTGTAGACAGGCGCTGTGAGATGATACTGGTTCCTCTGTGTTGCCTCCAAAAATCAATGTTAGATAATTAGCTGGGCTATAAGTGCCCTTCACAAACCTACAGTATATACAGTACCATCAAGGCTTGCAAATATCTAGCATTGAATTGCCTCATTGCTTAAAGGGGAACTATGCAGTTTTCTTCTTTGCTTATTTTACCTTTAAGGTGCTCTAAGCGATGTCACACATGTTTTAGGCTACATTTTCTAGTGTGCGGAAGCACAGAAGGGAGGGAATGGGATGAGGAGGGAGGGGCAAGTTAGTCTTGTTTTGTTTGAAAATACTTTGATTTCCACAAGAAGTAACGTCACGTAACATCGCTTAGAGCACCTTTAACTGAACAGTTTGGAGTCATTGGAATGCTTATGACTTTTTCGGGTTGAAAAGGTGGCAGTCTGGCTTTCCCCTTGCGCCTGTGATTGGAAAAACCACCATGCAACTTTAGGTCACCGGCCTCAGCGTCAGGAAGTATCGCGTGATGTCAGGTCTCGGGATGTACCAAATTGCGTCCCGGTACTGCACACACACTGTTCCGAATCTTTAGGGCGAGCTCTACAGAGAAACCTGTGAGCAAAAAGCCAGAAAACAGCGAAGAAATGGCCCAAACTGCACAGCGCCCCTTTAAATTCAGTTTATTATTGCTGCCATGAACATACATTTGAACAGAATTCTAAAATCCATAACAAACTGAACAGAAGGTATGATAAAACCGAACTTTGACAACTAAACATTTTTAAAACACATAACCAATATCATGCGTCAAGTCTTTTGTGTCTAACACACATTTTTAACATTAAAAAAAAACGAAAATGCAAGAATTAAAGGATGAAAAGTCAAATGTCTGAAGCAATTCTTCTGAGGTTCTTTTTTATGCTTTAATACTTGCTGCATTATCGTAAAACGTGCGGCAAGTGCGGTGTGGTGCTTCTGATTCATAAGAGTTTGAAAAGGGTCTCTTGTGTTTCACAGCTTGTGTCTAGATTCAGAGTCTTGCCAGTGCACCCACAGTTTCTACCAGTGCTCCTGAGAGTGTGTACATCCCTGAAGCAAATATACAGTCTGGATGACCTCAAAAGACACATTTTAAATGCACACCTCAAGGTGCGTGAGCCTGCAAAGTAGCAAAGCGTTCTGTATTCTGAAAACGTATACAAATGACAAATAGCTGTACTATGAGTGATTAAGTATGCAACGGACCTACAGTGGACAGTGTTTCCTAACTCTCTGCCAGTGCTTCTGAGATGTCACACTGTGTAGGACATCACACCATGGCTTAAGTGGCATGTTTTAATTCACTTCTTCAGCAGTTGACTACCACATCTTGCACAGGCTGGACAGCTGTTCAGTGTAAGTGCCATTTACATCAGGCTACTTTATCTGAACTTGCCAAAATTTAAATATTACTTTTTGGGGCATTTGTTTCCCTTTATTAGATAGTGACAGTGGATCAACAGGAAATATGGGAGACCAACGGGGGATGACACGCAGCTAAGGGCCGCAGGTCGGATTCAAATCTAGGCTGCTGCAAAGGACCCAGCCTACATGGGGCGTACGCTCTTGCTGGTTGAGTTACAAGCCACCCCAACTGGCTGCAATTTCGACAATCTGAGTCATGCTCCACATCTCTGGTTAACGTTCACTTTACATCCACAGGGATCAGCTGTCTCTCTCCACTTAGAGCATATTGTGCTTCCCTTTTATCTTTCATTGCATCCAACGTGAAGGACACCGATGCCAGCGCTAACTCCATGGTGTCCAATTGGAGTCCATTGCAATTAGAATGGCAACAGACCAGACCAACAGCTGATCCAATGCAGAGAGCTCTTCCCGACAGTCAAACATGTCGCTGGTGGTGCTGAATCTCTTCCTCAGGCTACCTTCTTTTAGAGACAACCTAGAGATGTTGCAAAAAAAAAGAAAGTGTGTGTGTATATGTGTATATATATATATATATATATATATATATATATATATATATATATATATTAAGAATCCAAAATATAATTACAAAACATAGCTTCTCTTACACCATAACAAAAAAGGGTGGGACTTTATGAAAAACCTCCTGTATTTGTTGCTCCATCAAAATACAAAGTTATTTGCTGTTTGCCCTGTGAAGTAACCACTGGGACGAGTAGTAATAATGTTAAGTGTAATAATGTATGCTCTTAGTATCTTAAAAAACAATACCAAAAACACCCACACTCAGCATCTATTTTGTTCTCTGCTTACTTTTTCACTGAAATGTCTGCGTGAGAACCAGCATCCGCTTTGAGGCATGGTCCTCTCTGCCCCGGAACTCGGCATCTTTACCACCGCCACTAAAATGTATTTTTCTTGCTCCAGGACCGCCCTTTCACTCAAGATACCCCTCAAAAACATCCAGCTCGTTGTCCGTGTCATAAGGGACAGAGGCCGGGTCGGATAGCACCCCGAGGTCCACCAGCGCCTGGTCCATATCCTCAGGCAGAAATACTATCCCCACATTCAGGACAATGTACTCCATCAGAAAGGCATAATAAAGGATCAGGACGTTCACAAAGAACAGGCCCAGATAAAACATATATGGAAGTTCGTCCAACAGCGATTCTACCGAATCTAGCTGGGAATAAATTGGATGTGTCATAGAAAAGAAAGCGAGCCGCTGTTCGGGTTCTTGCGTGGCCAGGATGTGGCGGACTGGAGTTGCTGGTGTCACCACTAGAAATCTGTCGGGGGTGGTGGGGCGTCCATTTCGGCTCGTCCTGATCTGCAAACAGTGATCGAAAGGCAGCTTTTAAGTGCTATATTTTATCTATAAGGTCCAGAAGAAGACGACAGCAAGACAGGTAGAATTAAGGGCGTGACATTCATAGCTAAAAATAACCGGCAGACAGTATCAAAAATACCCCGTTAGCTAGCTCGACGCATTCTTGACATTGGTTCTTTGGGTTTGCGGAATTCACGCCATGCCAGCTGGCTATGGCTAAAAACAGTAGCATGCAATGCTAGTGAAGAGAAACGCGAACATTTCTAGAAGCAGAGTTATTTGGAATGTCTTGTATACCGTTAAACATCCGTCCGGGAAATACGAAACATTTAAACATGCACGCTTCTGTCGATGTTTTCCCAGCTAACCGTCCCTAACATTTTAGCCAAGTGCATGAAAACAGCCCTGACCATAAAGCGACACCTGAAGCCTCGGCAGTTGATTGGCTCGCCGCTTGACAGGCTGCTGTGATTGGTCTTTGAGGACGTGTCGCTTCCTTTAACCGTCACTGTAAACGGGAAGTGAATGTTGTAGTTGTTCTCCACTTACTTTTGAATTCTGCAACGTGGGGAGAGAACAGCAACTCCCAGACAAACCACACACCAACCTGTTACGTAATGACCCCTCAGCACTGCTATCGCCGCCTATCACCTTCTGTTTGCTAAGTAGCTATCTGTACGGGAAAGTGGGTGTAATGGATTGATTTGCGGACTGTAACGTTAGCGAAATTACGCGCCTGTCAAAACATCACACTCCTAAAAACCACAACCATGTTTGGCCGGTCACGGAGCTGGGTTGGAGGACAGGGGAAAGCGAAAAACATTCACTCCCTGGACCATTTGAAGTGAGTGGCTAGCATAAGATATGCTAACGTTATAACAGTTTGAGAACGACTCTGTCGGCGTTATTATTATTAGCTAAACGTTAGTTGTTGACAGCTAAAATAACAGCATTTAACTAACTTAGCCAACTGTAACTGTCCATTCAACTAACATTAATTTAAATATATGGTTGTGGTGTCGTTAATATTAGTTTTGGTAAGGTAGATATACATGTGAGCTAAGGTTAGCTGTTAGCTTAAAGTGAAAAACTACCCTAAAACCGAATTGACACTGTTGGCTACGTTACAACGTTACCTAAATGGTTTTGGAGCGTAAGGCCAGGTGCAACTATTAACTGTCCATACAAGCTGACAGGCCAGGTGCAACTATTAACTGTCCATACAAGCTGACTATCGAAGTATCAAAATGTAAAAGGCCTGCACAGGTGTTTTCTGTTCTTCTTGTTGATTAGCTAGACCTCTGCTCAGGTCAAGTCAAGTTACGTTAGGGGAGCTATGGTGGCAATGACCAATAAGAATGACGGAACTTAAAGTTGTTCCACCACAACAGGTGCAACTAATTAAACAGAGTGTGAGAGAAAGGCCCACAGAAGAAGTGTAATCGGGCAAAATAAATGAAAACGTGTGGTTGTAACTAACGCTACAGTATAGGGGCTTGAATTGGGTGGTTAATACATTACACTACCGGTATTCGGAGATGGCCCGTTGATTCTAAATTAGAAGCTACCTTTGTAGGTTCATAATCATAACACATGTATTTCTTTTTTGACATCTAGATGGGTTGTATTTGAATATAGGTGGTTTCATTATTTTGGTCTGTGGAGCAGCGTCCAGGTATGTTTACATAACACTGCAGCTTTAACCACTGTTTTTCACAACATTTTTCTTTCATTCATGTCTCTCTATCAGATATATGTACCATGTCCTTACCAAAAACACCACAGTGACAGACAACAACCGAAATCTTCTGGTGGAGACCATCCGCTCCATCACAGAGATCCTCATCTGGGGGGACCAGAATGACAGCTCTGTATTTGAGTATGTACCAGTCAATGTCAAATCCCTCGCCTGAAGCTACAAATATGTAACCTGACTAGAGCTGGACAATATATCAATATTATCAATATCGTTAAATATGACACAATTTCGTCTAATTGTAATATCGTAATATGGAATGAGTAGTGTCTTTTCCTGGTTTAAAAGGCTACATTACAGTGAATTGTGTCATTTTCTGATCTTACCAGGCTGGTGTAACTGTTCTATTAATTGCCTTTACCACTTATTTATTTTATCCACGGAACTAATGATTATTCATCATAAATGTCATTGTGGAAATATTTTGTGAAAGCACCAATAGTCAACACTACAATATTGTTGCGGTATTGATATTGAGGTTTTTCGTCAAAAATATAGTGATATTGGATTTTCTCCATATCGCCCTAAACCTGATGCACCAGATGGTTTGTTAACAAAGAAATGTATGAGAAGTCGTCAAAGAGAAGGGGAGAGAGAGAGAGAAAGAAATATGACTCAAAATAGTGGGTATAATGAAATGACAATGAACAGTGGCAATTATAGTAAGAGTAACTAAAACTAGTAATAGTAATAGCAGTGTAGGGCGTCGAGCAGGTCTACAGCAGCTGCAGACCAATCTAGGTGCCACCGAATCTCCATGGAGAGACATTTGAACAGGCAAACTTCAACTTGCAAATGTTTTAGTTTTCACTAAGATTATCACTGATAAATGGATATCCACACTCCAATTTACTCTTGTAAGCAATTTAACTCTCCTACACTCACCTTCTAAATAGCAACATTGCTAATAACTGATCCTTCGTGCTGCTCTAAACTCTGACGGTAAACCATTCAAGACTAAATAAAACTGTACTTTACCATACTTTAACAAACTGTCTGTCATAATGTCTGGGAAAATGCATTTTTTTCAAATTGTTATGATGTATAAGGATGTAAAAATGTAGAAGTAATTATTTCATCAAAAGAATTTTCTGGGTAACTAAAATGTTTTTATTTTGTAAGCCCACGGATTGACGCATTTCAGTCATCTCTGGTCACTAAAGCACATGGAACCATTGTCTTTGTTTTTAATCAGAAGCAGCTCTGCAATCAGGGCTGCATCACTTCTGTTTATCCACCTTGCCACCTCTAGCTGTTTTATAGGAAACAGGAAAACCTATGGCGCAAAGTACTGAAGTGCTCTTGTTTTTCTTCATTTAGTATTTACTGTGATCTAGCTAGATTTAGCCAATTTCAGATCGAATTAGCTTGACATGACAAACGGCAAGGTGTTTTAGGCTATAATTAGCATATATAAAAGTGTAGATGCACATCACAAAATCCTCACAGAAAATGATGGTTGTACAGGTTCCTGTATTTCTTTTAAGATTAGTTTTTGGGTCTATTGTCTTTATTAGATTGTGTTAGTATTGATAGGCAGGAAACATTGGTAGAAAGGAAGGTACAAATGCAATAAAATGTCCATTGTGGTAATCAAATCAGTGGCATTGTGGGTATAAGGTATGGGCCTTGACCACAAGTCCACCAGGTCGTTGGAAAGGAAAATATTCTTCTTTTGATAATTATATATCAATCACCATAAATTGACTCCTGTATGTGTCTGTGTGTACTCTACTGTATGTGTTCAGCTTCTTCCTGGAGAAAAACATGTTTGCATTCTTCCTGAACATTCTTCGTCAGAAGTCGGGACGCTACGTGTGTGTCCAACTCCTCCAGACCCTCAACATACTGTTTGAAAACATTAGCCATGAGACTTCCCTATGTAAGTATTTAAATCAAGACTGGTTGAAAATAAAAAAAAAATAGAGACATATGTATGTTGTGATGCAGGGCATTGCAAATAAATATCTCTGTAATATGCAAAACAGCTTTTAACATGAAGTTTTTTTCGACTGCTGCTTTATACTCATAGTAGGTTTTGAGGCTGTGGTGGTGTTGAGAACACTTCATACTATAATGCACATACATTGTATTGAATGGTGTTTCGATTTTGTATAAGAATATTAGAAACATCTTACTCCATTATACAATCTAGGGCTGGTTATTTCTTAATTTGTTGATTTGTCGGTGTTAGTGGTGATTGCTTTTTAGTCTAAATTAAATGTGACCATTGAAAGAAAGCAATAATAGTTATAACAGTAGTCTTGTATAGGATAGCCCTAAAAACAACAGCATGTAGGTGTGTACATGGTTTGTTATGCATTTTGTAGGGGCTTTTTTTTTGCAGAGCTGCCATCTGCATTGTTGTTGTTGCTAGTTAAGCAACGAGTCAGCAGAAGATATACTGCCATTTATACAGTGGCTTGTTATCTCATATAAAGCAAGGTTTGCATGTAGGTCATGTAGTATTATAAAAAATCACAGTTATGCTATTGTCTCAAAAAGAATTAAGTCTTTTCTTATGTTCACTTTACACAACAGTCAGTGCAGTAGTTCAAACGTCACTTTTGATCTGATGACCGTAGAGCAAGGATTGAAGTAGTGCAGTGAAGCTGTACACTCTCAGATTTAGGCGTTAGGTGTGCTTTTCTACAATAACTGGGCTCCTGGATGGTAAATGGAAAGATTGTCAGGAGTTCACAAAAGGACAAAGGGCTATCTTTCTGAAAACGTGCTATGTGAACAAGCTTAATCAAGTCTCTTCTCTTCTTAGATTACCTCTTGTCGAACAACCACGTGAACTCCATAATTGTGCACAAGTTTGACTTCTCGGACGAGGAGATTATGGCTTACTATATCTCCTTCCTCAAGACCCTGTCACTCAAACTCAACAACCACACTGTGCACTTCTTTTACAATGAGGTGAGGCCATAGACGGATGGGGGCGGGGGGGGCGGGTGTTAGAGTGAAGAAAAGGGACTGAATGAAAAGAGACCAAGAGGACTTTTCAATGTCAACAACTTTTATCATGCACTTTCTATCACAAAGAGGAAGGAAGAGACGAAAGATTAGAGTCTAAAAATTAAGGGAGGGAGTGATGAAACGGATTAGTAAAACCAGCAAGGCATACAGAGAAAGAAAAAGGACTGTTTCTTGAATTCAGCAACATTACTACTTGTGATATTTTACAGTGGTACACAAAACCAATGTCTTGTAAATAGAACCACTCATTTTGCTAAAAATTCTAGTAGCTCATTTGTCACTTTAATTTTTGTGGAAGTTGACATATGTTTGTACTTATAAGACTACTTCTATCCACCACTAGTCAGCAGCACACTTCCCCACTCATCAACACATCAGCTTCCTGTGTAGAGGGGTTAATATAGCCGATATTGTCCACAAGTCATCTCTCTCTTTACCAGCTGAAACGAACACACAAGTGTCAATGTTAACTTCGTTTGAGGGAATGTTTCATTTATTTTAGTTATTACCCTTTTCACAACAAGATCTTGTTTCTCTGAAATTAAGTTTCAAAACTGTTATTCTTGATTTAAAACTATTCATCAAATGTTATCTTTTAGCCCTGTTGCTGTGTGTGTGTTTCTGTGTGTTGTAATAGATGGTAACACCAAAGACAACTGACTTCCTGAATAATCTCTGATGACGTCATTGTTTCCCTTCAGTGTTTCAGCAGTATCTGTAGTCCTTCCATTGGTCTGTGTGTGCTGGGGAAAGTTATTGGTGTACTGTTGAAGGGAGCTTCACCCCTGAAACCAAAACCAGATCCCATGTTTTTTTGGATGAATTTTCCTTTACTTCATCAATTAAAAAGTATAGTAAAATCTGCCTTTTTTGGAGTGCAAAGGAAGACAATTTCTCGTTTCTTGATTTAGAGTTTTAAGTAACTTAGCTGACATTTGGTCATTCTGAAAAAAATATATTTAGACTAAGACTTAGAAAAAAAGGACCTAATTACACCTTATACCTTATTTTATTTTTTACAATTCGCAAAAGTCATCTCATACTTCAGTTATTATAAACAGTATGTATTTTATTGATTTAAAGGCTATTCTCCTCCAGAGGATGCTATTAGATAGCTGAATACTTTGCCCACTTCAGTTCTGTCAGATCCACACCGATCCATTTTTAAGATCAGAGTATACATTCTTGGTTTGGGTTTGGTGTCAGGGTCAGGTTTCTTCATTTGCTGTGACCACGGTTTGTTTCTGGCCCTCAAATGTGATTGGCTGGAGGTTGCAGTGACTGAGGAATTGTTGGGTAGAGGAACAGGGATTGGCACAGAGAGAGATGACTGGAAGATGCGGAGCAGCCGATTTGTAATATGCTCATGTACTAAGTGTAGCATGCTCCTATATTAGTACATGTTGCCCATCTAAAGTACTGTTAGATTGGATCAAAAGTCCCTTTAGTTACGCTTGGTTTTCTTCTGTGTCTGTCATGTTTCAGGATAAGCCAAAACACCCAAATCAAAAGCTTACAATGTTTTGTTTTGCTTGATACAAATCTATTGATATGAAGTGCAACCTCTAAAATTCAGAGACAAAACAGGCTAACTTATCTATCCAGTACAGCATCTCTACTTTGTGGAGTTTAGGAGTCATGAGATATTTATTATAAAGTCTGTAGGATTTGAGTTGGTTGATAAGGTAAATTGTGGGCTAGTTATTTACTCAAGGTTAAGAAATTCTCTTTCTTTGGCTAATTTATTTACGCCTAATAATAACCTTGATTTGTGTATATTTTCCCAGCCTGCATTTCTGTAAAAAACAGTTAAAAACCTTTCTTATCAAAATGCAATACTGCCCAGAATTTCTGCATCCACTAGCTGCTTTCTCTCGCCTGCTCTGAGAGATGCTGCAATACTGTGCCATGCTCACCGACCCCCTCTCTCTGTCTCCCACACACAGCACACTAATGACTTTGCCCTGTACACCGAGGCCATTAAGTTTTTCAACCATCCTGAAAGCATGGTCCGCATCGCAGTCCGGACCATCACACTCAACGTCTACAAAGGTGAGTGCGGGAACACAAGTGTACATGCTAACCATACACGTCTGCTTACACAAATGCACACGCTCTTGAGATGCTGGGACTGCCTACCGCCTTTCTTTGTTCTTCTGCCCTCTTCTTGCTGTTGCTTCTGGTGCATGAGCATGACTAACAGGTAACACTGTGACGCACACACACAATCTGCTGAATTTCTGCCCTTAAATGTTTTGTTGGGTTCTAATGTATGTGATTTATCTTTTATTATATTGTAAAAGAATGGCTTTCTAAAAGTCTGATGTAGTTCAAGTAATACCTTTTTTAAAGCAGTTATTTAACTGTTCTAATATTTAAAGTTTTTCCAAAGGTCCTGCAATGTAATGTAGTACATGGAAATCTGTTTATTATTCATGGCAACCTGTTACTAGTCAAAGAACTTCACGTATCTATATCAGAATCTATATATACAGCTATATCTGGCTTTTGCCCTTGAAACTTAGTCAGCCAGCAGCTCTGAGGGTCTCTCTTGTTGCGCAAACATGACACATTAATGGGTTACTTTGAGGAAAAATTAAGGGTTTTATTCCCCTTTCTCATTCTATACATTTGTCGTTATCTCACTGCTGGATTCAAACATTTGCCTTAGGTTGGGTTTCTGTTACAGCAAGCCAATTGTGATGCAGTATGCAAATATAAGGATACTCAGCATCAAATATCCATGAATCGTTACATACTTTTACATTTGTATAGAACATATAAATTTAGCAGAAAACGTTTTTGGTTTTTGAAGCCATGTATTTGAGACATCGGCTAAAATTTAAACTTGGAATGTGTGCAACGTTCAAGGCAATCAAAGTTGTCGTTGAGATCCAGAGTGCACTGATGCTGTGAGTGTTAACAACGGGTTCGTTCCAAAGGCTTTCTGCATTGTGCTGCCTCTATTCCTTCTTTCTGCCGTCTCTCTGCGCTGTCACTCCAAGGGAGGCGGGTGGTGCATTTACTGGGTTTGGCTTTACTCCACACATCATGCTTCTCTTCACTATACATAACATTTCCTTAACATACAGTAACTTGCAACATATTTACTGTGGCGTACCTGTTTGTTTATTCCTGCATGAAACACTCTGTAGAAGTGAAGTCTTGTTCATGAAGTCTTGGTTCTGTAACTCCCAACAACTTCGACGTCATAACAGTTAGCACAACTGACCTAAATCCTAATATGAATATAAGTCATTTATGAAGTAACCTAGTGTTGTGGGGAATGTATTATTGCCGCTTTGGCCATGACATACATAATGTAGAATCTGTCAAAGAGGGAAGCATCAACTCAATGCAGCAACTCTGACGTTTTTTCCAGCATCTGAGAATTGTTAGGAGAACACTCAGAACATCTGTGTCCTGAAGTACACGATGAGACACTGCTGTAATGAATAATATGCATTACGATGTAATTTTAGTCAGTCAACACTGTGTCTTATTGTGGCAAAAGTTTAAACCGCTTCCAACCCCTGCTAATAATTACTTTCCTAAATCAACCCCTAACTTAAATACTTGTAGTGTCACAACACTGAAAATGGTTCAGGGTGTGGCAATGAAATCTCCTTTTTTAACATCAGAATGTTGAATATGTCACAGTTTGATGCTTTGATACGTCACATTCTGCCATAAATGACAACCTGGAAAAGGATTTTATCCTGCGTGTAGAATAATTAAGATAGCGTGAAGGTATTTTAGTCAAATTATGTTACTATACTAGCTTTTTTTCTTTGGTGTCTTGCTGATTGTTTCAGTTTTCTCTTGTTGATTTGTTACTTAGTGGAAAGCAATGTGATATCCTGAAAACTATTAATAATTTAAAATGTTTAATGAACATATAAACTCCTTTTGCCAGATGTGCCATCTTATGTGCCAGATATTTGCAGCTTATTTGTTAAGATGCCTGCGGGGTCCTTCCCAACCTCCACCCCTCCACAGCCGCCCCTTTACACACATTAACCCTGTGTCTGTTTCCCCCTTTCCCTCCTCCTCTTCAACAACCACTCCTACTCTTCCTCTCCTTGTCTCTCTCCTCCTCTCCCTCCTCCCTCTGCGTGCCCCATCTGCCTAACTCCAGTTTCATGTAAGTTGGTTCCATTCATTCAGTCTTTTTTTAGGGATGGGTATCCTAGAAACATGTTTTATTTTCTTTCCTGATACTGTCTAGTTGTTCATACAGTACATTGATGCAGATACAATTCTAAAACAAATGTTATATATATACAGTAAATAAGTCTGTAAGCCAGTCAGTGTTTTTTAAGTTGGTTGATTTTTATCAATATAGTTTGTCAAGTATAGACTTGTCTTATATTTCTTATTTAAAGTATTTACAGGAATTGGTTTACAATTTGTTATTATTATTACTTATTACCCAGCCCTATTGTTTCCTAATTGTGTATTTGTCAACAACGTACTGGTATGACTATCCTTACAATTCTTGTTCTTGTAAATCAATCTGTATCACCTGCCTTCATACAGAACAGTACATGCAGAATCACCTGCATGCCTTTTTTAATTTCTTTTCTTGGATTCATTATTTCACAGACTTCATTTCAGCTGAGTCCCACATGGTGGTTGTTTTTTGTTGTTGATGGGTTTAGTCAGTAGGCCCCTCTGCTTTAATTCTCTCTTCATTTACTAAATAGACAAAGCTGGAATGACACTGTGACTCTCAGTAGTGGCAGCTTGTCTTTGTTTTCTGCTAGTACGTAAGTCATTTATTTGATTTGGCTGTTCATTCATTACTTTTCTCAGTTTGACCCTTGTGGATTGGTATTTTGAAATTACCCCCAGCTTCTATTTGCATTTGGACTACTACATGAGAAAGTATTACTACACTAGGACTGTTCACATCAGTCAGTTGTCATTCACAGAACACAAGTATACTAAAGTCAATGTCTTAATTGCCAGTTTTTCCTTTAAATGCTCTGGCCCTTAGGCTGTTCTTCCAGACACATTAAATGTGTGTATTTGCTAATGCTGTGTAATACTGGTGTCAGATTTTTCTGTTCTGTAGTTTCTCTATTTTCTAATCTAAGTATCTCTAATTTGAGACGCATGGATTATTCTGACCTTAACCTACCGTTAACTTTTTATAAAAACAACAAATTTTGTAAGAGAGGAAAAGGTTGGTGCAGCAGAAATATTGTCTTTTATATTCCATACACACAGTTAGAACAGGGATTTGGGTGTGTTATGCTATTAGCATCTAATGTGGCCTTGAGCCTCTAGCCTCAAGCAGAGGTGAGGAACGGGCTGTAGAGGTCTGGTAAGCTTGTTTCTTTCTAACTTCACACCCTAAGGTATTTTATTTTTTTCATTTTCAAACTTCTGTTCTTCAGCACCAATTGATGCTTACTCAAGTGAAACCACTTGAGGCAATTTATATTTACAATACTTCATTCAGCTCCTTATGAAGCTACAAAAGGCTGTATACGCTGCAGTATTCCCCCTTATACATTCTGATGTGTAAAATCGTTGGAGCTCCCCTTTAACCTTGGACATGGATGATGGATAAAATGTATTACAGTTTTTAAAGCCTTCTGACTATGACTGATCTTTTGACTTTTGTTACTACAAATACAGAGTTGGACTTTGCTCTTTTCTAAAGAAAACTCCTCTTCAGAAAGCATCAGTGTGACAACTGATGAGTGCAAGCTCTGATCACTGCAAACACAGCGAGATCATCCCCAGTCACACTGTTGATTCAGTGGAAAACTCAACTGGCTTTCCTCTTTATCCCACTCCAGTAG
Organism: Etheostoma cragini; assembly: GCF_013103735.1. Lineage (NCBI taxonomy): Eukaryota > Metazoa > Chordata > Actinopteri > Perciformes > Percidae > Etheostoma > Etheostoma cragini. The sequence goes on along the minus strand of NC_048421.1, from coordinate 4,984,387 downwards.
TATTCCCTCTTATATTGTATTAACAAGGGACCAGGTTTTGTAATTAATTTAACTTAACATGGTTAGTTAATTTTCTTAATTTGTCCTTTAATTGTGATGGTATTGTTTTTTGTTTTTTGTAATCATTAACTGTCACATTCTGGTGATTATCGTGTGTGTGTGCAAGTGATAACCGGGGGCAGCCTTGGTAACAACCCTAACCCAGATCTTGACCCCAATCTCTCCAGTGGACAACCAGCACATGCTGCACTACATACGAGATAAGACAGCGGTTCCATATTTCAGCAACTTGGTCTGGTTTATTGGCAGCCATGTAATCGAACTGGACAAGTGTGTGCAGACAGATGAAGAGTAAGTCCCCATCTATCTTTGTTTTTCTCAGTGTAATTCTCACTGTGGCCTCTTGGGGTCAGGCATGTCTCTGGTTTGTAACAGTTCTCATGGTGCTTATTAGATAACCTCTCTATTCAAGGGTATGATATATTGTACACATTATATTACTATGCAGCCTCCGCAGAGGTCACTGCAAGATGTTTTTTGGGAGACTACTTTTGCGTTCCCTCACAATATGTTTTGCCTTACAAAACTTCTTCCATTTCTTCTAAGCCATGTGTTGATTTCCACTCAACGCCACCCTATTTTAAGTTTCTCTGACTGTCTGCTTCAGCTTCAAACATCAATATTGATAACTTTGAATGCATGTTAGCAGACCAAAGTGAGAGATATAGACACTCACGTTGGATCAACAAATTCTGTCGTAGTAGTGCTACACAGAGAAAATGTTAGTTTCGGAACAAAAACGTGAATATAATATGTATAGCCTCCACTTGGAGCTACAACCCTTTCAGTTGCCTGTATGCTCATTTCTACCTGTTGTACATCAGTAGGGCTATATTACTGTACTGTGTGGGACCAATCTCTATAATTACAAAAGATTTCATTACATTTTTCCAATTACAGTCAGCTCTTTCGTTCTAAGCTAGAAATGCCCATGTTGGTAACAAAAGCGGTGTCTACAGCAGGATTTGGTAGCATGGCGTCTAACAGTAACATTTTTGACCTAATAGTATTGTATTTGATTTTAAATTAAACCTTATTTGCAAAGAAACTCCCGCACGCTGTCTAGCTTGCAAAAATAAATTTAACAGCTGACACGATTCGGTACTAGACCGTCATCATGCAAAATAGATGGTCTAGTACCAAAATGTTTCATATTATAGGTATGCAAAGTATTTTTTCTGTTCAGAAAATAAACATTACAAAAATGGTGTCTAGTAATAATCTCTGCTATTAGGATCTCCTTGGATTCAAATTATTTGGTGTAATTGTGTAAAGTATATTTTGGGTCTACTGCAGCATATTATGCAGTTGTATAGTGTCTAATTATGTAATAGTTGTACGTAATGGTTTACTGTCTGATAAATAACATAGTAGGTTCGTCTAATTTGATACAACCATGGAAATAAAATGGATCCAACCTACGACTTGTTAGCAAAAAAATGAGTGGAACCTGTATAAATCTCTGTAAAGCAGGGGGGAGCGGTAGATTCTCTGATAAGTCAATGTTGGTTCATTGCCACAAGCGACCCCTGTGACATTGCACATTATCTTTTAATAGCCTACATTAAATAAATATTGATTATAAAACAGAGTATGAATGTGCCCATTGAGCAGTGTATCTGCAAAATGCCCAGTTTAAAGTCAAGTTCAGTGAGCTGATCTAGCTGTGGTGTGGCAGCTGAGTGAAAATACACACATGGCTCAGAAGGAATGGAAGAAGAAAAGTGTTGGCAGTAACGCAAAACATATTGCAAGGGAACACAAAAGTATACCCTTCTAAAAATCTTGCAGTGACCTGTCAGGGGCTCTGTACATTAAAATGTATTTAACTTGAGTTTTTTAATCACTAAATAGCAGCCTGTATATTTCCTTGTAAGTAGCTTTCAAGTCAGTTTTATTTCTCTGTATGCCAGTGTCATATATTGTGAATCTGCACATACGTCAAGATGCCATTTATGTTAATAATGTTCAATTAAGTGTGGAGTTTATAACGTTTTGATTCTTGATGATTTCGCAGACCCGGGAGTGGAGCAGCTTGACCACTTCCAGAATTTTACCTCTCTCTCACTCTCTCTTTCTCTGCCTCTTTGTTGTGTCCCAGGCATAGGAACAGAGGGAAGTTAAGTGACCTTGTAGCAGAGCACCTTGACCACCTGCATTACCTGAACGATATCCTCATCATCAACTGTGAATTCCTTAATGACGTTTTGACCGACCACCTCCTCAACCGTCTATTCCTGCCCCTCTATGTCTACTCTTTGGTTATCCCTGAAACGGTACGTTGTCTTCCCCTGCATGTCTAAATAAATTAGGTTACACTGATGTTAACAGGTTTCATATTGGGGGGCATGTGTCGTAAAAAAGCTGCTTCCTCCATTTCTTTCTAAATATGTTAACGTCAAATTGTTCACACATGATGTGTTGTAACACCTATGCATGTATGTGTTTTCTGAAGAGCTAATGTGTTAAAGAACATGTCAGAGAAACTGTTTGTACAGCTTCATCTTAGTTTCAGCCTTAAATGGGCTAAAACATTCCAATTTCAATCCAAAACGTAACAACTATTTTCATTTATTAATCTATCGATTTCTTTTTTGATTAATCGGTGAATTGTTGTCTGTTAAATGTCAGAAAATAGTGGGAAAAGTCCATTACCGACAAGGTGACATCTTTAAATTGGTTATTTCTCAGCAATACCCAAGATATTCAATGTACAATGACATTAAACAGACCAAATCATTGAATGACTTATGTGAAACCAGTACATTTTTGGCACGATTAATGCTCAACACCATAACAGTGGTTTTGCACAATCAGCCAACTAACAACCATTCCCAAATTCATGCAAGTGGTACTGTCATTTTTAAAGACGTTTTTTCTAACTTCCACAGGCCCACTGGTTTAAGTCAATGTCAATACACTATTACAATCAACTTGCAGAGACTTCCTCAACACATCCAATGCATCACAATGGAACACACATCCGCAATGGTTTCCGTTTAAGTTACTTAATTTTTATACATTTGAGTTTAAATGGTGGAGTGATCTGTGAATCCATCCTGCTGGTGGAGTCACCACGGTTACCTCATAGTTTAGCATTCATAAGCTATGACTGGAAACTCACTTTGGATTACAAACAATAATCAAACATGAATGTCATAAAAACTTGTTAGCTGCGTTGAAAAATAACTAACAGCACTAATGCAAGGTGTGAACAGATAAAAGGTGTTTGGCTTAACATACAAACCCACATACGGTCCTTTTAAACTGTTAAGTGATTATCAGACTATTAAATAATTCCAGCTCTATGCTTTGTCTCTTCTCACTCGTTCCTGTTTCTTCTCATTATACATTTTACTATTCCTTTCATTTTATTATTTTCCATTTCTAGGTTCTAGCTGTGGACCTTGTTTGATATTGACTGGCCTTTTATTTTTTTCTGTTTCTTCAGTCTGAAGAGCGAAAGATTAATCCTCAGGTCTCCCTCTACCTGCTGTCTCAAGTAAGCAACATACACAACAGATGCTACCAGCCATCACCAAAGCACTGCTATATTTTAGTTTTGTGGTTTGATGTCATTCTGCTTATATGCATCATTTATTTATCCTTCCCGAAATAAGTTAAAAATGGAATATAAATTATTCTCAAAGAATAATAGGGTTCATACATTTAGAAAAACTTAGAGAAGTTATGGAATTTGAAAAATGCAAATTCCAGGACTAGAAAAGATTTTAGAAAAAATAAAGACACAGAAAGTTGTGGATAACTCATGGAATTTTGTTGTCTGAGGTGAAGTTGGTGTTGACTGAATTTGAATTTATATTAAATTGAAATGCCAGGAAAGTGCCACCCTAACTCTGTCTGACTTCATTTGGACAAATAAAAGACGCATGGAACATACATGAAGTAAACTCTGTGTCCGCTACAGACACTTATTCAGTGGTTTACCTGTAACTGAAGCAGAGTATCAACTACTTTTATTTTTTTTAATTTTTTTGCTTTACTTTTACATGTAAGCTCTACCTGTAAACCAATGAACTAATTTAGCTTGCTTCAGAGTTAGACTTAAATTAAAAAAATATATTGAAATGCAGTGCAGTTGAAAGGGTAGTAACAACTAAGTTGACATATCTGTGGGGATAGATGTGGGGAAGACATCTTCAAAATTTTCTTGTAGAGATGAACTTTACCATACATTTTTTCCACATATACTTCATTCAATTTTCAATTAACAGTTCTTGTTTTGAAAGATGTTTTTTGTTCATTAGTTTCTAAAATATGTACGTCTGTGTATTTTTCTAGGTTTTTCTGATCATTCACTATCAGCCAATGGTCAACGCACTGGCTGAAGTTATTCTCAATGGAGATCTGTCCGTCTTCACCCCACAGACGGATATACACAAGAACACGGTAATGCACATGCACACACACACACACACACACGTACACAACACAATTATGCTTTAGACACACACACACACACACACACACACACACACACACACGCACTGTACAAACCAACTGCAAAATATTTAACAGCGCTCCCAGAACAACATTAAAAAAACACTAATTTGCAATACACACACACACACAGTAGACTGTACTTTGTGATAGAGTCACACAAGTACATATACACTGGAAGTACAGCACACAAACAAAAAATACACACAAGCACACCTACACAGGCAACCACATTGATACATGCCCATAGGTACATACACACACAGAGTTGCAGAGTTCCAGAGGTGCGTGTAGGTGGTTATGAGATTGTGGGGTCATGGTTTTCTCCATGATTCACCCACATCAAGGCAGCTATATGCTCATTATCTACATTTTTTTTTCTTTCATTTTTCTTCTCTGTTTTCTTCTTTCCTTGTTTCAATTCTTTCTGCCATCTAAGTATTGGATTGAAACATTCTGTGCTGTATTTCTCTGAATGTCTCTTTATATTTAAGTGTGTATCTTTATTTCACTTTTTGGTTTTGTATCTTTATTTCTCTTTTGTTTTTATTTCTATCTCCCCCTTATCTTCCCCAACTAATTCCCCTTACCTCTCATTTTCTATTTCTCTCTTCCTCATATTTTCTACCACATACAAAACATACAAAACACACACACACACACACACACACACACACACACACACACAAACTCCCTCCTCTTATTTTTTTTCGACCATCTGTCTGTAAAGGTGGGTGTGCTGAGCTAAGTGAGCGTTTCTGAGAATCCTTGTGGGGGGGGGGGTCCTGTGTGTGTGTGTGTGTGTGTGTGTGTGTGTGTGTGTCTACTGTAAGAAGCAGCCTACCTTTTCGGTGAATGTGAGTTGAGGCGTGATGTATGAACAACGTTGGTCTACCACAACAGGAGACAGCCAGACCCAAAATCGTATCTGCCATCTATTCACTCAGCAGTGCTTTTCTTCTTCGGCATTTTGTGTTCTTTAAAAGTGCCACATGTTGCATTTTTAAACTTTACTGTAGCAGTTTTCCAGCAATTAGAAAAGTATGTATACAAAAAAAGTAATTGAAATGTTCAGAAATGAGGTTTGAGATGGTTTTACTGTAGTGTGGCTTTTTAGAAAGGTAATCATGCTAATTTTTTTGTGTTAGATCCTGTGTTCACTTTATATGTTGTCTACTATGCCTTCCTCAGAGTCACAGCAGTAGTAACAGAGCCCATGACTTTTTCTCCATTCAGGAGTCAAATGAGGTTGTATTATTCTAAATTGAAGACTGGTTACTAATTCAAATCATTCCCTTAATTTTAACTTGCAGTGATGTGTATTTGCGTCTTTGTTTATTGCTTAAATTTGCTTCTACCTGTTTTCAAATGCATGTTTTAGTTTATTCTGCATGTTTGCAGGCACATAAAACACCTGCATTCTGCAGAAAGAGTTCTTGTTGAAAAAGCCTGTGATCATACTCCCTAAGAGATAATAAAAAGTTGCACAAAATTAATCTTTTTTTTTTTTTTTACATGCATGTTGGATTTTGAATATTAATTGTTTCCGCCACATCAGATAGAACTGCTGTTTTATGATTTGTTTTATTGTAGATGAAACACAGACATAGGCATGGGCTTTGTTTATGCACAGGTGGTCAATGGTGCTTCCTGTTTGTCTGTGATGTGGCAGGAAATTGGGTCACATGATGGAACACTGACAGAGATGGCTCACCTAACCTAAATCTCTTTCCTGGAATTATTTTTTTTCTCTCTCTCTCTCTCTTTTGTACACATGTTGTTTTGCAAGTGCACCAGTTATACATGATGTCACAACATTTGCATGTCTGTACGTGTATCTACTGTATCTTTTTTTTTTTTAAGCACATGCAGCTGTTTTTGTTGTGTGCATTTAAAGATATATTGTTGACCTGCAAATGATGCCCTATTTCAATGTGCTGCAATGTGCTGCACGGCGTGTGTGTGTGTGTGTGTGTGTGTGTGTGTGTGTGTGTGTGTGTGTGTGTGTGTGTGTGTGTGTGTGTGTGTGTGTGTGTGTGTGTGTGTGTGTGTGTGTGTGTGTGTGTGTGTGTGTGTGTGTGTGTGTGTGTGTGTGTGTGTGTGTGTGTGTGTGTGTGTGTGTGTGTGTGTGCGTTACACACTTCCTGACCTCCATTAATTTCTCAGCATACACTGAGAGTGTGAGTGGTTTACCAGAATATAGTCAGCTAACAGGTGCAACACACACACACTAATGCTAGTCTGTGGTTTATGTCTGACAGCATACACATTGTGTTTTTAGCAGCAAATACAATACAGATAGTAGATGCATACATCAATGTTTTGTTGGCTGGATACAGGAAGTACCGATGCTAAGGTTTTTTTCTCTATTATGCTTCAGGGTTGACTTAATCTGAAACACAAACCATTAAAAACACATCTGTATGTAGTCTCTATGTTGTATCTTGTTATTCACAGTTCAATAAAGAATACTCCTGGAAATACATACAGACTGAGCTAAAATTAAGAGTTACTTTTTTAGTGTCTATTCCTCATAAGACCACCTTTCCTCTTGTGACAATATGGAGAAAAGGCAAAGAGTAATGAATCAGTTTAGCCAAAGATACAGAGTTAAACATCAAGTATAAGTTTTGTTTTAGTGTGTATGCTGAGAAACTGCTACTGTTTTTGGCACATAAGGAGGATGTGCTTACATCTTCTGAAACAATATACCAAGTGTACATTTGTCCATCAATGTACCTACGTGTTCACGTGTGTTTGGTGGTTTGTGTTATAAGAAGTGAAGGTAAAAGGGGCCACCTAGATTCATCTAGACTGGGGGGTGTGGACCTCTCTGCTCAGCATTTTATCATTTACCAGCTTTTTCCTGTGTGCATATCTCGGTTTTGGAGTAAGTTTGAGGGCTATATGTGAGAAAAGAATTACTTCTAGTTCCAGTATGTTCTTACCAACGTGGTCATTTTCTCTGATAAAGTATATCGGGGAGGAAGAGGTTTTTGTGCGTTAACAGACTTTGATCAACAAGATAGTGCAAGATGGAATTACTGTAAGGCTCTCTGTTTGTGTGAAAAGATAAAAGCACATCTGTCATAAGTGTTTGCATGTGTTTTTATGCATGTTCATCTGTGTCTGGGTTTTGCATGCACTTCTGCCAGTGATGGGTGACAGTATTGCTACCTGGAAACAGGAAAGTTAGTTTCTTTTAAGTATCCCACCTCTGTGTTTCTTTACTCCAGATTATCATTACCTGACATTTTCTCTTGTTTTGAACTATTATCTGCATTCTGTACACAGCACATTTGGAGGTTTGCTGTTGTGTTACCACTGTGTAACACTATGGATGTGAAAAACTGAGAATCAAAGTCACAGAACGGCCACTGCTTTATTTTAACCAAAAATATCTTTGAAAGCACATTAGCATTAACATTTTTTCAAGTAGCTACAAAAAACATCAGTTCTTGTGGTATACAACTGGACTGGAGTATGTGATCAGTTGGCTGTTCGCTATATAACCCCGCCCATTTCCAGCACTTAAGGTAATTGTTATTCACTGCTCTTCAATTGTGAACCAGGTGATCTCTAAATTGTCATGACCAGGGATATACCCATGTTGAATGGCTTGGTTTGAAATTCCAAAAAGAGGGTTGAACACTGATCCGACAACCTTGGCACAAAACTGGTCGGCGGTGTGAAAAAGGTGTAATTTTCTCTTCCAGGAATGTGATGTTTTCCCAAACTCAACCCCTTGCCTCTCTGTCCTTCTCTAAACCCTCAGGCCAGTGCAGGAGGTGTACGTTGCTTCACCAAGCCCCTGGAGTCTCTGGAGCGCTCCCTGGAGCTGTCTCGCCACCGCGGCCGCAAGAGAACTCAGAAGAGGCCTAATTACAAGAACCTAGGCGAGGAGGAGGATGACGAAAGAGCTCGGGGAGGAGGCAGCGGAGGAGGAGTAGAGGAGGGCCGGGACGACGACAGCAGAGGAGGAGAGAGGGAGGGAGGTCGAGAGAGGGAGAAAGGAAAAGGTACAGAGGGAGTAGGAGGAGGGAGTTCTAAGGGAAGCAGAGCGAGTGGGGAGACGGCGGAAGGTGAGTGTGTGTCTCATAGGACACAGCAGTACAGGACTGTTTGTCAGTGTTTCTTTACTCCCATCAATAAGACACAGTCTCCCATGATGCACCTTGGTTACACTACAGCCACTACAGCAGCAGTCCTTGTCTCCAAACAAACAAAAATGAACTTTCAAAAACAAAATAACTAAAAGCTGAACTTTTACTCTAAATGTGCTCTGCTTTTTTTGCTCTTCATTTTGGGCGCTAAATTTAATGTGCTGTTAATGTTATCTCCATAGATTCACTGTTTGTTTATTGTCAGATTAGCCAACGTAAAACAGTTGTCAAGTTATGTGCTTGATTCCTGAAAAAGGACCTGTTGAAAACAGAAGAGTTAAAATGTAAGCTAAAACAAAATGCAAAAGCAGAAAGAAACTAAATCTAATGGAAAATTCCTTTTAGGCTAGTTTTGAGATGAGGTCATCTTTTTACAGCTGCTTCCTTTGTTTGGCACCTTTTTAATTTCCCCATGGCTACCACTGTCAACATGTCCAAAAGAATATCCATGGCAGCAGATGACTGTCCATTTCCACGGTGACACATCCATCCTGTGCTCCTCACCTCTCCGCCTGTCTCTCACTCCTGCTCTGTGTGCATGTTTGTGTTTGTGTGTGTGTGTTATGTAAAATCTCCCCATTTCACTCCTCTGAAAGGATTCCTTCTTTATTACCGACTGAATAAACTCTTTTTGCAGAGAGTCTTTGTGCAGGGGTACACAATCGTCATTGCTTCAGAAGGCGCAAAAGCACCAATTTTTTTTTTTTGTACACCATGGGTTTTAACACAAACGGCAACGTGGGCTGCAGAGGAACATATAGTTTCAATATGAAACATGTGCCATTTGGGGTGGAAAAACAACACCCACCCTATTTAACTGATTGATAAGAAAAGAGATCAATTAAGAAAAATGTTGACGCATAGATAAATTACACATTCTGTGTCTGATTGATTATATTTTAATTTGATCCTTACGTTTTAATGCTATCAAATAAGGTTATGCATTGAAAATGAATATTCTGTTCCCTAATCAATAGTAAGCAGACGCTGTTTGCACGATTTGCTCATCTTTGTTGTCTCAACAAATTCTATCCATTTTTTTTGAACCAGTGAAGGGTGAGAAGGAAGCACTTCAGACTTTACATTCATATTCACTGGTGACAACCGCTCATTTCTTTCTTCATATCTATGATGGGAGTTTTTGGAGGATGTGTGACGTGAATACAAAAAGCATGCTATAAAATAAAATTCACATTTATGGGTTTTTATGCAAGTAAGTTCAACATTTGTTTGTGCGTGTGTGCTTGCGTGTGTGTGTCATTCAGAGATAGAGATGGTGGTGATGGACAAGTGTAAGGTGTCAGAGCTGACGGAGCAGAACATCACTGATGAAGAGAAGACTGCTGCAGCCACCCGCACACACACGCAGAGGAGCAGGTACATGTACACACATATCTGAACACACCAAACTGTTAGATTGGAAAGAACGAATAAAAGGAAAGACATAAGCGTTTATCAGCTGATGATAACCTCTCTCTCTTTCTCTCTCCCCTTCTCTGTCTCTGCAGACCATTCTTAGACATGGTGTACAGTGCTCTCGACTGCACCAATGATGACTACCATGCCCTGTTTGTCCTCTGCCTGCTTTATGCTGTATCACACAGCAAAGGTTGGTCATTCTTTTCATTTAGTGGCTCATTGGAGAAATGAAGCTAGCTGGTATCCATAATGGTTGCGCATATACACGTAGACTGTGCACAGCTGCTTGTATTTCTAAAAACAGGATTTGACTGACTCAACAGTACTTCAAAGTTTTGGTTCAATTGCGGTGTTTTGGTGGCAAGCTGTTTCCTACTTTACATGCCAAACTAAATCTGCATGCATGTCCATTCATCTGTAGGTATTAACCGAGATCTTCTGGAGCGTCTGCAGTTGCCAGTTCCTGACCAGGAGAAGACCTCTTACAGCCTGGTGCTGGTAGAGAGACTGATTAGAGTTATGAGCCAGGCCTCACAGCCAGGTAACACGCACGCATGCACACACACAAGCACACACACGCCTGCCTGCCTTTTAATATCTTTAGTTATTAGATATTTATTTAATTTGCATGTTTTAAAACTGAACATATGAACAAGACACCTTCTTTTAAGCAAAATATATATTACAAGAATTTCAAGAAGTGAATGTGAATGAAGTAGAAGATGTTAAACTTGTAGCTTAAAAACATCAACATCCTAAACACATTTTGGTCCATTAAGTAAGTTTGTGTGTGTGTGTGTGTGTGTGTGTGTGTGTGTGTGTGTGTGTGTCTGTGTGTCTGTGTGTGTGTGTGTAGATGGTAAAGTGCGTCTAGCTACCCTGGAGCTGAGCTGCCTTTTACTGAAGCAGTCTGTGCTATCTGGAAACCACTGTATAATCAAAGATGTACATCTGGCCTGCCTGGAGGTACAGCACACACAAACAGTTACACACTACATCAATACTTATACATAGTCCTGTGATAGATCACCCACACAGAATCCATACTCCCACAAAGAGGCAAAACGTATGTCATTATACATTGGGTGTTGGATCTTGTGCCCTCTGTAGCAGTTAAACAATCCCTTTTACATTTAACTTTATCACTTCCTCTGAACATGTAGCTGGAGGGTTTCTCAATGAGTGCTACTTTGTGGTTATAACCTAAGATATTGTTCAGCAGGGAGAAGCTGGACCACCAGTTTCCTCTTTTTACAGCATTTTTCTCAAACCTCACATCTTATCTCATTAACAGGCTTATTCTCCTCATTTATTCCCTCTGACTCCTCTTCCTCTCTCTCCTGCTACCCACCCTGACTTGACCACCCCTTAATTTGTCTGCCTTGTCCTTCTGATAATTCTTTTTATTTCCTTTTCTCTCACTTCAGGGTAATCCTTCAAACACTCTTTCTTTGGATTCCTCGTTTTTCACTGGAGTTACAGGAAGTAGTTGTTCTACTTTTTGTGTGGTGTTTTTTGCTGGGATTTATTTTAAGTTTAAATTCCCCATCTGATCTGACTAAACTTAAAAGAAACCTGACCATGTTCATTTTACTATAGTTTTTCCAAAGCCAGTTTTTACCCACTAATATCAGTCAGGTCAAGGTCATTGGTGGTTTCTGCTTGAAGAATTTCCTACCTCTGGTACAGTTTAACATGAATGAAGACCCCATTTCAATTGGGACAGCACTTCTATAGCTGCAGTGGTAATGTTAAGGGTTTTTCCAGCAATTATGATCATTATTGTTAGTCAGTTTTAGTCATTTATTCATTGTGGCTTTTCATTGTGCTATTCATCGAAGACACAATACCAAAGAACTGACCTTATTGAAATAATGTGAAGTCAGCCCTTATCCTGCAATTTCTCTTTCTGCACTGCTGTGGGGAAACACCTGACCAGTCATGTTACTAATGTTTGCAATTCAGTGTTAAACAAACACAACTTCGCAGTTTAAGGATTGCAATGTCTAAACTCCTTTCCTTCGAGTATTACTACAGGAAGAACACTGGCTGCCCATGACTATCCTACCTCTAGCTCTCTGACACATGCTAGAATGGGTAAACCAGGGATGCATTTATTGCAGTAAAAGGAAATAACTTTGGATAACCCAGTGCAGGAGTGACATCATTATTTAAAAGTTGCTGTAAAATTAGATCTGAGGGGGAGAGGGAGGGAGTATAGTGTATATATGAATTTTCTGTAAACTGCTTTGGCAACAACATGTTTTCTTTGTTTATGGGAGAGAGAGAGAATAAGGCAGAGGGAGGGCTGGGGGGGGGGGGGGG
>NC_048421.1:4893004-4971788 GCF_013103735.1 Etheostoma cragini | reverse complement strand
CAACCCTATTTCTGGCAATTATTCTAAGTGGTCATTGTTTGAAAAGACACATTTAATGAAGATGTTTAACTTGTATCAGATGAATGATGGTTCATACTGCGTAATTGCAAATATTTCATATTATTTATACTTTATGTTTGTGTTTGCAGGGTGGTAGAGAAGAAAGTCTGCATTTACTGCGGAGATTCTACAAGGTGAGTGTACACAGTAACACACACTGGCACAAACTCTTTAAGATAACCAGGCATTTATCCACCCAATACACACACACACACACACGCAAGCACGCACCAGTAACCTATATAAATACTTTTCTCCTATTTACCCACACATACACTGTATTTAACCTCAAACCTCGGAACGACAAGTGAAGCAGCAACTGACAACCGGAAAGTCAGTCAGAAGACAAGCAAATTATATTAATGCAAAATATGTTGCATTCTGCTGACTGCTGTAGCACAAACTTTTCTGTTCTGGCTGCTAGGACAGAGACAGATGCTGGAACGAGCAAACAATCAGGAAAAAAATAGGTAAAGGAGCAAAACCAGAATAAGATTAAAGAGCCAGACAGGTAAACATACAAGATGGTGTTACAATCAGGTCTTCTTGAGATGCGTGTCACAACAAAAGCTGAAACACAATCTACCTGTTAAGTTTCTTTTGTCTGCATGTGTTTAAATGTATCAAGTTATTATAACTGAAACCATTTCCCTGAAGGTGTAGTAGGTCAGACTGAAAGTGTTTCCCATGTATACAAAACAGCATCATATTTATACTGTTGGGCAAAATGTTGTCAGAGCAGTCAATGATTTCTGTTTCTCTTTGAGTGTCTTCATCAGTTTTGGAATCAGTCACAGGAGTTGAGTTTGGCTGACTTTTTTACAATTCAACCAAATGGATCATCATCGACAAAGACAGTGGAAAAGGTTCTCTGTAATCATTCAGGAGAACTTCAACTTTCAACTTCTTTGAAAAAAAAGAGGCTTCCGGATGAAAGACTATGGTCATTACTTAGGAATAGTAGCTGCCCTCTTGTTAACTAGCATTTTGTTCAAAACTGGTACTATCAAGCAGGTTGAGATACAAGTTTAAAATTATTTTCAAGTCCTGCTTTAATTAATATTTCCTCTCAAACATCAAGTGGAAACAACTTTGAATAATAAATCTCATAAAATTAAATGGTTATTTGATTTAAGTATATTTGGATTAAATAATAAAATGATTAATCTAACATGAAACTGGTTGAAATTGGATGTCATTGGATGTTTATATTGAGAAATATTTAACATATTTAAAGCACTTAATATTGTAAAATTATTTTTATCTTTAGTCATTGAATTAGTTTTTCAACCATATGATTACATTTCCATTAAGCACGCCATTCTCCAATTCAATAACACTTTTATGTCAGTTAAGTAGCCTCACGCAAACAATGAACATGATAGATTGAAAAAGTGGATGATGACAGTTTTTTTGTTTGTTTTTTTATATTTATAAAATGAAAAATCTGGTTGCTGCTTTATTTACTATTTGGTTTTATTTTAACTTGATCAACAATACAAGTAGAAATTTTCTCCTAGACGTACAGTATCAGTGTGGTTAGAGGAACACAATGAGCTGATGAGTATGAACACATTAACCATGACTATGCTAAACTGTGCATGTCAACACAACTTGTCCTATCTGTTAAACATTTCCTGTTTCGTTCTAAACATCAACATTTTGTTGATGGAATGTCTTTCAAGAATTCATCTGGCATCTGGTTTCACTTTATGCAAAAATGAGGTGAAACTCTGAGCCTGAAAGCTTATCTAAGTTCTCTATAGATGTTTTGCCATCACATTCTCTGCCTTATCTTTAACTGGCATCCAAATTGATCATGTCTTCACAGGGCGAGGAGATCTTTCTGGACATGTTTGAAGATGAATACAGGAGCATGACGGTTAGTTGGCCTTCATTTAATATCTTTTTTTTTTTTTTTCTTGAAAAATGTAACATGAATTACCTGAGCTTCCAAATATATTCTTTATGTTGCAAATATTTGTGCGGGTGCTGTATGTCATGGGCTTATTTGTATGTTGAAGAGTAAGCCCCTGAATGTGGAGTATCTAATGATGGATGCCTCAGTGCTGCTGCCACCCACCGGTACCCCACTGACTGGCATAGACTTTGTCAAGAGACTGCCCTGTGGAGACATGGAGAAGACACGCAGGGTACGTCCACACACTCAACTTAAGCTCAGTTCACATTGCAAAACACTTAAGTTTGAAATCAATAGCTCAAAATACAACAGGTTGTTAGATTCCTGGGAAGTCAGATCTTGTAGTTGAAATATGAATTTTGGCAGGCTTAAGCCCACATGTAGCAGAATTATTGTTACTTAAAGTAATATGCCACCGTTTGTTAGGTTTTGTTTTTGTTGTTGTAGGGTCACTTTTACTCAAAACATGCTAATCAGCAACATAGGATTCCATCCATTAAGCTAAGCTAGAGGCGGCACTGCTGGACTAAGACAATGCATGCTCTGAGACAAAAATGTGATTGCCCACTCATATAAATAAAGAGGAGGTGGTAAATAATCATATTTCAACAAACGGTGGCATTTTCCTTTTGATAATAGTTGACATTTTGAAATACATGTTTGCATACAGCAGGTAGGCTATACCTCATTACGTCCTTTTGGTTTTGTGTCCTGCCAAAACCACAACCATGCTGCAAACAAATGACAGCAGAATGGCGGCACTCCAAATCACAGATGAAAGATACAATGGATTAGCCCGATTCTGACAGTGATAAAATCATTGTATGATGTTGTTTTTTGTTTGGGAACTCTGCACAGGCAATCCGTGTGTTCTTCATGCTGAGGTCCTTATCGCTTCAGCTTCAGGGAGAACTTGAGACGCAGCTGCCTCTGACCAGACCCGAAGACCTTATCAAAACTGATGACGTCTTAGACCTCAGTAAGACGCACACAGTAAAAAACAGAAGCATACTGTATAATGCTACTGGACAACTGACGTACTTATTTATTTATCATTTTTATACTTTTAGGAAATAGAGCCAAACTTCAGGGAGGGGGACAATAAAAGACTGAATTACAGTTTTTTTCTGGGCACAACTAGAGCTACACAAGCAAAACTCTAACTACAGTCTGCAGTACAAACAGTCACATGAACTAAACAGTTTACATCCGCTGCAAAACTCATTCCAAGCAACACAACTCTTAACACACGTCTCAAAACAGGCTCAGTGCAGCAAACACATGCACAACCCTCACTGAGATAACACACACTGTCACTCAGAACACACTTAGACTAAAAACACTAGCATCAAACAGCACTACAGAAAATACTAACTTTCTCCTCTTAACAGTTTGCACGATTTGAGTGACTTCACACTACTCAACAATTTCTTTAAAGAAAAGATCTAGATTTTATGTAATATACTAATTTTTACAAAAGGAAGACAAGTAATGAAAATCAGCAGTTTGCTTCAATATGGTATTTTGTCTCTAGTAATTTATGGAATTACTGGAATAAACTAAAGCTACATAACAGTATCAAAGAATAGTGTGACTAATCCTGCCTCTCATCAATACTACTGGATTTTGGTGTTTTCCATTCCTTTCTGAAAAACAGTAAGAATGCAGTTTCTCCTCAGACATCTGACCTCGACATATTGTTATCTTTGCTCTTTACTTGTTTCTCTCAAACATTACAGTGTATAATTGTTTGTAATTATTATTTGGTGTTTGTAAACAAAAAAAGTAAATTTTCAATAACTAGTCTTAAACAAGACACCTGCTGTCTTTCAGCTAAATTACAATCAGCACTGTTTTGATAGGCACCAGACTGAAATTTAATGTTTTGAATGTGTAGTTAACAGTTGTGAGAGCAGTGTGTTGACATTTGAACACAGTGCTGTAAATCCACAGTGTTGTGCAGGTTATGGTTAAAGCCATGGCATAAGTGTCTAGAGATTTTGAAAACTGTTCAAGCAATGAAAACCGAACTAGAGTTTGGGTCACATGAACTGCTGTTGTGCAGACTGTAGTTAGTTACGGACACTTGCCTGTTTAAGTACAAGAGCATGAGAAAACATAACTAACCACCCCTACAGAGTACAATTACGTAATTCTCGCTACCTCTCTCTGTCTAACACATTCACACTCTTTGCAAAGACAGCATTAGCTCTACAACACAGACGTGTGAGTGCAATGTTAACAGTATCAAGACACATGCCTATGCAAATATTCACAACCACAACTACAGAGACGATGTACAGGTGCACAGCTTCCCACACACTGAGATAACCGGAACACTTCTCTTACTGCACACAGGTGTGTAGATGATGGTAAGGAAACTTGCAAGTGGTTAGCTCTATGACTTGCAGGATATCACAAGCACTGCACAGTAATGTGAACGGGAGTTAAGACTGGGTACACACTTGGTTCACAAAGTTTGCAAATCAACAAACCATACAAATGTAAATATATGACTTTCTGCCATCACAACCCCACAACATTCCACTTCTCTGTATCTAAAGAAAGGCTACAACTCAGCTACCTACCAAGGGTGACTTGTTAAATTACAGGATAAGCCTGGTTTCTTTTTTTATCTCTATATGCCTCTATGTCAAGCACCCCAATTGGACTACGGGAAGAAAGTGTTCAGTTCCAGGAGGGAAACTCAAGAAGCATGTGGCAAAGTCTAAAAACTATGAAAGATTACAAACCTCCTCCTTGTCAAGTGCTAATGTGTCTATAGCAAGTGAGCTATACAATTTGTTTGCTTGCTTTGAGACCATCTGCAGCCAACAAGTAAGAGCAACCTGCGTGAAGCTGGCCCCCCACGTCATCCAAAAGTTATTCAAATTATTGCTATTCTTTTGTGCCGTAAAAATAATTGTTTGTGCTGTTAAGGGTTTGAAGTAATTAAACTTTACATTTTCTGGCCAGTGACGTCATCCAGCTCCCTATACTTGTCCAAATCTCCCTAGAACGGTCCCCATTGGTTTTGCTATGTTTGTGTCATTTTCTGCCGCTAAAAGAAACGTGCTACTTTTGTTTCTACGTTATTTTGCTTTATGGATTACACACATGACGTCACCCAGCCCCCCATTAATGTCCAAATCTCACCAAAATGTTTTCCATTGTTTGTACTGATTTGTGCCATTGAGAAAAAAAAATAAAAAATAGTGCTTCTTCGGTTTTTAGTTTATCAGGCTTTATTGGCTACACATTTATTGTGCCAGACCCGGTTGCAGAGTAGGCTAGTCTAGGCTACAGTGACAGAGGGGGCCTTTGCAATTTTCAAGAGGGCACAAGTTTTTTATTTATTTATTCAGGGATGATTTTTATTCAGGCAATGATTGTTAGAGGCTATACCATACATGCATGATGTCACCAAGCACCCCATTAATGTTGAAATGTCAACAAAATGGTCTCAATTGTTTGTGCTACGTTTGTGCTGATTTGTACCATTTAAAAGAAACATTTGTGCTACTTTTACTACTAGACCTTATTCGCTACACAGTTATTTATTTAAAACTATTTAGTTTTTACCTGGTTGCTGAGTAGGCTAGCCAAGGCTACAGTGATAAACTAGATATAACCAAATGCAAATATATATTAATGTGTGTGCAACTGTACAGGAGACATGTTAACATCCAGTACAGGCTATGAGGTTTTTTTATTAGAGACGCACCAATTGACCGGCTGGTGATGCGTAGGAATTTTATATAGGCTAGCAAATAATTAATAAACCCACTATTAATTACATTATCTTAATGCAGTGTAACTACTGTAGCATGTCAATAATGCACATAAAATCCAAACGTGAGCAAAGCAATCGCCATTAAATCAAATCAACAAGCCAGGTGCAGCCTAGCTAGCAGGTGAAGAACACCAACAACAAAATCACTAGTTAACAATAAACTGACAACATAAGTTGTATGACGTACAGTTCTCAATTTTCACAGGCTAGTTATCCTCCGGACTCTTTTTTGTTTCTGTCACTTTTCCACCATGTGGCGTGCATGCCCGCTCGCGTTTGTTAAGCGTGTGTCCGGGATATTCTCTGACTTGCCCTCTAACAAACATTTCTTTAAAAAAAATCTACGAATAAATTATAAAAACAAATGGGCCCCCTTGAAAATCCCCCCCATTTCTGTCACTGTAGCCTAGGCTAAGCTACTGCAGTGTTTACATTGCTTACAGGGCCAAAGCTAAAATCTTTTTCAGAACATCTCAGAAAGAAAGTAAGGTTTATGACAAATTCCCTATTATGTCATACAGTATCTATATTAGGTGTACTTTATGGAGTAAGAGAATAAATTCTCTTTTCCACTATCCCTTTTCTTTTCCTCTTTCACACCTTCTTTGCAACATGTCTTCAATCTTTGATTTTCTTTAATGATCAGTAGCACGTTGTAAGTATGACAATTTAAGAAAATTACACACTATTTGTGAACGATATTACTTGCACCACTTTAAAAGTAACATGTTCAGTTTTTGGTTTTCTTTTTACCATTTAGATCTGACAAAAGTTGCCTGACAGCAGTATGCCCTTAGATACTCTCGTGCTTTTGATAGATGTGTCATGATTGTTTTTTTTGTTTCTGCACCGGAATATTATATAATATGTTTTTATTTTTGTCATCAGAGTGCAGGAAACTACCATAATTGGCTGTTAAAAATAGATGACCTAGTTTTAATTCTTGAAAGACTTTCTACTTTTATGTCGGTATGATGTCTACGGCGGAAGCACTACTTGTATGAGTCCTGTTTAATCTTCCAAACCCTTGTGATGGAAAAAAACCTAATTCTAATATTTCTTAAAGTCCTTCCTTGGGGAGGGGGAGGGGGTTATCTCAGAAAATCATTTAACTAATAGATGGAAACATACCAATTGAAACCAAATGTCTCCCTGCTGGTTTACTTTCAAATCTAATTCGGTGGTTGAAACTGTGACTGCTTTCATATTTCCACATGCCTGTTGAGAGAGTCTGTGGCAGAGATACTGTAGGTGACATGGCTTCCAATAAGTTTCTGTCAATTGAAAAGGTACTGGTAAACAATCTTTTATTTAGTAATTATGATTATCTGTCTTGCATTTAACTTTATTCGTGTATAGTTATAAAAAATCTCTCAATGGTTTTACCCTTCTGTTACTTTTTTTTTTATGACTCTGTGCAGCGATAGCATTATGTTTTTGTGTTCATCCATGGGTCATGACCAAAAGAACTAGGTGCTGTCAGGATGGTGGTCAGTTTTAAGTGTCCTCATTGTTACTTATGAGATATTGTAGCATCTTGAAAAGCACTGGACCTGAGTGAATGAGTCAAATTAAACAACTTCATCAATGCTTCATCCTAACACTTTTGTCACAGTGTAGGAAAGCATGTTGCTCACATAGCCTAATTTTCTGTAACCATTGAAGCGTTGCGGAATCAGCATGCTAGCTATTTAACTAGCCAGCCACGGACAAGCTAGCTAGCCATCCATCTCTGGTGCGGCCATCTTCTCTCCTCCTGGCAACGTAGTCTACAACATACTTTATTTCCCCACTAACGTGTGTTGTAATCATATCAACCATCGACAATCATTTTCTTTAATACTAAAAAAAAGGCCACAGCAAACGACCGATCAACTCTTTATATTTCTGTGGGATAAAATGATGAAGTGATGGTTTTATATCCCATTACTGAACACCATAACTCTGGAACCGAAGGGGAGACATTTGTTCGGATACTGAATCGGTGATGCTAATCTTTGGCGTGTGTTCATTAAAACATTAAGTCTGCCAAGCAGATGTGTTTGAAGCATTCACGTTTTAGAGTTGTTTAGCTTTTTTGAAGCAACATCCATATTTGTACCATTGTCTACAACTTTATGTATGTTGTCCTTTTCCTCTGGTCGTCCACCTCAAGCTCATTGGTTTTGCTGTTATTGAGCTTCAAGTGATTGGGGTTGTACCATGTGAGAAAGGTCTTGATTAGTCCTCTGTACTCCTCTGAAAAAATAGTCTAAGTGACATCAGCGTATTTCTCACTGCAATCATACATTGCATCGAGAAAGGTGCCTCGATAGCTCAGTTAGTAGAGCGGGCAACCATATATAGAGGTTTACTCCTTGACAGGGCGGGCCTCCCTATTCATGTCTTCATCTGTCCTATCAAAATAAAGGCCTAAAATGCCCAATAAATAATCTTATAAATCTTATAAAATATGTATTAGTATAACTTCCATTTTGCCCCCAAATACACTAAGTATCTTATATTAAATTACTTCAAACCTTCACTGCTTATGAATCTGGACAGAAATGGATCTAAACTGCAACTTGACTGCCATGCAGACGCATAATTGTAGTTTACAGTGCTAAGTCACTGTCACTTTTATTTAATCAAGGCGGCTGACTAAGAACACACTCTGACAGAGTAATTATAGAGAGAGGGAGGGGTTTTCCATGTGGTTTGGGGGATTTAAAGCTACAACCTTCCACCTACAAACTCCTTGTTCTGACTATTTAACTGTCACCGCCTCCATTATAGCACCTCCTTCTTGCTGTTGAATCAGAGAACATTTGTTAATATCTATACCTGTAAATTGTGTCCGCAGAGTAGTACTGTGGTTTCAGAGATTTTTACCAAAAGTGTGCTTGAGGAAGTGTCATTATCCCAGGACCATGCAAAGACACAAATTCATGTCTGGGTTCATGATGGGTGACTAATCGTTAGTCTAGCATTGCCAGACTAATTCGCAAATGTGTATTAATCTGGAACTTCTCGGTTCATCTCCGATTTTCACGGGGCCTTATCAACGGGGATAGACTGAAATGCTTCTTGATGCAATTGGATAAACCTACAACCAATCAGAACAATGAAATATCACCCCTCTAAATGACACATTTCAGTTGGGGTGGTGCTTGGTCTGTTTTGCAGCAGGGAAGAAAGTGGCTGCCTGGTCACAAAGTTGACCTTTCTGCCAGAGCAAATTAAACATGAACTTGCAGATTTGTCTGGTCTCCAGGCCAACTAATTACTGCAATTGAAAAAAAAAACAAAAAAAACGGAAATGACCCTGATTTTACGTGTTATATATTTCTAATAAACCCAAGTGTGACAAGTTATTTCTTGAAGATGAAATGCTCTAGAGAGATAAAGCTTGAAATTAATTTAGTGATAAGCTTTTATTTAATTTTAAATTTTCTCATACCATTAAATACTGTCACTCCATTGTCAACCTTCGGTAGTATGTATGCAACCTGTCAGGTTGTTAAGAGTAAGTTCATAGCTTAAGGGAGTACTTGCAAGGACAAGGAGTGTGACATACACCGCTCATGCTGGCAGCCTCACTCCCTGCACTGCTGTCTGCTGCTTTTTGCTGAACCGCTTCAGTCATTTCTTGCTCGTTTGTACTTTGGTTTGTAGTTACGAAGAACAGAGGGCTTCTTACCTAACCACATTTTTTAAGAACTCAAAAGAATGTATGCAATAAATAGCATTAGCAACTCATTGGCTGAATGATTGATATTGTACAACAGGCCTGATAAATGGAACTCATGACACACCTACCTAGGTGAGCTAACCAGGCACCCCATTTCTTTTATTCTTAACTTCCATCTTCTGTTAAATCTATAAATGTACTTGACTAATAGATAAAAACATACCTGACACTAAATATTCCATGGATATGTTCTTCCCTGCAACATGTCTGTTTGGGTGAAAGTACTTAAAAAATATAAAATAAAAAAGCAGTGAAACCATCACTGTGTCAATGAACTCAAAAAAGTTATTAAATAGGGTCAACTTGTCTATTACGTTTTCAAACCTTTGAGGTTTCATTAGAGGGAAGTTGACCCACCCCCGCCTTCTGTAGTCAGAAATTAAGTAGAAGTTGGGGGTGGGAGGGTTTTTTCCCTGCTGGTGCGGGGATTCTAGCTATCAAACTTCCCCTAATTTCTCTGACCATTTTGCTGTTAGCATCACTTTGAAAAAAAATTGGGGACTACCTCTCCACCTGCAGGTAATTTTCCCTGCTCACTGTTTCAGTGGGTAAAGTCAAGTTCCTGACAACCCCTGTTGATCTTTTAATATCTGTAAGACAAATTCATATAACCAGAAGGTCACATGATTTACAGCTGTGAAAATAGAGTTGCCTCTAGAGCAACCCACCATACCGAAAGGGCTATTTAAATTAACCAAATCAAAAAGTGTACTCAAGGATGTGGATTCAACCAGTTTCACACGAATCGCATCGGTCACACCAGTTTAAAGACGGATTAGTCAGGATTCTTGAGAATACAAATCAAGGAACCAGAGAGCAAAAATATTATAAAGTGGAAGGGACATGAGTGAGACTGCAAGAGGAGGGGCACTTTGTGGTGTTGCCTGTTTACGTATAGAGCCAGTGATGTCAAATCAGGTCATTTTCATTCCATATTTAATGTTTGCCTCTCTCTAGTTTTTGTGGTAAACACAAGATGTTAGCTCACCAGTTCTTCATTGTCCTGCTGGACATAGGTAAAAGTCCTCTCTGTCCGTTTAAGTGTGTAAAGCCGGCCGTCTGTTTTGACTGACTGCTTCTGTCTGCCTGCTATAATACTATGTATGTGCTGTAAAATAGTGTGTAAAACAGTAAAACACAATACTTAATTTATAATGAACAGTTTATAAGGAATTATACACTTTTTGGTAAAAACTGTATAATCAGTGTTTTTTTAATTGTGTGCGCGTTCGTTTGTTTTTAATCAGTGACTTTTTAAAGCTTATTTGTGCTTATGTTGACGTTTTTCAGTATGGCCTATTTGACTTTTCTTAAGAATAAAGGCCTCCGTTGAGCTTTTTTCACAAGGTGTTATTATAGATCTTTGGTTATGTCGATTCCCAGGAATTTGATGTCGTTAACACTCTCCACCACTTCCCAATTAATGTGGAAGAGGTATATGTGGTCATCCTGGATCTCCTAAAGTCAACAATGATCTCATGGTTTTTGTGGTTGTCAAGGCCAAATTATTGTCAGAATACCACTCCTTTCTGTAGTGTGTTTCCTCATTGCCGTGTAGAAGTCCCCCTATAGTGGTGTCCTCAGCAAACGTCACTACAGTGTTTGGTTTATGACCAAATACCCGCAAAGAATGACGTTCCCATTAGACTCGGCTGTACTTTGTGTTTAGTGCTTTACTTGTGAAATGTGTCAACTTGATTTTCATAGTAGTAATTTCATGTCTATCATCTCTTTCAGATAACAGTGACCTAATTGCTTGTATGGTGGTAAGTAAAGATGGCGGCCAGGCCCAGAGGTTCCTCGCTGTAGATGTGTACCAGATGAGTCTGGTCGAACCAGAAACCAAACGCCTTGGATGGGGTGTAGTCAAGTTTGCCGGCCTTCTGCAAGTAAGAGAAAAGTGGCGTGTCCATGCCTATGTGGACGTGTCTTTCTACAGTACTAAAGATTGAATGAATTCTTCAGTCATTAAAACCACTGATTTGTGTGCCGGACTTTCTCTACTTTCTTCTACCTTTCTTCCATTACACAAAGTTCTTTTTTTTTTTTTTTTAATTTACCTGTCTCTATTTGTATTGGCAATTCATCCAGCTTTTTCTTTCTTTCTTTTTCTTTTTTTATCTTCGTCTTATTGTTTTTTTCTGTCCAAGTTTTCTATATTCCCCTTCTCCCTTCCACCCACTTGTCCCTGTTTCTCTTTTTATTGTTTTTTTCTTTATTCATCAGATGTTTATTTGTTGTTGCCTAAGCCCTTCATGTCACTTTACCAGAGAAATAAATGCTATAAATTTGGTATGTTAAGTCATGTAGCATGTGTATGTATCACTATGGCCTTATCACTGGCAGTGATAATGCATTTAATTTTTCTTACGCACTTCTAAAATGAATTGCAGAATGTATCAAGTGTGCTGTTGTGAAACGGATATAGATAAAGTGTTATGACAACATGTTGCCTGTATGTTTTGAATCTATATATGTTTCCTTACTTTTTCTCCTAACCCCTACTGTTTTTGGGTCTGAACCTATGGTCTGAACTTGTGAATGCAGCTGTGGTCAAAGTTAATGTCCTATTTAAATATTTTATTTATTTACCTCACTTACTGTCCATTTGTATCTCATACTGATTTCCTCAACTTATTTTTCTGTGTCGTTTGCATTTTGTTCTTTCTTGTTTTTGTCCTATTTTTTTGTCTGTCCTTGTCTCTCTGTTTTCTTCTTATTGTCCCTTACTTTTTATTCCCACTTAATCCATTTTCCTTTTTCTGTCCCTCTTTTCATTTCTCTCTCTCTCACTCACGGTATATTCTCTCTAATGCTCTTCCCCACTCTTTGTTCCCTCTCTCTCCTTCTCCTCGCTCCCTCCCTCTCTCAACAGGACATGCAGGTGTCTGGCGTTGAGGATGACAGCAGAGCATTGAACATTGTCATCCATAAGCCCAGCTCCAACCCCCACGCCAAGCCTCTGCCCATCCTACAGGCCAACTTCATCTTTGCCGACCACATCCGCTGCATCATCGCCAAGCAGAGGCTGGCCAAGGGTCGCATACAGGCCCGACGAATGAAGATGCAGAGGATTGCAGGTAAGTAAACCTTCTGCCCTTGCTCAGTTGGTCAATACGACCCTTTCCTCTGTGTATAGGCCAGCACATTCTGCCTCTGATTGGCTTGTTCTCATTGACTTCGGTTGGCTGGATTGGTTAGTTTTAGGCATGAGGAGTGAGATTAGTTAGGATAAGAATATCTGGGTAAGCCAATCAGTGGCAGAGTAGACTGGGTCATGCAATTGCAATTTTAGGAAACGTATTGCATACAGGACAGCAGAGTGGCTGGCTGTTTTTACACAGAGGCTGGAAGGGTTTCAAAAGATACTCTAAAAGGACGTACACTGGATTTTTACTATAAATCCCATGAGATGTTATCCAGAGAGCATTAAATGAAAATAAACTCAGCAAAATAAATAAAAACAGAAGTACAAAATATAATTTAGGGAGAATCAAATCAAGTGTATATTAATTTACGGCCAGAGTTTAAATGCTGGCTCTGCTTTTAGCTAATGTTTTGCAAGGCTTCCACATCCTCAACAAAAGGATAAAGCCCACAAAAAACACCTAAAGGTCAATTAGTTCTCAGTTAATTTACAAATTTTAGTACAAGTTCAAATACTCTGAAACACAGATAATCTTTACAAAGAGCTTCATAGTATCAGTCATTTTCCTGAATCTGGCAGTGTCCTTCGACATGTCGCTCATTTGTAATTAATCAATTAATAGATTTTTTGAAATAATACTTTCTCAATCTCCAAGTCTTTTGTACTGTAAAGGCTGATGGATTTACCCATCAGACACCTGTACTTCCCCTCCCAGTGGCCTGGTTCTTTAGAATTAAATCTTTAGAAGTAATAACTGTAATCTGAAATCTTGCCAATGCAGCAAAATAAAGGAGGATGTGAACCCTGCCAAAATAGCCACTGCAGCCCACAGTCTGCCGGATTGTCTCTCAGTGACTAAAGAGTAACGCATACAAAAACATTTCTAGTAGTATTGACTCTTATCATAGTAACAATACAGGGGATACCATTTCCCCCCATGTTAGACAAGCTCTCCTAGTTTGAATTTAGTAATTTAGTAGTAGTAGTAGTAGTAGTAGTATGTAATTTGTAATTTCACATGAAGTCCCAAAGCTTGACATTATAAAGATGCTGTGTTTATGTCCCTTCTACACTTTCCACTTCCAGCTCTGTTGGACCTGCCTGTGCAGCCCAGTGCGACGGAGGTGTTGGGTTTCAGTCAGACAGCAAACGCTTCACCCAGCGGCCTGCCTTTCCGGTTCTACGAGCAGTCAAGACGGGGGCCCAACGACCCCACGGCAAATAGAGCAGTTTTTGCCTCTGTCGATAAAGTACCAGGTGACATACAGATAACCAGATTCCCCCGCCTTCACACTTCTTCAGAGATCCATTTAGCAAAAGCATATATCCTACTATTTTGTGTAAAGCACTTTGAATTGCCCTGTTGCTGAAATGTGCTATACAAATAAAGCTGCCTTGCCTTGCCTTACAGCAAAGTGCCTATAATCTAATCATACAAAGGCCATAAAACAATAGCAGTAAACCCAAGCCCCTGGTTGACACAATGTTCTGACAGACTGAATACTTTATGAGAAATATTATAAGAGTCAATAAAAGAACATTGGGTCATTGAAAATGTATTAGGAGTGCGCCAGCATAGCACAGTAGGTAGAGCTGGCGCCCATATATAGAGGTTTACTCCTCAGCGCAGCAGGCCCGGGTTTGACTCAGACCTGTGGCTCTTTGCTACATGTCGTTCCCCCTCTCTGTCTTCCCTTTTATGTCTTCAGATGTCCTGTCCAAATAAAGGCAGAAAAATGCCCCCTAAAAAAAGCGTCTTCGAGAAAACTTTTAGGAGAGTCGGGCTGTTAATACAGCTGAAACTGTACCTTTCAAAAAACTTTACCTGACACATACAGTAAGGCTGTAGGTCCATGTGTGTATATATACTGTGTGCCA
This sequence comes from Etheostoma cragini, assembly GCF_013103735.1. Classification (NCBI taxonomy): domain Eukaryota; kingdom Metazoa; phylum Chordata; class Actinopteri; order Perciformes; family Percidae; genus Etheostoma; species Etheostoma cragini. The sequence continues at coordinate 4,957,258 of NC_048421.1, read as the reverse complement.
CACAATAGTTCTCTCTCTCAACTTTAGTAGAAGCTCAAAATACTCTCAAACACAGATAATCTTTATAAAGAGCTTCATAGTATCAGTCATTTTCCTGAATCTGGCAGTGTCCTTCGACATGTCGCTCATTTGTAATTAATCAATTAATAGATTTTTTGAAAGAATACTTTCTCATTCTCCAAGTCTTTTGTACTGTAAAGGCTGATGGATTTACCCATCAGACACCTGTACTTGTGTCGTTGGGGCTCGATATGGTCAGGTGAACTCATTTCCCAGCCATAGTATCACATGACTGTATTGTCTGTGCGTGTGTTTGTCTATGTTCAGGTTTTGCCGTGGCTCACTGTGTGTCGCAGCACAGTCCCTCGCCCCTCTCCTCCCCCTCGCCTCCCTCCAGTGGGAGTGGGAGCACAGGAAGATGTGACTCTGTTACTGCAAGTACTATATCGGCTCAGAGCCCCACAGGTAGCTCACACACAGCACGTCCACATTTCCTACATACAATACTGTAATACTGCACAAATAAAGAGGCACGTATGTGGCAAGGTGCAGATTCCTGACTATGATGTAATAATGGAGCTGAGGTGTGGTCAACACAGTATATCTGCACTATACAGCAGACACATATCTCCTGTGAGTATTGGGTGTAAAAATGATATATATTTGCACACACCATAAAAATCACGATAGTTTGCAGTAGCGTCAGTTGGTTTGTCCAAATTCTGTTTGGCACTTCTTACCTGAAAAGCTCTCTGTATTAACTATGTAGTTCTGTGTGTGTCAATGTTCATGTGCAAAATGTGCAAATCCCGAGAGTGTAAGAGTTCCCACTGGTTATGGGATGCATCTTGAAATTGTGAGTTATGTTCTAGGCAAAGGATTTTCTGAAATTAAATTTTCTGCTGGGTTTAGCCAATATTCTGGAATTTTACAAGCTTGTGAAGCTTTTTTTTATAATATAAATGGTGCATTTACTTTGTTTTCTTGCACTGCATTTTTCTCAGTGCAGAAAATGAACATTAACAAAGCAGGACAAACTTTGGTAGAAGTCTTTGGTAAAGAAAAGCCACATACTTTTACTTACATAAAAATGTTCTCCTTTGAGTTCACCGGTCTTACTCTTTCCTCTGCTCTCCTCTAGATGATGGTACGTTTTTGGACCACACCCCACCCTCCTCCTCTGGCGGAGAAGGGGAAGGAGTAGGTGGAGAAGTAATGCTTGTCGCCTCTACTCCCTCGCCCCCAGTCACGGCTCCGGCCCTGGCCCCAAGCCTCACCCCCGCGTCCCAGCCCAACATCTCCCTCCTTACAGACAACAACGCAGAGACACTCAGCGTGGAGTCGCTCACACTGCTGCCCCCAGCAGGCTCACCACACCTGCACCCCTGTGCCAGCCACATTCCCGCAGCGCACTCCTTCCAGAGACCAGACGCCTCCATCGCAGAGGAGGAGGAGGAAGAGGAAGAGGGGCATAGGAAAGAAGATCAAAGAGAAGAAGAGGAGGAGCAGCAAGAGGAAGAGGGGTCCCCGATGGATGAGACGGAGACAGATGCAACGGTAAAAGAGGAAACCACGACAACAGAGTTGGTCACCCCCACTGACGAGGAACCAGAGGGAGTAGATAAGCCAGAAGGTGAAGACACACCTCTAGAGGTGAATATAGACAAACTCTCTGCTACAGAGCTGCCAGAAAGAGAAGAGTACGTAGAGAACACAGAAAATACAGAGATGCACACTGACACACAAGACTCGCCTGAGCTGGATTAAGCAACACACACTCAATCATGTTCATGCATTTAAACTTGTCTCTAAGAGGACAGTGAATATATCCAGCTTGACTGCAGTATATTTTTATGTTGAGACCTGTAGAATAGGATAGGATTTTGGAGAACTCTTAACATTTGTGTTTCACATGATGGAAGACTTTTCTTTTCTTTTCTCTGAGACAACAGAGGATGAGACACTGGTCGAGCTTGAGAAGGCTTGAAGCACATTTGGGTTTCTGTGCACTTGTACATCCAGTTGTGTTTTTAAGCAAGCGTGTGTAAAGGCGCGCAACCAGCAATGTTTTTTACTCATTCTGATTGTTTGTCAGCTCAAAGAAACACACACATACGCCACTTGCTGCTGACGTGAGCTCTTTATCAACTTTAAAAAGACCTGCTTTGTTTTTGTGTCTTATGTTCACCGCTAATGTTTTGTGGTGGTTGTGATCACTTCCAAGCAAACAGACGCACACACACACACACTATACACACAGTCTACACAGAGTCAGCTGCACTTGCCTTTTAACTGCTGCATGTCCGACACGTAAACAGTTACTGCCACATAGAACTGCCAATGGGGGTGTGTGAGTGTGGGGGGGTTCTAACTGGTGTCTATTATAGTAATGATCCATTCATTTACTAACTGGTGTCTATTATAGAAAATGTATTACATTATCTGCAGCATCTAGAGCAAGGAGGGAGCAGGTCTTCTACTGTAAACAATTATTGGATGTTAACGTGACGTTGTAGCTGTTGTGCCCTGCTAGTAAGCATTTTGATTCATACATCTTGGAATGTAAGGTGTATGAAAGCAGCTCTTTGCTTGTCATCACAGCCAGCTGTTGATTTCCATTATAGTTCATATTAATCTCTTGGGCTGACGGTTTTGTACGGGTTGCCTGAGGGCCGTGTAACAAAGCATTTTTTTCCCCGGATATGCAACAGTATTTAACAGACCTTGACATTGTTGGATTCGGTTTTTATTTTCAACTTTCTAGAGAACTTCCTTCCCATAGCCGTATTCTGGATCATATCCTGCAGGGATTAGAAAATGCGTGTTCATTCAGTGAGACGATTCACCAATCAGCAACCTGGATAACAGAATAATTGATGTGAAAGATCTGAATGGAGCTTAAGAAGTGGTACACTGGCTATCCATAATGGATAGCAGTTCACTGAGTAATAGTAAATAATTCACTGAGTCCATGCAGGCTTTCAGACCTTCTCTACATAAAGAGCTTCAGTCTGTTGCAACACGGCTGAACTGCTATTTGGCTCATTGAAAAGCTGAGAATTGTTTGATATATTTTGGAATATAAAACAAGTCAGTTTGCTTGGTTAAATGTAATTTTTGATATCCTCATAGGGGGTTATAATATAATAAGATATCAGGGATGTTAGAAGTGCCGACGTCAAAGGGTCATGAGACAGCGTTTAAAATAACATCTGCGTTTTTAGTTCCGCACACGGCCACAACAACACTGCGTTGAATGTATCTGCTGGTTGCCCGTCAGGCACTGACCTGAGCTCAGTTTTACTCTCCATGTTTCTGGGAATGGGCTTAAATAGAAATGCTGCGTTCTAGTTACCTTGGAGGTCGGAGTTCTTAAACTGGGAATGACGTCACACCCGAGTTGATTGTGTTCCAGAAACGACTCATAAAACAGTGTTGGGTTGATAACAATTCATCATGCTGTGTTTTGCTGTAGCAACATGTCCACAGATAGAAGATGGACGGTAATGCGTCCATGAGTGATTTAACGAGAACCAAAAAATGCTCTAAAAAACTCAGATTACTGTTGGGAACATCCTGTCTATAATTTGATAAACTGTCAAAACGCGATTCTAAGAATAATGGGGGGAAAAAATAAAAAACATATTGGTAAACCATATAATATCCATTCTCCAGGAAAGATGAGTAGGAGTTTATTTTGGATATTACCCCCCAAAAAAACCTAAAGCATAGCGATGCAAAGTAGCATTGTCATGTCAAAGTGGGCACAAACAGTGGTCGCCAAGAAACAAAAGCACTCTTGGAAAACCAACATTCATTACTTAAGATGCTGTTTTAAGGTCAGTGTAGAAGGGCAACACCCCCCCCCCCCCCCCCCCCCCCCCCCCCCCCCCCCCCCAAAGCCACTCCTTTAACCAGCTGAAAAAGCTTTACTACTGCAATAATCTAAAGAGCTAACCAGTGAGGGGAGAGATGAATGTAACAAACAACTTATCTCTGGTGTTATTTGATCCTTTGGAATGGGATTGGTGTATTTTATTTTTTTTCTTAATGACATGATATGTAAATCTTAAAAACAAAAGCAGTGTCACCGATTCTTTAGAATACATCGCCTCATCCTTTTTAGTCTTTTTCTTCTTCCTCTTTTCACTTTTGGCTTTGCTTGCCTGCTCTTTTCTATTATCTTAGCCATTATCTTACAGCTAAAGACTTAATGTCTATATTTTTCTTCTTTCATCAGTGCATTCTTCAAAAGTTTATAAAGGTGACTTTCAGAGCAATACTTTTCTTTTTGAATTGAGTTTGGTCGTTCCGTCTCGCTACTGTAAATGGCAGAATGATAGTGGTGATCACTGGTTTACTGAGAGCAGTTTCTAATGGTTTGAAGGAGCATGTCGCCATGTTTGAAGACAACATGACGGCATGTTGTCTGTAACCATTGGCAACCTCTATTGAAACAGGACATGTCAAGCTCCCATCATGGTTTCTGATTGTAGTGTGTGTGTATGTAATATTTGTATGCTCTGTAAATGCGTTTTGCTTTTAAACCTGTAATTATTGTTAATGAATAAATAAAGAACTGCAATAAATTATTCTACTTAAACAACAGTGAGACCACTGCCGAGTGCTGTTGCAGACAGCCTGGTGGCTTTTTTTTCCGCTCTCCTGCTCATGTTTTTTTTTCCCCCTTCTACTTCTTCACAGTAGTAACCGCAGAGGAGGTTCTCCTTAGTGTTTGAGCAAGAAAACCACAGGAAATATTAGAAAAGAACTGCCAACCCCAGGAACACACGTGTTTACTAAACTTAGCACAGAAAGTAAGGAAATGTGTGTTTGGTAGATTATTTCTCTTTGGTAATGAAGCTTTTTGGCAATAAATCTTATACCGTTGGAGCCAATACTGCTTTTGCTCCCTCAATTTACATCATAAAACTGAAACCTGCCACATTGGATTTCTTTAAAAAGTAATAAACAAAAACACAGATCAGTGTCACTTCTGCAATCATCTTACTTTTCATATCACCCAAGTGTGCAAAGTGCATCATAAATGTAAAAACGCAGATATTGTCCGGCGGATAAAATCGGTCCATCGCTATTTAGTACCCTTTCAAACGGTGACACATTTGTAAGGAACATTCATTTGTGTATGTGGGATACACCCACGAAATGACTGTGGTTTTGAGCTTCTGGTAACCCAATCAGGTGCCTGATTCTGTAACCAGTGGCCATCCCACATCTCCATTTATAAGAGACTATACCTCCAGAATGTGGGAGTGGAGAGGATGGGATGGCCCCATTGAACACTTGTGGGGTCAGCTTGGTCGTGCTGTTTGTGCCAGAGTGACCAACACAACCATGTTGGCTGGCTTGTGACAAATACTGGTTGAAAAATGGGATGATATCCCACAGCAGTGTGTTACCAGGCTGTTGACCAGCATGAGGAGGAGGTGCCAGTCTGTTGTGGCAGTGTATGGTTCTTCCACACGCTGCTAAGGCTCCTGTTTGTGAAACGAATACATTGTTAAATGGCCAATATGTCTTGTTTCTTCAAACCTCAATCATCCAAACACCAAACGAATCAATGGCAGAATAAGCTGTTTGGCATTGGCAAATTTGATTTAGCAAATGTTTCATAGGTGCAACCCACATACTCAACTCTGCAGCTCTTCCCCCAAAATGCATGCTCCTTCCTTCCTAAGGGGACTAACAGTTTGAGAACAGTATAAGATTTATTGCCAAAAAGCGTTGTTACCACAGAGAAATAATCAACCGAACACAAATTGACTTATTTTTCTAAGTTTCTGAAGATTTCCACTGATTGTGTTTCTTGGCTTTAAAAGCTGTAAAGATAAAGATCCACCATACACGGCAGTTCCACAACCAGGTGTCAACTTGATTTTTATAAGTGTGTGTGTGTGTGTGTGTGCGAGAGAGAGAGAGAGAGAGATGGGAGTTGCCTTTACACTTTCTACCTTTGTGATGTGTTAGTGTGGCTGCTGCAGGAGCCCTCAGCAGTCATCTTGTGGTCTGTATGTGTTGCTTTTATCGCGGTTCCTCTCTTCAGGGAAGTCTGGTTATGTGTGCGTAAACATTTGAATGAGTTCCTGGTACTGCAACGATACTAAGATGCTTGTGTGTGTGTGTGTGTGTGTTTCTCTGTATTAAACCACGATCACCGCTTTCAAAAAGCTTTTTTGACTGTAGAGATCTTGGACAGATTTGAAGGTGTGCAGTTGTGCTGTTCAAATCTGCACGCCCCCGAGTTTAAAGCTAGATGGCACTTTACACATGCTTTTTCTGAGTATTAGCTGTTAACCAAAGACTAATAACCTGTACATCCCCCTCTGTGGTTTCCTTAGAGTTAAGTCCTCCTACCTTCTGATTGGTTAGTTGTGTTGTCGTGAGCGGGGAGAACTGTAGGCTTTTTCTTAGGAGGGCAAAATCATGAACAGCCCTACTTTGCCTCTGACATGCTAGTAGTTGCCTTTGTTTGTTTCGTTGGGTTTGTTGGGTGGGTTAGGTTATGACTTGGGGAGTGGATAACAGGGGAAACCAATCAGAGGAAGAGTAGGGTTGGTCATGCCTTCACCATACTCGAAAAAATAAATATTGCGAACAGTAAAATGCTGTTTCAGAAAGTTATCCGTCTCATCCTGAAGTTTCCTTTTATTAAAAATTATCCAACCACCAATTATCAAACCCTCCCCTAACATATATTTAAAGGCCTCTATGCCAAAGTTTATACCAGCTGGCAAAAAATGTGCTTAGTTTAGCACAATTACTGGAAATGGGGGGGGACAGCTATCTCTTTAAAAGTTGTGGAGTGGTGGTTGCTCACGGAGTTGTAAGTTATAAAGCTTTTGGCAGCAAAGATAGCTAGGACTACAAGTGGCTAATGTTTCAAGAGAGTTGTGTGTGGCGTCGTTATCATTTTAGATTGAGTTGTTGTAGGACTCAACTGATCCGAGTTAATGATACTAAAGACTCGCAACTCATGAGTCAATTTAAAGACTCGGCTGAAAGATCCGAGGGAATCACGACTCAAACACTGGATTTTGTTACATTAAATTCGCTGGAAGTTCTATGTCTTTTGTTGATGAAGTGTTAAATCTGATGACCAACATTTCCACCAAGCTTCCTGCATATCAGATTTCATATTACAGGGAATATCCCATTATCAAGAATTGGTGATTAACAAAATTCTGTTTAAAAGCCTTAAAAAAACACGGAACCTCGTGACTAACTCAGGAATTGGTGTTTGGTCATAGGAACGCCTTGTCCAAGAAAATACAAGCTCAATGAGGCTAGGATAACTAGATATAAAAGCTCATAGGCTATGGGCTTTATTCTTTATTCACCTCAAATCTCAAGCAAACGAACACCCCCGTTATTCTTTCTCACTCTGTCCACGGCCTTTTTTGTGTGGACCTTTCTGTTGAGGTGTCGGTTTTCAGTTCTCTAAAAGGAGAAAGATTTGTAATATTGAAGTGTGTGTGTGTGTGTGTGTGTGTGTTTAAAGAACAGAAAACTCCAAGCAGAGGACTCCACAGAAATCAGCTGATAAGCACACAATCACAAACACCTCACTTCACCTTTCACTTCTTAAAATAGTCAGGAATGTCCTGAAAACTGAGAAGCTATGAATGAAACTGCTACATATGATTCACTCACCACTCACCACTCACCACCACCATCTGTGCTTAAACCATTGATCTCCTTTTCTAGGTAAAGCATAAAAAAAATGTGGATTGAAAACTCCCCCCTATGAATAACTAAGATATTGCAATCACAGTGTGTACATCACTGACTCGTGTTTGTGTGTGTGCGTGTGTGTTCTTGTTTATTTCTATATTCGTGGGATCCAAATACAAGGAGTTCAGTATATTTTTGGGGTCCTGACAGCTTTGTGGGGCCAAAAGGCCGGACCCTATAACCTCAGTGAGTGAGTGAGTGAGAGCGAAAGATGTGTGACTACTTCTGTCTAGACCCAAGAGGATCAAACAAAAATCCCCGAGAAATTTTACAAAGCCTTAGGGTAAGGTTTGGTTTTAGCGTTGGAGTTCTGGTTAGGTACGAGGAAGTGTTACAACCTCAGGTTAGAAATGATTACTATACACTACACTGTCTAAAAACACTGACATACAAAATGTCATGAAATGGACAACTGCTTTCTTAAGATACATCTAGCTTACTGCACCCACATGTTCTGTAAAACAAGTCCTTTTTTTTAACCTTGACATGACTGTCTTAGGATTTTTACCTTTACTAATACAAACTTGGCTTTCAATATAACTAAATAAACCCTGTGAATAGGAAAGCAGTGGGGCAGTAAAGTATGCAAGTTGGCAATTTTAGGACATTATTTTTTGGGGAAATGCTTTCTTCCCGTTTGTGTCAGGAACTGACAGAAAGTAGCTAAGTTTCCATCCGTTTGTCAATCGAATGATCTGAAGTTTGGTAAGAATAAAAAACTCGTGAATAAAGCTGGTGAAAGTGTGTGTCAATCCAACGGCTTTAGAGCCAAAAAAAACCTGTACGTAATGACGTCACCTGCTGTTTTGAGATGAAATTGGCATATCAAATTGATTTGACTTTCATTTTCGCACTAAATCGCACAACATTCAAGCAAACATTTTTAGACGAACGATGGATCACGCCGTCTTCCAACACATGATCAGTATTGCCCAAGTCGTAACCGTGCTTATGTGCCGCTGCGAGACAACTCTTTTTTTGAGACATGTATTGCTGTTTGAGCGCCTTCCATTTCCTCCGGAGGACGTCCCACGGCTTGTCGTAACCTTTGTAGCCCGTTTCCTTTGCGAGTTCCTGATAAATTATGGCATTTCTTAGATTTTTGCAAGCTAAAATAGCCGTCATGTTTTGCTCGCAAATTAAATTAAAAAAATCCCTCGTCTCCTTGTCCGTCCACTTACATCTGTCTTTGTTGACACCCGCCATGTGCAAACAGAGCGGAAATACTGGGCGGAAATGAACTACAACTTCTTCTTCTTTGTTTTGGGGCATGTTGCAACCATAAAATGACCTTAAATTAATTGCGAGTCATTACTTATTCAGCAAATAACGTTCCCATCAGAGTTTATCACATAAGCCGAATATCGATAAAGATAAAATCCGATGAGATCGAACGTATTTCCTTTGAGTCGACATTGATGAAAATTCCATTGAATCTTATTGTTTCTATGAGGCTTTTTTTCATTCAATATCACTTAATTTAGATAAAAACGTGTGGATGGAAACATAGCTAGTGTTCCGCAACATGGATATGAAAACACAGTGAAACAGTTGAACTTTTAACCTTTTGGTTAAGAAGAAGAAAGTTGCATCAATGTCTCTTGCAACTTTACAACCGTTTGGATAAACGCAACGGCTCTGTGTAAGAACGTGTAAAAAGTGTGTAGGGTTCCTGTTTACACACTGCCTCTGATTTGTGCCACATCCCGGTCCCACCCGTTTAAGCAGAGCTTCATTTCTAAAGACTGGATTTCAAAGCAAGCAGTCCGCTGGACTTAGTTCCAATGGGACTGTGAATATATAGGGTGTGCAGTATTTTTGTCAAACATTTGAGTCATACATTTAAAGCAAGTACACCCACCTGGATCAGCGTTGGTTCACCCATTGTCAATAATGTCCAGCAGTCTGTCCAGTGTCCTCGTCTCTGCCACCGTCACCGGCTCTGTGATCGGCATGAAGCTGGACTTACCAAAGGAGCCTGTTCGGGGGAAGGCTGCTCCTTAGTCTGACTCCTTTGTCCCTCATGCCATCAGACACAACTCCTCACTCGGGAGGAGGAGGAGGAAATAGAGTAAAGAAGACAGTACAGAACAGGAAGGAAGGGAAGGAGTGGTAGCCACTCTTTCACTGTCCAATTAAGTAATTAATAATCTACTCACATACATACCTGGACACTAACTGCTCTTAACTGATAAATTATGCTAATTGTCTCTTTATAGCCATAGGTTTTATTGTTATTATAAGTATTATTAAATAGATAGATAGTCTTTATTATTAGACTTATGGTCCATCAAACAACAAAAAAAGATACAGATTCAGAAGAAAGTTGTTATTGTTATTTTTATACTGTTTTTCTCTCTTCTCTGTTTTTATACCTTTTTTGAAAGCTGCTGGAAACTGCAGCTGGACATTTCAGTTTCCTTGCGGGAGTCGTCCCAAAAGGATCAATAAAGAGAAGTCTAATGAAGCTAGTGTGTAGTGAACAACGCCATTCCTTGTTTTAGAGTCATCTTTTAAATCTCTTCTTTGTGCCCGAGATTAGAAGGGCTTTCATTTACACTGTGTGTACAAAGTATTTTGAACACCTTTTACGTCTTTCCACCTGCTAGTATGCGATGAATATGTGCTACACACAAAACGTTTATTCTACTTCTAAAATGAAACGCAAACTGTGACTTTAACCGTGACCTTAATCTAACACGTCTCTGTCAAACCACTAACCCCCCCCACCAAAATTTCCCACTTCCTCCTGAGGAAATTTGAATCTGCGCTGGGCCCTTATTAAGGTAAAAGTACTACACACACACACAAATAGACACAATCACACGTCACCTCTGCCATAGTTTCTGGTAAGTGTGTGTGTCTAAGCGTAACAGTCCATTTACTACCAATGTGACCCCACCCACCTCACTTTCACCTACACAGATGATTCACTGTGGTGACAATACTGTACGCTACCGTGTCACACTTCCTGTCTGTCTGTCCTATTGTCTGTAACCTAGTGAGGACAAAGCATGCATGACTGTGTGTGTTTGTCCCCGCCTCTTTCTCCACCCCTGCTAACACCTACCTCTCCCTGCACATGACATGAGTTGGGGAAGAGAAATACAATAGTCAAAAAGTAACTAAAATTCGAGCAAGGTTGGTTTAAATAAGTTTTATTTCAAATATAATAGCAAATATAAAACATATTCTTGTATAGCTGATTCAGTATAGGCAATACTATTATCTGCCTGGCAGAGATGGTTGAGTAAGAGGCAATTTGTCTCCACATACAGTACAACTTAGCACCAGACCTCGTGACTCCAACACCCTCTGACATCTTCTACAATATTTCTGTGTGTCGCCGACCATGACAGCAAATTTAAAAAAAGACATCAAGTGGTATTTGAGCCATCGGTGCTGGCAAACATTCATGTGTGATGTAAACATTTAACGACATTAGAGTATTAAAGTCTGCTACAAAAGTCAATAAAACTAGTACCACAGCCCGTACCCTCCCACAAGTCCACTCTGTTGATGCTCTTAAAGTCTCTCCACAATCCACTTTTAAATATTTTTGGGTCTCTGTTGGCCACAAATGGGCAACAATAGATCCTACAGTTTCTAGTAAAGTGGTCATAGTTGACCCCACCACTTTTTTTTATCTCTGTAATAGCTCTTCTATGGCTGTAGATTTCTCTTAATGCCGCTTTTTCCAACTTTTCATGCTTCCTGATGACCCGAAGGCGCTCTGTCCGTGTGCAAGTTGAGTCTCTGGAGGTAATGTATTTTAAAATGTCATGGCCCGGCCCATTGAACACTGCTTGTACTCGACTGTGGTCATAGAGTCTCTTGTGAAACAGTATGTAGCTAGTTAGCTCAAAACAGGGAGACGCTTCTATGTGTAACCACGGCGATGCAGGCTTAACCTCCAACACACGATGGGCTGGTTTTACCAAATACTCCTCCTGTTTACTCCTACTTGGTAAAAACTGCCTTCTTGAAATGAAAAATAATACTATCAAAACTTTATATGGCAAGCTGGTCAAAGTTTGTAAGGGAATTCCAACAGGAAGTCTTGGACAACATGGGTGAGTGGCAGCTCCGACACCCGGCTTCCTCCGCCACACAGCTCCATGATGCGCTTCCTGCACAGCTCCTGCAGCGTCGGCTTCCATTTCCTGTACGGAATGCTCAGGCTCTTCTTGGGAGAGTTGATGTAATGCTCCAAAAGGGCAAAGAGTGTCGGAAAGGAGCGCTCGTTGCCCGCCAGTGAGAACTTTTGTCGCTTGTAGTCAATGCGCACGCTGACCGGGCCGCTCTTGCCGTGGTAGGACAGCGTGAAGAAGACGTCTTTCTGCCGGCTATCGCGGATGAGGAAGCTGCCCAGCGGCGCGTCCCGCAGCATGCGATGGGCGTCCTCCACTCCCAGAGGACCCCAGTAGAAGGGGCTGTGCTCGAGCTTGGCCGCTGTGTCTGTGATGATCTTGCAGTCCTCCTTGCAGGAGAACGTGGGGAAGTGGGTCAGATACACAGTGGGGACAGACGCCGACCTCGGGTTTGGATCTGGAGCGGCCCGACGCTGAAGCTGCTCCAACTCGGTGCGGTGAGAGCTGAGAGCGAGCTCGGGCCTAGCCGGTGGCAAAGACAGAGGCGATGATGAGGAGGACAGCGAAGATGATGAGGATGCCGATGATGACGACGATGAGCTTGACAACTGGGTCTTGTCATGGCCTTCCACTGTGCTGTCGGCTACCATCCTACAGGGGAGAGAGGCCCCAGACCCTCTCCCATCTCAAACCACCACACTGACATCCTGAGAGAGACAAGACAAGACAGAGTCATTATCAAACAGTAAGGTATTTTTAAGTGAAGCAAGTGACATTTTGTACAAGCGGGTTAAACTAAAATCAGTTAAGAGTAACACCTTTCTGACAAAATTATCAGGACAGTGGCGGTGAATCTCATCTTTCACAAGAACACACAACCCTTAGGCAATGCCAAATTAAGAACCTAAAGCTCTAAACGGAGAAAGATCTGAAATATTGAAAAGTGTGTGTGTGTGGGTGTGTGTGTGTAGAATTCCGTGACTGAGGGATTAGGTTAGATATTAATTTGAGTTTCCATGTAACTGTTTCATATTAGTGGAATCTGCTGTTAGACCAAACTAGAGTCAGCTCTATGCTGCCTGGACACACACACACACACACACACACACACACACACACACACACGTTATAGTGCTTATAGCCGTATTTATTCTGTAACATTTCTGCCTTGATGACTGAAATACGTGGTAGAAGTCAAACTTTTCCAAGCCAATGACGAAGTAAAAAAATTATTATATGAATGTATTGTGAACTGAAAGTATTATTTGAGTTTTTATTATTATTTTCGAGCCTATTATCCCCTGTGGATGATCTTTAGATACTCATCAACTGAGTACAATCGAAGCTTTGTTTGGGTCCCAAACTCTCCTCATCACATAACAGGCCGATCCTGTATCCTTCTTCCTGCGTAGTTCAAAAGTTCAATGTGAATGACATTGTGTCTGAGTTAACTACACGTAGCTCTGAAATTCCCCAAAAAGGTAAAGATTAACAGGGTGTGTGTATGTGTGTGTTGTAATTGTTGACTGTGAAGCTTCAATGGCAGGCCCAATACAACCGCATATGAGCCTTGGAGATGAGTCACATTCAAAGTATGATCATTTAGAAGAGAAAAAAAGTTGAGTAAGGAGTAGCCTAAGTAGGACTTCTCTTCATTGTCTGCGTGGCCACATAACGTTTTACAATTTCCACTGGACATGGGAATCAAACAAGGGTGAGAGTAAAACTCCAGCATGCATTTCATTTCCCAAAAAGTCCATACGCTCAGTACACAGTTTACCATTTATCTCCCTCAATGTTTCCAATGCACAAGGCGCAGAAGAAAAACCCAGCTATGGATCCAAACCCACCCATCAGCAGCCCACTGCATAACTCCAGCTCGAGAAGTCTTACCGTTTAGTTCTAACGACAGCGGCTGTTTAAAGATCCGTTAGTCTAAAGTCCACAGCGCCAAAACTCCGCGATCAGTGAGACCAGTTAACGTCCTGCAGGTAATCCGTGACGCAGCGGCGGATGGACGGCCACCATCAATGTGACAGCTCGCTCGACCTGCTGGCTCTGATTCCACCCGTTAAATCATTCTCTCTCGCGTGTGTGTGCTTGCGTGGTAAACATGTCTTGACTTTATAACGTCCCGTTAGCTCCGCCTGTTCCTCTAAGAGCCAGGGCTCGCTTTAGCGGCAGGCAGCCAGTTTCTCTGAAAAACAACCGAAAGTGAAACTAAGCTCAGAGCACCCCCCCCCCCCCCCCCCCCCCCCCCCCCCCCCCGTGTTCTTTCAGTTCATTTGAACGCAGCTATTATTTGGAGAATTTCGAGAAAACCGCAAAGCCACATGACAGCAGGACGTTTACAGAAAGACAGGTGACGGATCCGATTAATGCATTACATGGTTGGGCGTTTCATATGAGGATTTAAATTATGGTGTTGTAGTCATTCTCTCTCAATCTCTCTCTCTTTCTCTCATTCAGATATGTAGACCTAAAATTAAATATTCATACTTCAGCACAGTCATTTCAAAAGAGCACAGAATGGGCTGAGTTTGTTATGTGGGATTAAACCTGTCTGACGCAGTTTAAATCAAATGACATTTCATTTTAAATGTCTTTCACGTCTGTTTTTTTTTACCTTTGCCCAACATGGTAAGTTCCTTTTTGATAATGATCTCTGCAATCAGAAAGCATTCAAATGAAGTCACACAAGAAGGAAATGTTTGATCTTTCTGATAAAAAAGAAGCAGTAGTGAACAAATCAGTTGACTCGAGCCACGAGGGAAACCAAATCAGCGCCTCTGCGGCTCCACTTCTTCATTTGTTGTTAACAGTAGGCTCTTCTGCAAAAAAAGATCTAATGGGGCCTTTACATGTTGGGTGATTCAGCTGAGAAATTATGATTATATTGTGACATCCCAACAGTCATCTTTCTTACTTAACTTTCAACACCAAAGCCACATCAGGACAGATTCCCAGTGAATCCCATTTTTTAAATAATTTTATAATGGGACATCGATGACATATCATAGTTCTTATTCCTCTTTAGCTGTGGGGCATATGATGGTTGTAAAACAACCTGAGCCAGGGAGGTGTGTGTTGTTCTCAAATTAGCTAAGTGTCAACTATTCACAAGAAGTCAAATCACTCTGCGGTCATAAACTCCAGCCTATTTATGATGAATTAATGAATAAATTCTAATTATATCAGTTAGAGTGGAGCCAGTGCCAAAATTAGTTATTAGAAGTTGGACATTTATCACATCTCACTTTAACTTTATTCAGAGAGCTTGTGTGTGTGTGTGTTTGTGTGTGTGTGTGTGTGTGTGTGTGTGTGTGTATGTGTGTGTGTGTGTGTGTGTGTGTGCGTGTGCGTGTGTGCACGCGCGTATGCACATGCTTTGTTATGTTTTGGCAGAGGATTGTACATGACCTAATCAGTGTTTTTAATGCCAAAAGTTAATTGTAAATATAGCTGCACTGCATCACCTCGTCATAATCTTGTCAAATGTCTGCACACACACACACACACACACACACACACACACACACACACACACACACACACACACACACACACACACACACACACACACATACACACACTGAAAGTTAAGGAAATTAAGACTCTAGGACAGCTGGCATTGCCTTAAGAGGCAGAGACAGACAGAAAGGCTGGCTGGCAGGCAGACAGATAGGCAGACGATAGCTATAAAATAAAAAGGTCAGAGTGTGAGGTCATAGTAATCCTTGTATGTCTGTGTTATGGTAACTTTCATTTTATCAGGAGTGGCCTGACTCAGTTAGTTCTCAAATAAGCCTTCTGGTTCCATTATGTACAGTATATCTGGTGTTGATAATGCCCACTCCGTAGCATCAATATAAAACTCTTGCGCTTTGCATCAGTCTTGCAACACTCTGTTTTATTCATCAGGTGATCGTTAAAATGCTTTTGCTCTCCCATCATGGAGACCCTGAAGGAAACAAGCCGGCAACCCAGCATTCTTTTAAATAACCAACAAAAATCATTTGATGTATCCTTTAATCAACATTATTTTGATACCTTAAAATACCAGTGTTGTAGTTTATACTGCTAGCACAGGCGCTTCGCACGGCTGGGAGGAGGAGGTTTTTCAGGCCCAGGCCGGGGGGGAATGCTGAGGGGCAGCGGCAATGTCATGCCAGAACCGGAGCAGGGCAAGAGGGTGATTGGACTGGGTTCCGCAGCCTTTACGGACATCATGGCAGAGGCAAAGAGACCGAAGAGAAAACGGAGAAAGCTAGAGGAAAGGAGAGAGAGTGACCGAGCAAGAGGAAATGTTGGACTGCCTGTTAGTCGTGGCGAGAGCCCCAGGAAATAAAAGGCTACAAGCCATCTTGCTGTTGGACTTGTAAGTAATAGTAGCTAATGTTACTGCTAGCAAAGCCTTGGACTTGCGAGACTTTTCTATGGAAGAGGGTCTGCTTAGTCCAGATAGCAGATCAGAGAAAAACGTGCTCTTGTTTATGTGAATTTCTTTAAACCAATCCCAATCATCTCAGGCTGTGCAAAACGCCACGGTGCCACTGCAAAAAAGCCTTGAAAAGGAGTTTGTTTTGGTGTGTTCAAAGGTTGTTTTAGTCATGCAACAGAAATCTCGGATTCAACAGATAGTCTCGCTGTCTCGATTTACCCTGTGCAGGGATCTGAGGAGCAGCTAACCAATCATATCTGGGGTTCAGCTGCATTGAGCTTCCCAAATGTTAGAGGAGTGCAATGCTAAATTGGAGGCGTACTCTTTTAAAGGTGCCCTTTGACCTCCACAACAGTCAACTTTTCAAAAGAATATTATTATCACATACACGTCTCATATCCCATTGTGGGACAAATTTGTTGTTGTTTCTTTTGGTCATGATTTCCCTTTAACTTGGCAACAGGATATAATATATCTGATATTAAAGACTACACATAAATAGATTCATATCTACACTTGCAACTGTATTGGTGTCCATTTTTTGCTGATACTGCAAATCTAATTAACCTTTTTTCACTTTAAAGTAGTGTGTTTAACTGGGAAGTGCAAAACGCAAGTTGGAGCATGCAGAATACTTTTAGATCTGTGCATCAAAAAAAGATCCATGTAAGATGAGAGAGAGGCAGAGAGAAGGGGGACGGGGTTTACTTCTCTCTGACTGACTCTGCTTAATCAGAAACACACTGCTCCACTGGACGTCTGCCACAGATTTCTCTGCATGTGTGTCTGGATGTTCTTACGTGCATTGTAGCCATATTCTAAATTACCATTGTCTCATTCTGTACAATGCAGTTTTTAAACGTGCATGTGTCTTGCGTGCTCAGTGTTTATTTACACATGTGTGACGACGTACTCCATGAGTTTCATTTCTGTGAAACAGGGAGAGAAACAAGAGACTGAAACATATGCCGTTTAACAGAGTCCTTGCTGTGTCTTATTACAGATCCCTATTGAGGGTACACGAGTGTATGATTGCAGCGGTTTAACAGAAACCGACACATGCATTTACATAGAAAAATAAGGTCAGTTGACACTATGTAGTTCAAAGTTTTAGTTATTCAGAAGGTATTTGCTGCTGAAGCCACATGGGAATTTGGTATCTTAAGCGTATCGGTTTATTTTATTTTGCATTAAAGCCTGTGGGGGGGCTCTATGGATAACAAATGGATGAAAAGTGCAGCATAATGGGAAAAAACATACAAGCTTTGTTGGAGTCTGTACTTTTAAAGCTTGCATGTTTAATCTGAGGCATGACTGCAGATTACCAGCAGTGGTTGCTAAATATTAGGAGAAGAAATATGTCATGGCACATGCACTCAAGTTTCTGCAGGAGCGAGGTGATGCTTTGGTGTTATTGTTTTTCACTTTTAGTAAGGGCTCTGCAAAGATCATCTAAAGACAGATATTAGACGATGCACTGGACCGTTATGTCTGTGTGGGTGTGTCCTCATCCGTGGCTTTATGTCAAGTAAATTAAAACTTTCACATCCCAAAGTGTTCTGGTCTAAAGCAACTTCCTGTTTTGGAAAATCTGCCCTTCCTTGTGTGGAAAACAGGAACTTTCTTCAACACATATAATCATCTCTTTGTTCTTTGAGTTTGACTGTGGCTAACATTTGCCAGTTGACAGCAGCGACTGAGGGGGTTGCTGATTGGAAATTAGCGCATGCATGTTGTGTTT
The DNA here is from genome assembly GCF_013103735.1 of Etheostoma cragini. Classification (NCBI taxonomy): domain Eukaryota; kingdom Metazoa; phylum Chordata; class Actinopteri; order Perciformes; family Percidae; genus Etheostoma; species Etheostoma cragini. Next base: position 4,939,233 of record NC_048421.1, on the reverse strand, counting down.
TGGTATTCATGTTGCACACCTTTTGTTCTTTTCTGGTACAGTAACTTCTGTGTGATTGTCGACCTTCAGTTTCCATTTTGTATTTTATTCTGGGAGTTTTCAATGCTGTCTCATTGGTATTGTCTGTAGTGTTACAAATAGTTTGTGGTCTTGCAGATAATCACTGCTGTTACTGTAAGTGTGACCCCCCCCCCCCCCCTCCCTTCCACATGCTGTGTACTTACATGCACTGTAAGCAGTGCATTCCATAGCAGAATTCACTTTCAATATGAGGAAAATTGGATGATAACATGTACCATAAATTACTGCTTTCTTGGCTCCACTTTTGGTTTGCTGTATATTTTCATTTGTATACATAAAAGTGAAAGTATTCGGCAAACTGAAAGTATCAGCAATCCTTATCAATACATTTACATGTCCTGTAAATTATGTGATAAAGATTGCTGATTATTCTGTTCCTGAATGGCCAGCCAACAACGATAAGACATGAATGGCAGTTAAAGTGAATAGTTAGCGGTTATCATCTAGCAAACATTACAGGCACTTTGGATCTTTAAACTTTATGGTGTATACTGGCGCACTAAACCAGCAATTAAATTGGGTTTGTGTGTGTGTGTGTGTGTGTGAGTGCGTGTGCGTGTGCGTGTGCTACAGTTTTGAATGGCTCATTATCACAAACCTGTATTTTATTTTATGATGAGCTTTACAAAAAGGCATAAAACAAAGGTGGTAGACAACACAGAAACACAAAAAATCAACGAAGAATAATTTAACACATTCACTGTTTTTTATTAATTATGAATTCTGTTAAAAACGGGACTAGGAAAGTTTTTGTGAGATATGATATTGTATTCTGGGACATCATGTTTAAGCTTGTTGGATACAGTTAGTTCTTTTTTTTGTTTAACAGTTTATTTGAACATGTAAAACATTAAATATATATTATATATTCACATATATGTAATTAAAATGACAGATAAATAAGGCCATGTGCTTCTCAGCACAATCATATCCTTAACCTCTATATTGTTTTTTTGTCAGGAAATGGTTAATGCCTACTTTTTTGCCTGTATTATTTTTGACAATTTCATTCAGGACCTTCCAGGTGTTTTTTTATTACTTCTGTTGTCCTCTAGTAGTTTTCTATAATAATTCCTTTCATTGCTTTTCATGATTCTGGTCAGTTTGTTTTTGTATATCTTACATTTATTTTCTTCTTTAAAAACTCTTTATGTAATACATTTTTCTTCTTATATGCATTTAATATTCCGTTAGTTATCCACGGTTTATCATCAGATTTCTGTTTGACCTTTTTCTTTACTAGAGGACAGTTTTTTTCATAAAGTGATGTCATAACAGTGAAGAATGAATCACAGGCTTCATTGACATTATCTACGTACACCTTGCCCCGGTCTCGCTTCATTAAGTCCTCTTTGAATGGAGTGATGTTTTCTTGGGTTCTGTGTCTGGTCATTGTGTAAATGTTGTTGTCCTTCCTGGTCTTGGTGTAGTAGCGTTGCACTACTGGTTGTAATTCTGGTTGGTCAAGTGATTGAGGGATAAAAACCGGTACTGTACATCAGATTAATGAACACTGTAGTTTGTTGGTGGTTTTGTGGGTTGAGCAAGTCAATATTGAAGTCTCCGCAGATAAACAACATTTTTTAATTGCTTTTACTGAATATTTCTGTTTTTTTTTCTTTAAAGATGTCAATATTCTATCCCAAAAGACATAGTTTTTCAACTATTTGACATTGATATCTTTGGTCAATATATAATGCAACCCCCCCACCCTTAGATTGTTTCCTATTGATAAATGACAGTTCATATCCCTCAATCTCCACCAACTCCTGTTGTTCTACCGTGATCCAAGTCTCTGTTCTTTGTTTGTTTTAGGCATTGTTTGATTTTTGAAATGTTTGCGATAAGCTCCTGCTGGTAAAATTATTAAGGCAAGGCAGCTTTATTTGTATAGCACATTTCAGCAACAGGGCAATTCAAAGGGCTTTACACAAAATCAGTTAAACAGATAAAACACAAGTATCCTCAAAAAAATAAAAATAATAATAAATAAGCAACTAAATAAATAAATAACTGCATAAATTAATAAGTGATCACCCTCAGTGTCGCTACCCTTCACGACTCTATTTTTAGAGACGTTAGCTCTCGTCTCCTTTGACTCTTCTTCACACTAATTTAGCCAATCTAGTGCTGCCTTTTGTGTCTAATAACTATCAATTAACTGATATTGTGTCGTCCATTTTTAGGTATTTTTTTTAACTGCTCAACTGTGACAAGGCAATGCTATTGTTGCCCTTTTTTAGCTGTTCAACTACAATGAAACATTATTAATAGTTAATAATTATGCATTTATAAATATTTCCCAGCCTCTTTGGCAGGGCTGCAGTACTCGAGTCCGGTCTTGGATTCAAGATTGTTTTTCTATGGTCTTGGACTTGTCTTGGACTTGCTGGTATGGACTTGGACTTGTCTCGGTCTCGGCCAATGGTCTTGCCAAATATGGCTTTTAGTCTCGACCGAGTCCAGGTGTCTTTATTATATTTATAATAATATTGGAGGGAAAGCGAAACAAAGTTTAGGTGGGGTTGGTCGGCTTTTCACAAGTTTAGACAGCTGCTAGGTAAATATTACGACTGCCTTCGGAGTTTCCTATATCTGCGTCCACGTTGTCAAAATAAGACCTCCTGCTTTAGTGCCCCTTTTGAACCCTCATTTAATGAAATCTTAAGCTTCGCTCTTACGAGATGGGTAGGTTTTTGTTAAGCTAAGCATAAACTAGCTTGTTTCGGCAAGCTAACCACGACAGTATTGTCGCTCACAATCAACTTCTGCTGCTCCAAGCAGTCAACCTGTAGTGATGTCTGAAATGGAGACACACATATTGTCCCTTTTGAAAGATACAATGGTGTACACATTCTTGTACTGTTGTGTATACTGTAAAAAATGGTTCTCATGATTTTCTCAGCTAATCACAATCTGTAAAAAAAAAAAAGAATTAGATTGCTATAGCCCCGTGCATGTGACCCAACCTCCCAACAAATTTAATTTTAAATTTAAATTCTGCACTTTGTCTCAAATAAAAAAAGATATGTTAAATTACACTCATGTTCATTGTTGTGTAACCAAGCTGTAATGTTTTCTGAAAATACATGTCTTTCTTATTAACCCACATCCAAATAACAATATAATACAATTCTTTTAGGGGATAGACCAACCATAGGGGTACACTCTATACTGGTTCCTTCTTTTCTACACTACATCTGGGGTGAAGCTATATTGTCATTTAGTTGCTCAAATGGAGGAATAGAACCTACTGTAGCAGTGGTAAGTGCATTGGTGTTTGTATCAGGTCTAGCATTGCTCTCATGGGGTATCACCATATGTCATTCTATTGTATTTAGATTAGATTACACTATATCAAGGGCAATGGCTATACTTACAAATCCTGGGTGTTGTGACACTGTTTTTTCTTTTATATCAATAAATAACCCAACATGATTGTGTTTATACTGTCATGCATAAGACTTCTTTCTGTCCTGGACTCAATCTTAACTCGGACTCAAACCTTTTTGGACTTGCTCTTGTCTTGGACTCAAACCTCTTTGGACTCGGTCTTGACTTGTTCTCAACTAGTCCTGGGCTTGGACTTGTCTCGGACTCGACAAAGATGGTCTTGACTACAGTCCTGCCCTTTGCAAGCAGACCATAAAGTCTCATTGATCTGCAGCCAACACCTTTATATTAAACTCAGCCAGGTGCCATTTGTAACCATGGCAGTATCATCTTTTTGAATGTTATTGTATATAGGAGTTGGTCAAAGGGAGGACAGGAACCAACAGGCCTTGGCAGCTCCTGCCAAGTTCCAGTCCTGTATTCATCTGTCAAAACACAAATGATATGGGATAAAAGTGGAAGTACAGCTACTGAGAAATGAGAAGTTGCATTTCAGGGAATCTTTAGTGATTATTGTAAGGAGCTTGTAAAAAAAAAAAAAAATCACCGGGACATGTATTACTTTCGTATTCACAAGGCCGACCAACTCATGCAGTATCTGAGGCGCAATCTGGTCATGTCATAAAAACATAGAATAAGTGACCTTTGCACAAAAGGTTATTCCACTGAATGTGAAAGAAAAGTGTCTTCCATGATTTCCTGGTGCTTATAAGAAGAACTGAAGCATTTTCACATTTTACTTCTAGCCAATAAAACCACTTAGGCCACAATAGTTTCCTGAAGGGAAACATGTTCATGTCATCAGGCTGCCACGATGCATATTACATTTTAATGGGGGAAATCTTTTCAAACAGTGATTTTTTTCTTTAAGGTCAGCGTTGGTAAAGGGCAAGTTTATACAGATAACTCAAAATAGTCACTATCTGAAAAATAATAACTAAAGCAAATAACTTTATATATATTCAAAATATATCCATCATTTGCTCATTTTGCTAAAGTCGTCCCCCAGTCATATTTCAATAACTGAAGAGTCTTGTTTTCTCTGTGTACTCTGACAGAACAATGCCATGTTATTGTTCTCAACTGGCTCCTTTGGGCAACAGAACAGTTCACAAACAACTCTGCAATCAAATCATTGTTCTGCTGCAGGACACATCTTCAAAGCTGAAATCACAACCTCTTCCAAATAATGAACTCACTTAGCTGTTGTGGCCCTATTGTCGAAATGCAAAGGTTATTCAGCAAGTGAAACAGTTTACAGTAATACAGTTGAAGCAAGTGAATCAACAGGTTTACTTGAATAGCCAGAGTGTCTATGAGAAACCAGTCTGACAGCTGTTTTGATGAAAGTCTAATTGGAGCCCTCCCATCACGACACAAAACTTCTGATGAAATGTCTTCTCATTTCCTACTAATGTGCTGCTCCCACTGTGTCGGACTAATGCTTCAGCCGGCTGCCATGGTCCAAGATTAACATTTGATTGATTAGTCAATATTAGAATCTCGATGTTGTCCATGTGTGTGATGAGAAGAAATGGAGTGAAGAACTGAACGTCTGTCTGCGTGACGAGCAGACAAACTGAGCGCATTTTACTGTTTTCTATGTTTACTCTTTCTGTTGTATGTTGGGATTTTACTCATTTTCTTAAGCACTTTGGATACCTGTTGGTAGTTGTAAAGTGCTATATAAATAAATTTGGATTTGATGTGGTTTGATTTGTGTTTGTTTAGGTGGATGTTTTTATCCACATGGCTGACATCAGCATTTAGAGAGAAATCAAACTGTATGTTTTTTGAAAGTACTGATGTTTCTACTATTGTCAAGTTTTTGTCTTGCACCTGATGTTCACACACTTAGCCGGTCTTTAATATTGTCAGTGGCACCTACTTACATTTTTAAAAATGCACTGGCAACTGATATACTACTGATATACTGTATATTACTCGTAGCACAATGTCCTTGACCCCAATGAATGGGTAATTGTTGCTTTTGTCTTCTAAAACCAATTGAGAAATAAGTATTCAGATCTAAGATACTAAGTTAAATTCCTGCTTTCAAACCCTTAAATTGATAATTCAAATATTTCAAAGTGGGGTTGTATGAGGTACTTATCCATAGTCACTGTATTACCTTCAGTAGAAAGTTATTGACACGTCCCCAGTTGAAGAAGCAGACAGGAGTACCAACGGGGAAAATAAGCAATGTCCTACTGTGGACAGGGGCAGCAGATAAGCATATTTCTTTTTCAAAAGATCCAAACTATTCCTTTAAGTACTTGGGTAAAAGTACAGAAGTATTATCAGCACATATATTTAAAGTGTACACAGTAATTGTATTTTTTATTCATAAAATGTTTGGACTCAAATACAACACAGGATTCATTGATTCAATTGTTAATACAGATGCATCAATGCACAAGCACCAACGTAATGTTGATCTCCCAGTGATTATTCTGTCACACTGTTTGGACTTCTTGTGAAAGGCAAAAGCCTGTAGACAGCTCCACCACAGTTTAATCCCGGCTCAGCTTTGGCTAACAGTGCAGCGATAAATCCCGAGTTACTGTCAACGGTCCATATCATACTGTATATCTGAGCTATCAGCTCCGCATTGGATCTGTTGGCTTGGCCAGTTGGCAACACTGCTGTGTTCTTTCAAACATTGGCCTGCTTCTGCCTGCGGATGTTACTTTGCACACAGCAGTTAATCTACACAGCGTCAACATGTCTGCTGAGATAAGGTCTGCCCAGATTTGGTGTGAGACTCTAGCTGCCACATGCTCTTTCCAAAAACTTAACGAACACAAAGTGTCGAGGCCCCGAAGCTGCAGGGCTTCCAGACAAATTCCTTGTTTGTTGTTTGGTAAGTTGTTCACGTTTAGTGTGAAATCTACCCATTGGATGAAATACAAAATAAATCAAACATTGTGATTTAGATGCAGTGGCTGGAATCCAAGGTTTTGTCAAAGAGTTGTAATAATGAAACTGAAATCTAACCACCTGACCCATAAGAAGTTGTTCTTTAGGGTTTGAATCCTGATTTGTAGTTTCCTGCTTACCCCTTCTCTTCCTTGGAAAGGAGGCTGTTTAAGAAGTGAAGCAAAGTCTGGATTGGTAGTGGGAGGAGTGCAGATGACATGTCATCAACAGCACATTTATCTGCATTGTCAGTAATCGTATTAACACAAAAACTGTCTCATACAGTACTTCCCTCAGTACACTGCTAATGTGTACTGACCACTTACTGCCCTAGTCCCTACTTTCGATGGTTAGTATTGTCCCAAAAGGAACACTTACGTTAAAACACTTAGCAGAAATGATGAGCGGTTGTCTCGCAAAATTTGACAAAAATCTATTAAACTGACCTTTATCAATCAAAAAAACAGACAGATTCAGCAACTGTATGGCCTATTTCTTGCTTGAAAATGTTTTTAGAAACACGTTTCAATTACCTTTTTTTGTAAAATTTGAGATCGTATTTCGAACAAGCCGCCATCTGTCCGCCATTAAGCTGCGTTGTGAAATCCAACTGGGTAAGCCTCTCCTCTCTTAGCGTAGATCCCATGGCGCCATTATAATGCTACGAAGCAATCACCTGCAGTTAGCATCCCATTGACTGCCATTCATTATGGCGCCACTTTGACATTGAGTAACTTTACATCTGAAGCATTTAAGGACTGTATTTGTCCATTGTTTTTTTCTAAAGAAACACAACAATGTATAAAAGGTTCCACCTTGTACCTTACATTATGGCTTTGTAGCTTCGTGGCTTTGACGTTTTTATAAAAATAGGCTAACGATTGTGTAATTACTACAAATTACCGTATTGCCAGGAGAAGCTCGCAGACAGTTTCGACTTGCTTTAGATGTGTAGGTTTAATTACTGATGTTAACTAGCAAGTTAGTTAGCAGTAATTAGCGTGTGTCTATGTTATCTCCTAACATACCTACGCTCTCCGTCTCTGCTGATTGGGAATGATTGAGATTTCTCTTGGCACAGCTACCAGAAGACGTTAGCGTTAGCAATCAAACAATCATTGAGAGCTCAAACGTTTTTGAAATGATTGCTGGCTTAGATACAAGCTAGCTATCAAACACAAAACGTTTTCTAAAGCGTTTTTGAAATGATTATCATCTTCCGTTCTGTTTTGTAATTAGAAAAGTTTATTATTTCATGGATTTCCCAATTTCACAGTAATGTCGTAAACCGTTTACATCTGAGCATGCGCAACTTAAAGCTGCACTCTCCTTACATTGGGCAGTGACAGTATTCATCATTCCACACTGAACTGAGTCATGCAGGTACTTTCAGTGCAAGGTCTTTCTGCGTTATCTGCTCTATATACTTAGAACTAGTATTAGGCGGTTTGAGACACAGCCAAACACTAATGGTATGAAGGACAAACGGCTACCCCAGTAATATGCATGCTATTGCATTGTGATACACACGCAACACAGACAGACACACGCACAGACAAAAGATGTTTGTCTGTTATTTGTGTAACACTTTGACTGCATGCCAAAAAGTGTGGTAAACAGCCTATTTGTGTGCTTGCGTGTCTTAAATTGTGATCTGTGTCCAGCTCTCATTATGTAGTTCAAAGGCATATTTTATTTATTTATTCATTTATTTATTCATGTATTTATGTGTTTATTATTTTATTTATGTATTTATTCACTCCATATTCCATAACGCACTGCGATAGAAATGCTCCGTTTTCTAGGAACCCGAAAGTGAAAGTGATCTCTTTTGCGGGCAACCCTGTGGACACATAGCAACAGATGATGTAGCAGTGCTTGTAAAAATCCTGATTGGCTCTTTTTTACTATGTGCTGCCTTCAGGGGCCGTTTGAAAGCTGCTTCAGGAAGGCTTGTAAATTAAACTTCTTCCATACATGCCCAAAAGGCCTACTTGATAAAAAAAGAAAAAATATTTAAGGCACAAATTAATGGTGTGATGTAAATTTAATCTGCCACTGCCATTTTATAAATAAGAGCATTTAAAAAGACTTCTAGAATAGTAAATTGACATCTGGGCACTTTTGGGGGTTTGCATGTCCGTGCAACATGAAAGCCAAAGGACAGTAATTTAATTTTCCTTGGAAAAGTTTTCTTAAAACTATCATTCAGTAGAAAAACTCAAGAGAAGGCAAATCTGTAAAGATTGTTAGATTTTGATTTTTTTTTTGATTTTTTTTTGGTGGCATTTTTCAGCCTTTATTTTCGACAGTTTGCAGGTTCGCTTCTGCATTGAGGAGCAAACCTCTACATATGGTCGCCTGCTGTACAAACGGAGCTTTCTGGGCGCCCAGCTTGTTGGATTGTTAACAGTCGTATCTGCGTTACCACACCACAGAGTGCTATAATCCCTGCTGTACACGTTTATGGGCCATAAAGCAGTCCTTTTAGTCATTTGTTTATTCATTGCAGACGCCAATGTGACGTCCGGCTCATTTAAAAAAGACACGCCAGGATCCTGATTTCCTTCTCCTTCTGCATTGTGAAATAAATGATAACATAATAAAGTTCAAATTACTTTTAAATTGTATTGCCTACTGTTCTGCACAAATGTGAATGCAAACACACAAGCACAAAGTACAGCCCTATTAATTTGGACTGACTCACCCAGGATGTAATACGTTCACTCACTCAGGTCCAGTGATTTGTACTGCCTAAGGAAGACTGCCACGAATCATATTTAGTGGTTTTTGTGCCAAATAAAAAAAGAGAAAAAAGCTAAATGTTTGGTCCAGACTGCCTACAGGTCAAGGTGTGATTTTCCAAGATATCTGACAGCTATCAGATGTTCAAAGGCCCAGAGTACAAATGAAAAAGGATGCAGCAAGACACTGCAAAGATCGGCTATTTTGACTGAACATACAGTGAGCGGTGCACTGACCTGCCTTAAGGATATTTACACCAGGCACTGCAAGAAAATGCAGAATCATTAATGATCCAAAACCACCCGGTAACAGCCTTTTCTACCCTCAGGCCACTAGGATCTTAGAGGAGGACACTGCCTTAGAGAGCAACTGCCTTATATGATTACATGTTACAAATAAAATGGATTGACTCAAATGACTACTGCCCTGATAATATTTAATTTAATTTATTTCTTTAATTTTTAATCTGTTTTAACCTGAAATTAAAATTTACAATCTGTAAATATGCCTCCCATCATACCACTACACTACTAACTATCTATACTTTTTCTATAATCACAGTACTACTAATCCTATTACTGCTGCAGTTTTCTATAAAATGAGATAGCTCATACATCTGAGTTAACTCAAATATCTTGACTCCGCCTCTGCTCAGGACTATCAAAAACGAATGACTTACAGGAATGCACATGTGTCTCACACTCACAGTTTAGGGTTTACTGTCTATAGTTATCCTAATTCTAATCTTTCCACTAAACAGTCTCAGTCATAAGTTAACACTAGATAAATACACACAAACCCACATACATAGACACACACACACACACACACGTGCTGACACACCACAGTCTTGTGGTCATCCCTCTTTCGCTTTAACTCAGTTTCAAGAAGTAATGAGACCTTGTGTCAAGTTGGTAGTACCTGGTATTTTGTGTTTGTGTGTCTCTGTGTGTGTATTTGTGCGTGTGTGTGTGATGTCTGTGTACCTTGACCTATTAAAAGAAACATGCATCGTCATACTTACTCTTTAATTTGGAGTTTTTTGCTTTAGCCACTAATACTGCACAGCTGGTCCTTTCAAGCACCATGTAAGGGGGATGTAGGATGTATTTTATTAATAGTTTTAGACTTGACTAGACAGGTTAACCATACTTGAAATCATGTCTAATAACATTCACTACACAGAAAAATGTGATGCTTCTGGAAATATGCAGCTTTATTTATTTTTATATATCTATATATGTATATATATACATATACATACATATACAGTATATATACTTTTAAAGAAACAAAAGGATGAAATGAAAGGAAGGTCAGCGACATGCTGCATATTATATACAACAACTAGTTATGGTGGTCAAATATTTGCTGCCCATGTTTGTGCAGACTATATTGTGTGTGTGTGTTTGTGTGTGTATGTGTGTGTGTGTCTTTATTTGTTTGATGCGTGTAACCATTAAAAAAAGGAAACGGCACTTCTCTATGGTGATGTATCATTTCAGAAGAAGAGGATGTATGTAAACCGTTTACAGTAAGTAGACAGAGACGGATAAGTACATAAACAGAAACGTCCATTTATTACTAAAATGTTACAACTCTTAAGAAGGCTCTTTTGGAGTTTCACTTGTGTTTTGGTAACAACCGAGTCAATAATCACTTGGTGATAGAAAAGTCATAGATCATTGAGCACTGACAACGTGTCTGCATGAGATAAGACTTTAGATTGTCCAATAGTGAACAGTCTCAATACAATAACATGATGATGGGACAGGGCTGCAATAACACAAATGCTAATTCTAATGAACTTTATATATAAAACATTTTCCAAAACAAGTTACAAAAGTTTTTAACGTGAGGTGTATTCATGCTGTATTTCAGGCTGTGAAAGATTCACCAATAGGCCTATTTCACAGAAGGAGAAGCACAGGTGTCAGTGATTGAATTATTACTGGCTGAATTCCATTTAGCTGCTCCACTTTCAAGTTCCTAGTATTGGTTGCCAGCACCATGATTTACTAGGGCACTTATACAGAATAGAGACATTGTTAGTGTAATTAGGAACACTTGTGCTTTTCCTTTTACAAAAAGTCAAAATGGCTGCTGTGGAAAAAGCCTGAAACTGTAGTTCATAGGTGAAAAAGCACCAAGACTACTTTTTTGTTTCTGACATGTCCTGCAAAGTTAAAGGTCAAGAAATAGTCCTGCACAAATCCCCACATATAACCACATAGTGTAATTTTATCACTTCGGTTTTTCTTTTTTTTAATACATTTTATAACTTTCTAAAAGAAAACCAAATAAGTATATTTCCAAAAATATTGACTTAATCCTTTATTTGTTACAGTCTATGTCTGATTAATGAAGCTAACCATATCTGTAACATCTACTGACGGGAAGTCAGACCTCAAGCTATTTTTGTAAATGTCATCAAAAATAAATGGGTGTCAACTGATACTTTTGCTAGACAACAGAGGGGCTTTTCGATTATGATGGCTGGCTCAAAATTAGTTGCGGAAATGAGCAAGTTATGGATCATTAGATGACGTAATACTTGCATGTATTTTTAAAATGTGCTGGTGCATCTTTTTTGTCATCAACAATTGTGATTGTTTGAATTTTATTTTGATGAATTTGGCAAGCAACTGTCAATGATTAACATATGTGTATGGGGTATACTTAGAAAAAATTTGAGCGATAAAGGGACATTGTTGTATTACTGCATACAGTATGGGTTTAGGCCAAGACTAAAGAATTTATTTGAGTGCACAAGTATTGATTATATAAATCCATTCATGTGTGGTCCCCTCAAACATGAACTGTACTCAACAGTAAGGCGAGAGCTTAGCTGTTTCCTGATGAGAAACTAAAATTACATTTGAATAAAATTAATAAAGTCACTGTGAGAAATCCAAGGGAATCCCAGTCAAATCACAGTCCAATACAACAAAACAAGTTCTGAACATCACAGAATAAAGACAGCTAACAATTTTGGTGTTTTCCTCCAAATAGACCTGTCTGGTGGCATAACTACCTAATCCAATCAGTCACAGCAGAGCGGACTCCGGATGGAGGGAAAAGAAATGATTGAAATGAATGATATATACTATATACAGTGAGGAAAATAAGTATTTGAACACCCAAGTGTTCAAAATGCAAGTTCTCCTACTTAGAAATCATGGAGGGGTCTGAAATTGTGATCATAGGTGCATGTCCACTATTAGAGACATAATCTAAAAAGAAAAAACAAGAAATCACAATGTGTGATTTTTTAACTATTTATTTGTATGATACAGCTGCAAATAAGTGTTTGAACACCTGTCTATCAGCTGCAATTCTGACCCTCAAAGACCTGTTAGTCTGCCTTCAAAATGTCCACCTCCACTCCATTTATTATCCTAAATTAGATGTACCTAATTGAGGTCGTTAGCTGCATAAAGACACCTGTCCAGCCCCTACAATCAGTAAGAATCCAACTACTAACATGGCCAAGACCAAAGAGCTGTCCAAAGACACTAGAGACAAAATTGTACACCTCCACAAGGCTGGAAAGGGCTAAATTGCAAAGCAGCTTGGTGAAAAAAGGTCCACTGTTGGAGGATTCATTAGAAAATGGAAGAAGCTAAACATGTCTGTCAATGTCCCTCAGACTGGGGCTCCATGCTAGATCTCACCTCGTGGGGTCTCAATGATCCTAAGAAAGGTAAGAAATCAGCCCAGAACTACACGGGGGGAGCTGGTCAATGACCTGAAAAGAGCTTGGACCACCGTTTCCAAGGTTACTGGTGGTAATACACTAAGACGTCATGGTTTGAAATTATACACAGCACGGAAGGTTCCCCTGCTTAAACCAGCACATGTCAAGGCCCCTCTTAAGTTTGCCAATGACCTTTTTGATGATCCTGACGAGTCATGGGAAAAAGTCATGTGGTCAGATGAGACCAAAATAGAACTTTTTGGTCCTAATTCCGCTAACCGTGTTTGGAGGAAGAAGAATGATGAGTACCATCCCAAGAACACCATCCCTACTGTGAAGCATGGGGGTGATAGGGCGACTGCACTGTGTTAAGGAGAGAATGACCGGGGCCATGTATTGCGAGATTTTGGGGAACAACTTCCTTCCCTCAGTTAGAGCATTGAAGATGGGTCGCGGCTGGGTCTTCCAACATGACAATGACCCGAAGCACACAGCCAGGAGAACCAAGGAGTGGCTCTCTAAGAAGCATAACAAGGTTCTGGCGTGGTCTAGCCAGTCTCCAGACCTAAACCCAATAGAGAATCTTTGGAGAGAGCTCAAACTCCGTGTTTTTCAGCGACAGCCCAGAAACCTAACTGACTTAGAGAAGATCTGTGTGGAGGAGTGGGCCAAAATCCCTTCTGCAGTGTGTGCAAACCTGGTGAAATACTACAGGAAACATTTGACCTCTGGAATTGCAAACAAAGGCTACTGTGCCAAATATTAACATTGATTTTCTCAGGTGTTCAAATACTTATTTGCAGCTGCATACAAATAAATAGTTAAAAAACTATACATTGTGATTTCTGGATTTTATTTTTTTTGAGATTATGTCTCTCACAGCGGACTTGCACCTACGGTAGACAATTTCAGACCCCTCCATGATTTCTAAGTGGGAGAACTTGAAAAATAGCAGGGTGTTCAAATAATTATTTTTGCTCACTGTATGTATATATATATATATGCACCCAGTATATAAATAAAAGGACTGTAAATTGAACATATTTACACTGGAACATAACTATTTACAGAACTATTTCTTTGTGGTATGACATGAATAATAACTGGGAAGGGGATTTGCTCACATGTTCAAGGACCTATAAAACCAGTTTTTAACAGCTCATTTAGAACTTTTGGTTAATGGTATTGATGGTTATTGTCATCCTAGCAGTTGGAGAGATTTTAAGTGGTCAAGTTACAGTCATATAAATATATTTGTTGTGTTAAAGATAATGGAGGAAGCTCCAAATTACTCACATAGGAATGATACAGTTGGAACTTACCAAAGTATTGCTTTGTAAACATATCTGAAATAAGTATCAACATGCCTTATTACAAATGTCTTGTGACCCAGACTTCTTATTAACTGACCTCATGTACAATGAGAAATTAAACGCTACTTGCTAGAATTTGGCCCAGAGGTCAGTGAGCACAGACAGTGTCAGTTTAAGGTACAGCATCATGAATGCAACTAATACGTGGCTCTGTCTCCCTCTAGTGACAATTTAGAATTTAGACACTGGGCTCAAAACCAAGGACTTTATATTGTTTGTTGTATGCATTATTATGTGAATATTACATTATGGAATTCTTTTTTTTAAAGTACACATCTTTACATTTCTGAAAATTTGGTAAAAAAAACACAAAAATAACAAACAGATTGACATAAATCAGATACTTCTTTCTCTTTTTCTGAAAACATGACAAAAAATGCTAAAAAATAAAATACAAGGCATAGAATAAAAGATAAGATAGGAATGTGCAACCATTATGAGGCCCGGGAAGACAAGATTACTGAATATTAGCTCCTAACTACAACGTATGGCCACTAGAGTGTAGTGTTTTGTCATTTGGGATTCATTCATGGAGAGAGAGAGAGAGAGAGAGAGAGAGAGAGAGAGAGAGAGAGAGAGAGAGAGAGAGAGCTGGGTCATAATGAGGTGCCGTGTGGGCGGGTTTTGCTAGATGAGAGATGGAGATTGCCACAAGGCTGGAGGTAGAAAGTCACTCTCTATTTTCTCCTCTTCTCTTTTTTCACTCCATCTATCTCTCAATTCAATTCAAAAAGGCTTTTTTTGGCATTGTAAACAGACATTTACATTGAGCAACTGTGAAAAAATGTACATGGAATAGGTACTACTTGAACAAGGTGTATTTTCTAGTTCATAAATAGCCATACCGTACAGTGTAATGAGTGTTTTCTGTCTTGCTTCCTCTTTGCTCGCATGACGTTCAAGGATCAAAGAAGTGTAGCAATTATTGTTAGTACAGAGTGTCTTGAGTGGGTAGAGGACACAGCGGAAAATCTGCTTTCTATCACATTCACCTCGCAAGACAGCTGCAAAAATAGAAGCTGTGTAACTATTACATTGTGATTGTGTGCAATGACGCCTTTCAAGTGGAAAATGTTATATCCCTCCTACAGTGAAAAGACCAGCATGCATTCCATCAACAGCAACTAGAAGTCATCCCGGTGGGAAGCAAGTGAGGGATTGGGTTCTTGTCACTGCACTGGTGGCTCCTACGGGGCCTGTGCCTGTGCTGAGGGTAGCTGGATGTGAAGGGGCTTTAGTCTCACTTTGCCAGACCTTCCTCCACAGCAATCACACAATGGTCTTGGGCTGCGCTAAACACCGGGTAGAACCAGGATGCCACGGTAAAATAGCCTCGGGAAGGAACTTGTTTTGGTGGAACATGTGTACATTCAGAAGTTGTTTTAGTTGTGTGACAGAAAACTCAGATTGGACAGATTGTCTAGCTAGCTGTCTGGATTTACCCTGCAGAGATCTGTGGAGCAAATAACCATAGTCCTCATAATTCTACCGTAGTTAAAAATTCCAACACAAAGTAAGCAGAAGGGGATGGATGTGTGGGCAAAAACAACGTGTTATGGCAGAATTTCCAGCACCACTGGAGCACTCCCGGAAGTGGAACGTGGAAATTGGAAATAGACTAGTATGGGTTAATCTGAACCATGCATGTTATTTTCTCCTGGTTAAACTCCTCTCCAACAGGTGAAACCAAGCAGCTGGCACAAGTCCACCCGCATCAATGTTGTTTCCACCCTCCCCAGGCCAACAGTGGGAGTTAGCAACAAGAACTAGAGTGTGAGGGGAATTGGCTGTTCCAATGTGGGAGAAAACGGGATAATGTGCAGAAGATATACAAGAATAAAATGTGAGATGTCCTCCAGCAAATCTTGATATTGTGTGCTTCTTGCCTTAGCAGATTTGCCCACACGTGTGCTGAGACATTAAGGTGCACACACATTCTCAAACATCAACAATTTCATTTTTATTTTTCACTCTGAGTTTTAAAAATCTCCATTGTGATTACAATATGTGTATCTGTCTTATTTGTAACATGTTGATTTGTATTTCTATTTGATATTTTTTTTGTGTGAATAATATCTTAAATTTTTATGCTAGGAGAACTGCTTTTATTTTAGGGAGGAGGAAGAAGGAAGGGTGGAGGACATCAAACGTTGCACATTATTATAATAGATTCATTTTGTAAACCCATTGGCATCAAGAAACAATGGCTAATGATGGGTAACGATTGTATATCAATTGTGCCCAAAGTTCCTAAAGGACCAACACAGTCATTGAGACAGTCTCAAAGACAGTAAAATGAATGGACAAAGCAACGCTGTATATATTTCCACGGAGACCAGTGAAGGCTATTAGAAGCACTTTTTCCAGTGAGTGCTTAGCGTTACTGAGCAGCCTCAAGGTTGCCAACGTAGATGTGACGTGAGCAACCTGTCTAAAAGATTTAAGTCTTCTGGTAGCGGTGCCAAGAGAAATCTCAATCATTCCCAATCAGCAGAGACGGAGAGCATAGGTATATGTAAGGAGATAACATAGGCACAGGCTTATTATTGCTAATTATAGCTAATGGAAGTCAAAATTGCCTGCAAGCTTCTCCTGTGCTGTACGGTAATTTTTCTATGCGACAATAAGTTGCGTGGTTATGACACTATCTGACTTTTTACAAAAACGTCTGCTATGGAGCCATAATGTGAGGTATAAGGTAATAGAGCCTTTTATGCATTGTCGTATAAAACAACTGACAAATGGAGTCCTTAAATGCTTCAGATGTAAAGTTATTCAATGTCAAAGTCTAAGTCAATGTCAATGTCGAATGGAATGCTAACGGCAGGTGACGGCTCAATAGCATCAAAATGGCTCCATAGGAGGTGTGCTTGGTCGAGGCTGGCTTACCCCCAATGAGAAGTCTGAGGATGTTTAGGTAGCTAGTCTGAAAGTTGAAAAGTACCACAGCCTTTGAAAGCCACACAAGGTGACTTCGAAAAAATAGGAAAGCTGTACCGTGTCACGTCAGTCATGTGCAGAATGTCTTGAAGAACATTTGAGAGTTTAATTTGAATGTTTAGACATAAAAAGACCTACCTGAGATTCATGAGTGCATAGCAACCGTTATGTAAGTAAAGGTCTTGTTATGACTAAGGACTTAAACAGCAAGCCAAATGTGCTTCAACTTTAATTTACAGGGACTGCTGTAATATGAAGTTGAAGCCCATTGTAATAGACTACTGCAGATGTGATGGTTGTTGTTTTTATGAGGAATTCTATGAGAATCTGAATTATGCCCTTGTTGTGATCTTTCACATTCAAAACACACAATAAGCACAGTGAATATATGTAGAATATAATATACACTGTGTGATCAATGTGTGTATTAACTGGTCTCAAAAATTTACAGTTTTGCTAAATAGTGGTATCCAGGGATTTAATGCACACACACACACACACACACACACACACACACACACACACACACACACACACACACACACACACACACACACACACACACACACAAACACACACACACAAATACACACACAAACCTAATTCTAACCTGATAATTTACCCTTTCCAAAATACATAACACAAAATGTTTTGTTACAAAAATAGATGTAGAGTACAAGCACACACACACACATACACACACACACACACATTATGGTTGTTTGTTGGGTTTCCTATTTGTGTTTACATTTTCTTGTATTTAAATTTTTTTTATTGTATGACATTTTATTGTGAAGCACTCTGTAATTTTTATCCGTGAAAGGCGCTATACAAATAAACTTTACGTAGTTACACACACAGATACTGTAAAGAATCAATTACATTTGAACATTTTATACAGAGCATACATCATCCACCCCTATGCTGCCAGTGCTGCTGGAGGTGTCAAACAGTAACAGACACAACCAGCTTTAAACATGGTATGCACAACATACACATTTATGTAACCACATTCAGAAACACACTTGTGCACTAAAACAAAGAGAGAGAGAAAGAGAGAAGTGCAAAAATGCAAATTCTGTGTGAAAGCAGAAGAATGATCTCTCTGTGGTTTCAGATCAATGAGCCGTATTTAACAACTCCTAAAATGACGGAGAGACAGGGGCTGCAGAGGGAGAGAGGCAGAAAACATACAGTAAAAAAAAGATTAGAGGTGAAGCTAGGGTGAGAGAGTGAGGCAGAAAGGAATCGAGTCACTAGAGACACATGAGTTACATAAGTGAGTTAATTGTGCCTGAAAGTGTGGGTTTGATATACTTTTAAGAAACATATCTGTATGTGTGTGACTGGCTGCTTTACGCCACAAAGAGTGTGTGGAAGTACGTAGAGAAAATGTGTTTATGTGTGTGAATAGCTTCGGTGGCAACGGCTGGCTGTGTGTGTGTGTGTGTGTGTCAGTGTATGTTTGTGCATGTGGAGGGGTGGAGGGTGTGTGTACATTTCCGCTATCTTTGTAACCAGAAAGTGTTTCAGAGAGGAAAGCATTACCCTTTATTAAAAGGTTAAAAAAAATAATCTAAGAACCAACTCAAGACAAGGGATCAAAACTCAATACAACAATACGCTTAAAACAGCATAGTTGGTATGTGAGCATATGTGCGTGCACTTGTGTGACTGTATTTGTGCGTCAGAGTGAATATAGTACTGTAGTCACTGGATGACGAAGGAAACAACAGGTTTATGTAACAACTCCCTCCCATTGTGGAAGAAAAAGATGAGAAAAAGGGAAATTGGGATTCGAGAGGAAATTATAGAGAGATATACGTATATAGTTATATAGAGAGAGGTGGAATATGGAGCATTGATAAAGAAAATGAGGAGGTTATAGTGAGACCGAAAGATAGAAATCAGCAGACAAGAAAGACAGAGAAGACACAGGTGATCTTTTGGAGGACTGGGCACATGAGATAAAGAACGGAACAGTGAAAAAACAGAAAGCAAGAGATCCCAGGAGAGACACACATGAGGGAGAGAAACACCTGCATTTATTTTACATTAGAATGTTGTTTATTAAATGAAAATTTGAATTACTCCTAACTAATTTTGGCATTAACTCTTATTACCGTACCTTCTTCTTTGTAACTGCTTTCCCCCAACGTCTACTTTTAGTAAAGTTTCAGTCAGCTATTTCCTTCATTTCCCAGTATGCCTTCAAACAGACCCCAGTAAAACAGGTTTTTGCCCAATCCAAATGTTCACACTCACAGATTTTAGGTCAGGGACCTGCAAAGTCCGGCCCAGGGCTGTCGGCCTGTCAAATCATCAAATGCATGAGGGCTCTCTCGCAGATATTTTGAGCCCTTTTAGATACACTTTCTGTAAGTCTGCATCTATGCAAACCCTGCCTGAGGGAAGTACCCACAATAAATAGCGCTGTGATGATAAACAAGTGGATGGCAGGGGAAGCCTGAATGTAAAAAACAAATCAAAAATGTAAACATGGGAGGAGCAACCGCACCTTTCTGTTGAGGTAATGATGCAGTTTTGACAAAAATGACTAAATTGATTATCTGACAATTTAACTTGCGTATACTTTGTAAGGTAGGAGCCTGGAAGATGTTCAAATGAAGCTATCGGTGTCACGGTTAGCCTGTGACTCATTGTTTGTTAGTTCTGTCCACTCTGTTCAACTTACTCTGTGTCCATAACATTAAATAAATCGTGTTGCACCTTCAACTGAGTCCAGATAAACTGAAAACCTAACAGCCCCTTAAGTGCCTTGGCTGTGAATTAAAGTTTTTTTAAAAGTCTCCAACCCACAATTGTATATAACAGGCTTTGATGTCGTCAAGGTAACTTTATATGTTGCAAAGTTTTGTCCCATTTCTACTTCATACCATTTCGAGCCCTTGCAGCCTCTCCCACTCAATCACATACCAGGTGATTTAGGGTTCAAAGGGGACATTAGCATTGGGCCATAAAGTTGTTAATCATGGCAAACATTTTGACTCATCAGACACAGGTGTAACTGATAACTTTATGGGGGTGTGCTCAATTTGGTTGTGCTATTGCAAGGTACCGGAATCGTGCACCCCTAGCATTAAAAGTAAGCTCAAAGCTCAAGTGCAACATACCAGAGCTGAAGCTAGCTGAAGCCATTTTGAATTGTTACAGTAGGAAAAGCACATGTGTAAATTATGAAATTAGTGATGGCTGAATTTCATTTAGCTGCTTTGATTTCAGGTTCCTGGTATCGTGCGTTCTGGCTCACTTGCCCTGGAACACATGAACATACCATAGCCACCGTTAGTGTTATCAGCAACAGCTAGAATGTTACTGGTGAAGTTTTCTCAGCACTTTTTGGAGATTTCATAGTAAACTAAGCACAGGTGCAACAGATATAGCTAACGATGGCTTATTAATTTAATAAGCTACACCTGTATTTAATGAGGGATGTGAGACTGTGAGAAACACATACCTGTATATGCATCTTTTCTGTAATGGACTTCTCACTGTTAAATTTCTGGAGGTTGACACAACATGGCGAGTGTAAGACATACTCAGAAAAGCTCCGACATTTAGTATTAATGTTATAGATTGTGTAAAACACATTCTTGTTAATATAAAATGGCAGCAGGATGAAAAAACCCTGCTAAATCTTTAGAATGAGCCACAATAAATGAGAACGTAAGGTGTAACTCCATTAGATTTATAGCCATGCTATCATTTGGATAATGACCAAATTCAAGCAAAAGTCATTTTCATTTACCTTAGCTATACTTTGTGTTTAGAATTAATTGGCAAAATTTACATGCTAGCGTGCTAAATTAAAATGGTGAATTTGGTAAACATCACACCAGATAGACATCAGCATATCAGCAAATTGACATTGGCATTTAATAGGGTTGTGCAAAAAAAATAAATTCACATGTATAAATCAATTCAAGCTCTACTGATTCAAAATGTATTCATAGAATTCCCAAAATCTATTGATATATATTTTTTTGTAATGCCGTTTATACTATCACATGGGAAAAGAAACTACATGTCCATACTCTGAATCCTTTTTTTAATACAGCCTAAAAATCAATATTGATCGTGTCATTTTCAGAATCGTGCAACCCTAGCATTAAAAGTTAGCTCAAAGCTCAAGTACAGAATCACAGAGCTGCTAGCATGACGGTGGCATGTCTTGTTCAAAAAAGACCTAAAAGAGTGACTTTATGTGATTTTGGTGATGATAACACCAGTGACATACCTGCTGTCATCCACATCTTATTGGACATCCAAGCTGGCTCAACAGCATAGGCATCCACCCTAGTTCAATGGCCTAGGGAAATAATTACATAACATCCTATTGATGAAATTGAAAGAGATTAGCACGTTATGGTGTGAAATGAGAGGTCACTATGTCACAATCTATACATACACTCAGGTCCAGTCAGGTTCCCGCAGGGTATGCTTACATCACTACCAGTGTCTCTTAATGCCTGGTATCATTGCAAATTAGGCTCTTATCTCACAGACTACCGTCTGTCTAGACAGATGGTTATGTCACAAAGCATCTAATGTTAGATTGTACTTGTATGAATGAATAAGCAAAGTAATAGGGACCAGAAAGGTTACAAAGTGACAACTAAGCTACTAGCTAAATCTACAGTAAACCTTTTATTGATTAAACCAGGGAAAGCTGCACACTGTTATCAATCCTGCAGCTAAATCCATCTCATCTAGGTCATGCATTGCCAGCTGACTGCCATGATGCACAGCATGGACCAGTTGGGACTACGGTTGACACTCTGGCTGAGATTATGTGGCCTTAAAACAGGTAGGAGATCATTGCCACAGCAGTGATGGTTCAACAGGTATCTTGGTGTCATATTTACAGATCAAATGACTCAGGAAGGCACATAAATGAATACCTCAAATGCATCTTAGAAAACTTTGTGGCATGAAATTCATCCAACAATCGCAGATGATGATCCACCAAAATCCCTTTGAAAGCAAAGTTCTTAAGATGAATCAGAACTCAGCAACTGTGCTTGCTTTCAATGCCAGCACTCAGACTCATAGAGTCTGTGTTATCTTCCTTCCCCAAATGGAATATGTCTCTTTTTGGAAATGAGCAATGTGATTCTTTGTGTTTACTGTTGGCTGTTGAGTATATATTGCAGATTAAAGAAATTATGTTTATTCTGCTGTTCCATATAGGCTGCAGTATTTGCATAACTTGCTCCGGATAAAAGTGAATCTCAAAATAGATTGTGCATCATCATTTTGCATGTAAAGGCGAGCAGTTGGAGCATGTAACGGACATTTAAAACTCCTTTTTAAATGTGTTTTCAGACTGAGGTCCTTGACACAATTAGCAGATGAAGATTTTTGTAGTGTGTTGCAGCTGTGACATGCAGAAGGTTTACACAGTAAAAAATGATTAGTCACGACTTTTAAAACCTGAATGCCAACCAGTTCTCAACTTCCAACGCTGAGAACATGAACTCAAAAGTTCCATATGAAGGAAGTGGTGCATCAGATAATGACTGATAACTATTGGTTTTGTGGTGTATTAGACCATAGTGGACAATATTACAAATCAATGAGCAGGACTGCATGGATGTGTTGGATTTTAATGTAACACTGTGCAACCCTGTCAATAAAAAGTATGTTTAAAGGAGAGGTTTACAATTTTTATGTATCGCAATACAACACTGACATGCCATTGTGTAAATTGAAAGGGTTCTTGCAGTAATTGTTTGTCCTGTCAATACTGACTGCAAGGAGATCTCCCCCCCCCTAAAATCCAAAGTCCTTGTTTCATGCATAAATTAATTTGAAAATGTAGCTAAAGCAAGGCTTTAGCAGTCTGACTAATCTCCATAAACAGACATCTGCATATGAATGCAGAATCTGTAGGCAACGGGACAATGTTTTAGTATTGGAAATGTTCTGGTTCACGTTTGTAGTCCAAGGGGTTTTAACAAATCCCATTTGGGCGGGCTTTGGTTACGTGCAGGTAAACAGTCTGTGTGGAGATTAAAAGAGGTACGCACTGGCCAAAATACAATCTCAGAACCCATCAGTTTTTAATTTTTTATTTGCATTTAAATTCAGATATCTGTTCATAGAAACATTGCCTCTCAACTCAAACTCCATTCTCGCCTCTCAAGTTGCTGATCGGACCAGGCGCACGGAAGAGGAAGGCTTGGCCCGGCTATAAAGCCTAGTCCTACCAGACTCTCATATATTTCATTTGTACAGAGTGTTAACTTCATTGAAAGTGGGTACTCTGTTAAGTTTAAAACTATTGGATCTGCCCAGAGCCACACTGGATCTGCCATAACCAATCGCCAACGTTTGGTTGTGACATGTGTTATATGCATGTGCAGCAAGAGGGGAGACCGACAAGGCTTATATCTAGCATTAGCATCGCTAGCGTTAGCCTTAGCCACTCCTTCACCACTAACGGAGCGAGCTGGAAAATCAAACTTTTCCCAAACCTTGTGGGAAGGAGGGACTCAACATCACGTCCACCTACAAAATGCAGCAAAGACTGTTCTTGCTCGGACTTTAACTTCTGGATATTCGGCAGGGTCGCCACAAAGGACCGAATGGCTTCGCTCGCATCTTTCTTCCCCACTATGCACTATACCGCAGACCCAGACGTAGTACTGAAAGGAAATGGAAATTGAAGGGAGGGCGGAGCCAGGCTACTGGATATCTGCTGCCTACACCAGAACCCCCAAAATATTTGCCCCCAGTGGCAAAAACGCAAAGTGGAGGGTGGGGGTGTGGCCTTGACCAACTGACACTTTGCTCGTTTGAAAGCCATGATGTCTCTCTCTCATTGGTGGGCCAAAATCTCAGGGCGGGCAAAGCCGAGAAAGGGGAGGTAACCTTGACCCTTATGACCTCATAAGGAGCAAGATTCCAGATCGGCCAATCTGAGCTTTCAATTTCTCAAAGGCAGAGCAAGATACTCGGTTTAGACCTATCTCCACTTCTAGCCACTGGGGGAGCATAGGCAGGCTGGGGGAACTCATATTAATGTTAAAAAAAAAAAACATAAAGTGAAATTGTCATGACATGGACCCTTTAATGCCCCGATGTATTATGAATATTCCAATGTAAAACATATAGGCTATGGTGCTCAATGATTTCCCCCACTCCTGAGGCAACAAACTCACTTCATTAACATTAAATAACTGGGCAGTCAACAAAATGGATGATCTTCTGATTAACATTAATCATAACCTTTATTATGAGGAAATTGATAAGGAAAAACAAGTTATTACTACAGATTATTTTCTAATATTTGATAAAGGTTTATGCACCCATCCTTTGTGAATGCTTGGTTTTTGAAAGTCGCATTTAACGAACTAGTTAAACTACACTTTTAGGTCGAAAGTGACTTGGCGTGGAGAGATAGTCTTAATAAGTTTTACAGTTCAAACTCTCCAAATAGCTCTTATGTGACAAGACAAAGTAGACCTAAGGAAGTGAATGCTCTCGGTCTCTCGCTCGCTCTTTCTCTCTCTCTCTCTCTCTCTCTCTCTCTCTCTCTCTTTCTCTCTCTCTCTCTCACTCGTATTCGACTGCTCTCTGTCAGAAGAAAAGGAGGAAGCGGAGTGAGAGCAGAGCAGCGCAGCGGCAGCTCGTCTACTCTGAAGGACAAGATTACAAACCCCAAACAAACCAAAAGCTAGCTATCAGCTGATCGCAACCTCGCCGTTTACCGTGAAGCGACTTTGGCAACCCCAGAGACGCCAACAACTTGCGTTGGTTAGTTAAAGTAAAAAATAAAGTCGGTTGCCACAGACAGTCGGAGAATGGCAGACTCTGCGGCGGCCAACAGCGACGGGGAGGACGGACCCCGCGAGCCCATGCGGGGCTTCGCGCGCCAAGGAGCCCTCCGCCAGAAGAACGTGCACGAGGTGAAGGACCACAAATTCATCGCGCGCTTCTTCAAGCAGCCCACCTTCTGCAGCCACTGCACCGACTTCATCTGGTGAGGAGCGAAAACAGGGATGGATGGAGGGGCTCACAGGACAGCATTTAAAACAAAAATGAATACATTTCACTTCATTTATTATTTTTGTGCTGATATAGACTTATGTAAAGAAAGATATGGCATATTGTTAATAGAAAGAAAGATAGCCTATTTAAGTTTGTGGGTGCACCAAGAGATTGAATTTAAAGGTTAAAGAAGGGAGAGAATGATAGGACAAGTTGAGTTTAGTTGACGATTTAATGGCAATTTAAATGAAATAAGTGGATAGAAAGGTAGAGATGAGGCCTATTGAAATGAAAAAGACAAAATGGCTGTAGTGTTTGATAGTAGGCTATTACATCATAAAGTTACAGCGGGAATAAAAGTGGGAGGGCTGTACTGGCTGCACAGATTTCTCAAAATAAACATTGATTTTGACTTATTCTTGTACTTGTTGATGCTGTATGGGTAGGGCAGGAGGGAAGACGGAGAGATATGTGGGCTGCACCAATAAGAAAGGAAAAGCTGCAGACCATTGTTTGATGGTATTTCTGGAAGTAGGCAGAGCAACTGAGAGACTGAGCAAAAATGGAACATCCTCCAAAAGCAGTGAATTGGAGCCAGAAATAAGTTCTGAGAAAAGGAGTTACCTGTGTTACCTGACCCTGATAACGCACGGGTCAAACACTGACACAACTTCAGCCATCATTTCTCCTGCTGCTCCTCTTTCTCTTGTCATTATCTCTTCTAAATCACCTGTGAAGACATGTCACCATGCAACCCACAAGGGTTTACTAGACAGTGCCTGCACTTGTGTTATTAAATGAGTTTCCGGCTCTAGGTTGGCCTAATTTGTCCCGTTTATTATTAACTGTGCTGTGCACTAGTCCCAAACGGCCATTATTTAACTCCTGTGATGGGCTTTTTAATTTCTCAATGGCTAAATGATTTGACCTAGAAGATTGCGTGTGCAGGTTCATGGGAATATAATGGGATGATCTCATATATATAGATGAACACTGTGCACCCTTTGTGTTGACCTGTTTAAATAATAAAACTATCTGTCTATCTATCTATCTATCTGGGTCAATAAGCATAAGGAAAAAAAGAGAAAAATGAGTGATTTCACACCAATTGTTGCCAAAATATGAACATTAGCAGGGCTGAATTTATGTTTACACAAGTGTTTGCGAATGTGTATGCATGCATCTTGCAGGCATCCCAGCATTCCCCTAACCATTGACTAGGTGTGGTTTACCACTTTGCCCTGGGGCAGCTGCAGCCCTGTATTTCAGAATATTATGTGTGTTTGTGTAAGTTGACTTCAGTACATGTACTGTTCATACAGTAATCGAATGTCTTCACTGCCTGCATATTTCAGTGTGTATGTGTTTAATTTGTGCACTTTTGCATTAGAAGCTTTAGTGCTACACACAAATGGCAGACAGTATTTGGCATTTGCTACTATGGAAATGTCTTCAGGCAAAAAAAGAGGGTTAAAGAATTCCTCTTCTGTGTGTGTGGGTGGGTTAGAGCCGATATTAGGCAGTTCTCGAACTATCGGTATCAGCATTCATAATGTCCAATTTAAAAAAAGAAAGAATAGGAATGTAATGAATATTTAAATATTAAAATAACCATGTTTTGAGTGTTGGTGCTCTACAACGTCCCTTTTTGCAACACTGATTTTTGGTTGTTATTGTGTTTTTTTTTTCAAAGGACTTTAGGTTTCATATCTTAAGTTTGTATTTTTATACAATTTATTTATCAGAAATTTAATATATTTAGATTTTCCTCTGTTCTGCTGTGACAATACAACTAATTATTATAAGATTATTTTAGTGAGAACAAATAAGTAATAATAAATAACTAATATAAGGGAAATCCTTTTATGTTTTACGTTTGTCTGGATTTGTTGTTTTTCAATATATCGTAACATTGGGTTTTTAATTGACCAGAGATTTGTATCGGTCTTAAAAAGTGTGTGTGTGTCTGTGTGTGTCTGTGTGTGTGTGTGTGTGTGTGTGTGTGTGTGTGTGGTCTAGGTATAGCTACATTTGTGGTGACCAAGAACTGTGAAAACAGTATACTTATGGGGACCTGACTGCTTTGTGGGGACCAAAATGCTGGTTCCCATACCGTTAAAGGGCTTTTTGAGGACTTAGACTTGGTTTTAGGAGTAGGGTTAGAGTTAGGTTAGGGTGAGGGTGAGGGTGAGGGTGAGGGTGAGGGTTAGGCATTTAGGTTTGATGGTTAAGGTTAGGGTTAGGGGCTAGGTAATGCATTATGTCAATGACTGGTCCCCACAAAGATAGGCAGACACGACTGTGTGTGTGTGTGTGTGTGTGTGTGTGTGTGTGTGTGTGTGTGTGTGTGTGTGTGTGTGTGTGTGTGTGTGTGTGTGTGTGTGTGTGTGTGTGTGTGTGTGTGTGTGTGTGTGTGTGTGTGTGTGTGTGTGTGTGTGTGTGTGCGCGTGCGCGTGCGCGTGTGTTGGCACTGTTTAACCTTTTTTCTGTGTTGTCTTCACAGGGGTTTTGGCAAGCAGGGATTCCAGTGTCAAGGTAGGTGGAACACACACACTTCTTTATCTTTACTGTAACTTGTATTTAAAGAAATGAGAGCATGCCATTGTTTAGTCAATGTTATTGTATCAAGTAGGTTTTAATGAACACCATTTATAAAAGCTCAAATCTTCACAAAACTTCACTTTGCAAGTCATTTAAAGCATAGCAGTTTAAAATAGTGTTGAAACTCCATGAGATTTGATTGATTGATTGAACAATTGATTTCCTACATATTTAATTAAATATATTTGAGATGAGACCTATTTTTAAAATAATGAGACTTGTGGATTTAGCTTTTCATATGAATAGAGCCATTAAGTATCATGTATCATGTGGATGCGATGACAGTGTTGTTGTCATTAATTAGAATTCCTCATGGAAAGAAACTACGAGAGAAACTAGTCACTATAGCTTTAAAAATACAATCCATGCGTTCTCTGTCAAAATATATCTTCTGAGAAAAAGGCCTTTTATTTCCATGACTTTAAGATACACGTGAGCAAGAAGTGCTCCATCACAAAGCTCAAAGTTAAACTGTGTGCGCCCATAATGGAGAATAGAGTAGGAGGTTTAAGTTCCTTCATTTTGGATCAGTTCATGAATAGAGATATAGTGTTCACTTCCTGAAACAATAAAGCGTAGTGAGACATATGATTTTGTGGCTGTTGCTGGTTTTATCTACCTCCGAAAAGATTGATAATAAAATCCTTAGGACTTGGTGCCATTTGACCCATTCATACTGACGAAGAAACCTTAATCTTTGCTTTTCTTTGCTTCACTTCTTCGATTCCTGTTTTGTTCATCGGCCATCTCCGTACAGCAGAGACAGATCCAGCACCGGCTTTGTGTGTTTTTCCACAGGACATGACATGAGCTATCAGAGAAACATATCCAGTCCATACACAAGAAATACTGTGATGCTTTTGGCTTTTGTGCTGTTGTTTTTTTTTTAATCAATTTGCTTGTAGTCTATGTCTTTTCCACTTAACAGCCAACTGGATGTGTTCAAGAATTTTTTACGTCTCCTAGCAACAGTGAAATATTGAAGCCCAACCATCTATATGCTGTAGGATAGAAGAGTTGCTGTTTAGCACAGCAGTGGGGTAGCTGGTAATTGGCCCATTTGTATAAGTGGTGGGTCAGTGGTGCCGTTTAGAGGAAGCAGCCGCTGAACTGTAGGGATCCTCGGTGCCTCGGGAGAGGAAGGGGTGGGGTCGCAGGTGTTGGGTCCCCCACCGTCAGCACTCTGATACCAGGACTGAGGGAGGGCACTGGTAGATTGATGGATAAATGGGGAAAAGGAAAGGTGAAATTATTAAAATTATGAAGTTAAAACAAATTATTATTATTTTTGTGTGTGTGCGTGTGTGTGTGACTTAGAAACACTTTGCACTCAGTTTTCCTCAGAGGTGTGTGTATTGTTGCTGTGCCATGTCCTGAGTTGCTCTCCGACCCATTTGTCCATTGAACAGGGTATCACTCTCATAGAGCTTGGGGAGAAAGGGAATTCCTCTGCAAGGTACACACACACACACACACACACACACACACACACACACACACACACACACACACACACAGTGAGGTGTGCTTTGCCTCTTGGGTTTACATAGTTGTTTTTATTTGACAGTCACAGTCCTCACATAACTAAATCAAAAGTTTGTGGATATACAACGTGTTACATTGTAGTGTATAATAAGATTATTTATATCTGAATCATATATTGTTGTATTAATAATTAAAACGGTGTTTACATTTCTTTCCGTGAAAGAACAAATCATCAGTAGGACCTGGCAGGCTGTGTCCACAGCTTCTCTGTCTCTTGGGAGTTTATCAGTAGTTTGAAACCTGAGAGGACAAATCGGTCGGTGCCAGTTCTGTCTCAGGCGGTGTGGCTTGTTTGTTTGCTCTCGCTACTTATATCAGATCTTGTTATATTCCATGGCCACTCTGAAATTATCTTTTTTTTAATTATAGCATCACAGGGTTTTGAAGCTCTGACCTTTGACCTCCACGGTTTTGGTTGCTTTACGTGTCCGAGGAAACATATTTTAGCAAATGGTAATTTCATGGCCAACATGTTCCTCTTGGTCTTCATTCTGCCTTGTCATTGGTTAAAAGTTTTTTTTTTTTTGTAAATGTCAACAGCTTTCTGCACATTATATCAGGAAGACTTGACATTAAGTCAAAATAAAAAAGAGAGTTGATTTCAGTGATATTTAAACTTCCCATCACACACCATATATGCTGTTAAGAGTGCAGTTTGTTGTAGAAAAAAAGGTATCCAACAAAACTGTTAATCCATATGCCCAGTATCTATCAAATCTAAGCTGACAACAGCCACAATTATGTTAGATTTTGGACAACAAACCCAGCTACTGTATTTGGGTAGTGTTTTACTGTGAATGTGAGCAGTGAGGTTGGATGGGTTTTGAATATCGTGTAACCCTATATACAGTATTGCTGGTCAGAGCAGCTGTGTGTGTGTGTTTCAATTTGTAACAGGCTGTTGAGTGTCCTCCACTGTCTCCTCACAGACTTGGGATAATTGACAAATTATCTGTTCAGAGAGCTTGAGGGATGGAGCGGGGACTGAGAGTGAGACAGCACATAGGGCAATAAGGAGGGGAAGTGAGAATTAGATGAAGAAAATAATGTTAGATGCTTGCAAATATGGAAAAGGAGCATGGCGAGATGAGAAGGGGACGAGGGAGAAGCAAAGGAAGATAAAGTGGGGGTGGAATTCATAGAGGGAAACGGGAGAGACAAAAGGGGGAGAAAGTGAGTGGGAAGGGTGTAGGAAGGAGAGGCAGATTACATGTTTAAATTCGCAGCTCATAGCAAGCGCAGGGAAAAACAGAAGGATGAAAAGCATGTTCCATGTCCTCAGAGAGCAATAACAAAAAACTGCTGTTTTCTCTGTGGTCTTGTAATGTAATATAATGTAATAGGAAACGTAATGTACAGAGACCATACACTACAGTCTACAGTAACAGAATACAGGGAAAAACAGAAGGCTAGGCTTGAAAAAAGGAATTAAAGAAAAGGTTTAATAATGGGTAGTCACGGCTCCATTATTTTTTTACTGTGACTGTTATTGACACTCTTCATTTCCACCCCGACCGGCCGTCAGACACCGCCTACCAAGAGCCTGGGTCTGTCCCAGGTTTCTTCCTAAAAGGGACTTTTTCCTCGCCACTATTGCACTGTTGCTTGCTCTGGAGGGAACTACTAGAACTGTTGGGTCCTTGTACATTATAGAGTGTGGTCTAGACATACTCTATCTGCAGTGTCTCGAAATAAAACTTGTTATGAATTGACAGTATAAATAAAATTGAATTGAATTAAATTAGGGCAGAAATAGAAGAGATGCACGCCTTGTAAAATTCTCCATAATGTATTCAATCCACCATTCTATTCAGCATTCTAAATATAATCCTTTTATCATGTATATGAGGTCTGCTTTTGCATACAATATCATGCTGTGCTGATGATGCCATCAAGACAAATTGGCGTAAATGTTTTTGCAGCCGGTTTGATTTGAAAGAATTTAGAAAATGTTCAAGAGAGCTGCAAAAAACTCA
This sequence comes from Etheostoma cragini, assembly GCF_013103735.1. Classification (NCBI taxonomy): domain Eukaryota; kingdom Metazoa; phylum Chordata; class Actinopteri; order Perciformes; family Percidae; genus Etheostoma; species Etheostoma cragini. The sequence continues at coordinate 4,907,950 of NC_048421.1, read as the reverse complement.
AGTGGTATGTTCCTGAAGGCAGAGGACAGTCACATACAGTATATTCTAAAAGGAAAAAAAAACCAAATAGAATAAATTAAACAAGGCGAATGGTTGAAAATGAATGAAAAAGGTATGCTGAAATGATACTCGAGCAGAGAGATGGTGGGTGAGATGTTTCAGCCAGGCAGAGCAGATAATGGACTGGGAGGAAGAGGAACATCGAGACAAGAGATGGAGAGGAATAGGGAGAGACAAAATGGTGTAGGCATGGAGTGTAGATTGCACTTAAGCCCATAAAGGTGTTGTAGCAATTCTCAAAAGGTAAAAATGTATATATTTAAAAAAAAAAGCACTATTTAAGCTTTCCTTTTGACTCGCGGTGTCTTCTGCGTTTTGGTTTAATCTGGCGTCTCTTTCACCGGCTAACATCAATCTGCTGTCTGGCACGGTGCCCACAGTTCCTCTGGATTCACATGATACGTTTTCCGCCTTTTCATGAGCCTATTCAGGTTCAAATGAGTTAGTGAACATTTGCAAACACTGGGTCTGTTGGCGGTGGCGAACACAGCTCAGGTGCTACTGCAACCGCAACCTGTGTGGGTGGGAGGTCGCTGGATCCAAAACCTACCTCCTACACACACAAACACATGCACGTACGCATGCATGCACACACACACACACACACAAAGATCACACAAATGCATGCACTAAAACAAAACGTCTATTCATGCACTTACATATCAAACAGAAAAATGCACGCATTCACGCACACACACACACACACACACACACACACACACACACACACACACACACACACACACAGCTGAAGTTTAGGTGTATCACTGAGATCCGAAAGCAAAGGGAAATGGATAAATCATATCTGATTCCGTCATCCAGTCTTTCATTGTTCCACCTCCTCTGTGCTGTTTCCCCGATTTTCTTTTGACCTATTGCTCTCTTCTTTCTGTCTCACTCCCTTTGTTTTCTTTCTCTCTTCCTCATCTTCTGTTCTTTCCCCAATTTCTCTGCATCTTTCGTTCCCTATCTCTGCCCATTATTCCCTTTTTCTTACCCTCCATTATTCTTTCCCTCACTCCTCCTTCAGCCATTTCTCCAGCTTCCCACTTCTCCCGCCATCTTACGCTCTATATCCCCCTCTTTCTCTCTAGTGGCGGTGTGTTGGAAGCTGTGGGCTTTGATGCTTTTATAAATAGCCCAAGTGATCCACTGAGAGTTCCACCAAATGGGATGGATGGATGGATGGATAGATGGATTGGCGAGTGGAGAGGGGGATAGAAGATGAGGTGGGGCTGAGTGTGTAGGTGTAAAGGGAGAACATTGAAATAGCGCCAGATAAAAGGAAAAGGATTAAAAAGCAACAGAGGCAAACAGAGGTGTTTATTGAGATAACAGAAAGCACTGGTCTGAGAATAAAGATGTAAAACGGTGTGGCTCTCAATCCTGTGACCCGCAGAAATGCCAGTGGTTCAAGAGGCAGAACATTTAAATATTGTATTATAAAATGTTTTCTTTTTTAAACAATAAGCCTTCTCCTGTTTATTTAAGATACATGTATATGCATGTACTACTAAAATCAGAAATATTGGAAAATGTTCTTTCTCTTTGTCTTATTTTCAAAATATAAACATTATAATGATTGTGTAAGGAAATTTCAATTCAAATGATCTAACACTTAGTTGTTTAAAGTTTCCCTATTTTCCTCCACTACAGTAAGTCAGCCAAGCACATTCCACAGTGATTCTCAAAGTGGAGTCCGGAGTCCGTGCAAGTTGCCAGGGGGTCATTGATTTTGACATCCCTAAAGTGATCACAGTTCATCTTGAGAAGGACAAGAATGTTAGTACAGAATTTGGCATGGGACTCCATCCAATAGTTGTTCATAGATTTAGAGGAAATCAAAGTCAGTAGGATTCAACATCTGGGGTGCATAGACGTCTGACACACTTTTATAGCAATCCATGCAATAGTTGTTGGGCCAAAAGACAACCAGACATATGGTTAGTCTGCCAGCATGCCAGCGTTCGGTAACCTCTATAGCATTTAGCTTAGCGCGGCTCCATTTAAACCACATACAATACTGGCCACGCAGTCTTTTCCAAACATGGTCACTTCTGGCGCCAACACATCAAGATGGCAACGGCCAAAATGCAAACTCCCTGCTTTAAAATGGCAGTCTGCAGTCATTGTTACAGTCTAGTTTTAGAACACATACAATACATAAATGCAACACAAAGGAACTATTAGCAGTCTAGTTGTTAATGCATCCTGTGAGTTCTTTAAATCTGTCTTCTGATTATTAACAGGGAAGTGCTGACCTTGTCCAAACAGTTATTCAAGGACTTTTATTTCCAGCATTTTCAAAGGTTCATGTTATATAACACTATTGTGGAGTCCTTCATGCCATGCCACACTACTGTAGTGCGTATAACAACTCCGAGAGTGAGCCTCAGTTAGCTTATTGATGTGGCCAAAAATACAGCATTATAGTGCATTGATTTTTCCTTCGTTCCACTGGTGCTTTTCAGTCACAACAAACTTGCATCCCAAACAGCTTGGGCTCAAGGCACACAACAACATAATATGAATCTCATGTTCTATGTGGGAAGGCTCATTTTGATTATTACTAGAGGAGGAGACTCTGCTGTGTAGGAAATTAATTTAGAATCTTTCTCTACTGCCGCACCCATCTGAAGCTACAGATTAGAGCAGTTAGCCGATTGAGTACAGCGTGAATGTGATGCATGACGTGGCCTCATTTAAAAAGAGGAATTCAAGAAGTAGAGTTGAACCAAATTAAAGTTTTCATGCATTACATTATTGTTGCAGTTTAAAGTATACATGCATGTAAACTGAGGCCCTATTGTGACTTTGTTTATAGTATTTATTTATTTTATTTTATTTTTATTTTTGGCAATTCTACAGTTACACACAGTGTTTCCTCCAATAACTGTTTCCTCTTTTCGGTTCATTGTGGAGGGTGTTAAAGAGCTGTGCGTGTGCGTGCACGTTTGAGAATCTAATGTGAGAGATATAGATTAAGAGGTATGTGTGTGTATGCCATGTTCGGTTAAACTACAGTATATAGAAAAGTGAGTGAGAGAAGCCAAATTTAAAACAGGATTTTTTTCTGTTTATCAGCTGTTAGAGGTGGGTCTGTGTTGTTTGTTATACCAAGTCTAATTTTACTTGTCGGTGAGGGCCAGTTCCTTTTTGCTCCAATCCACTATCACACATCTAAAGACTCTGATCACTCAGAATGTGTGTTTGGTTGTGGTTGTGTGTTTGTGCTTACTTTCAGTTACAGATTGACACAATCTCCTTCATGGCTTGGTTGTACTTGCTGTTGACATTTGCAGCAGTAGCACACCTGTTGCCACGGTGACACCTTGGAGACATATCCTGATGAATAAGACAGCCAATATGGGTCAGGCTTGTTTGGTATCATACACACACACACACACACACACACACACACACACACACACACACACACACACAGACCAGCCTCTAATTACTGAATTTATAAGTAAGCAGCAAAATGTAAATTATGACTTCACTAGTCGAAAGATAGACAAAGGATAGATATTATCACAGTTATGTTCTATCAAATTTGAAAAAGGACTTGAGCCATGCCTGCAGCTCTGTGCAGTTATACTAAGGCCCAGCAGTGTTTTTAATGCTAAATGCTAACCGTGACAAAGCTAACATTATGATGTTTAGCAGTTAAAATTGTTACCATGTTACCTTTGTGTAAAATGTCTCGATGCTCACACATACTAATTAATACTCATTAGCACATTAACACAAAGTTGAGCTGAGGCCAATTGGAATGCCATTAAGTTTGCAAGTATTTGAGTACTGTAAAAATTATAAATGTGAGCTGATAAATAGAACCTCAAGTGGGAATTTACCATCAGCTCCCTCATCATTAAAAAAGCCCAACAGAGGATGTACATCCTGTGGCAGCTGGACCTGTCAAAGACAATGATGGTGCACCTTTATACCGCCATCATTGAGTCCATTGTCAGCCTGGTCCATCACCATCGGGTACGCTGCTGCCACTGCCAAGGACAAGGGCACACTTCAGCTTATCATCCGCTCTGCTAAGGCGGTGAATGGCTGCTGATTGGCTGCCGTCTCTCCAGGACCTGTACGCCTCCAGGACACTGAGGCGGCCAGCAAAAATTGTAGCCGATCCCTCTCAGCCCGAGCACAAACAGTTTGAACCCCTGACCTTATTACCAAAGCCCCGGACCCCCACTGACATTGATACTTTTCTATTTCTATTTCTGATCCTGAAAGTGAAGGGTTCATCAAAGTGATACAAATTTATCCTGAGGGGAACATAAATGTCTGTACCACATTTAATGGAAATCTGTGGAACAGTTGATGAGGCATGTCACAAAAAACGTGACCCTTATGATGTAGTAACCAACCCACTGACAGACTGACTTTGCCACCCTAAAAGCCATGCATGACCAACAACAGACAAGGAGATAGAAAGCCAACACCTAATTATGTTCCATCAACAGCAAATGCTATGAAACGTTCCTTGAATTACTGGAAATGTTACAATCAGTTGTTTTTGGAATTCAATTACAATCTTAACCGGTAGCAATCATAGGCTTTCCTCACTAGACAAAACCCTTGAAATTAGCTTTTCTCTTCTGACTGCGACTTCTTGCAAGTTGGCAAATGTTGACTGTCTCCTCTTTCCATTGTTTCTTTTCATCTTGGCGGTGATCTCTCCGTGACTGAATCCAAGTAGTTTCAGTTGCCTAAACATAACCATACCCTAACCAGATGGGTTGCAGAAAAGGAAACACTACTCTGTATCATTTCTGGAAGGGTATTATGAGTAATTTTTGAAAGGCGCTTAAAAAAGACATTTAGTTCCTCAGCCTGCACTGACTAAGCTATATCAGTGGATAGGTTGAACAAATTTGGCTTTGTATACTAACATTGTGACAGTTAAAGGTAGAAATACTATATTTTTGTGTAAATATTGCAGTCTCAGTAAAGAAGCCAAAGGTGTGTTTCTAACTCCGTTCCACCCACGTTGCTCTCACCACAATAACATCATATTGCTCTTCTGCTAGTTCATGCTTTAATTATTCACGTTGCCACCACTTGTCTCCTCCATGATCACTGTCGCAGGATCTTTGCCCCACTTTGTATTTGTTGTATGCAGGTCAATTTGACGTAATTAACCAAATGTCTAAAACATGAATCACGGTGTGTAGGTGGGATGAACCACCTGGATTACTAACTGCTGGGGGAGAGCTGCTGCCGTGCTGCTGTTGTGGGTTTGAAAATGTACAGTGATATAATTTCTCGGGCAAAAGGTCATTCAGTTTCTTGGTGGACAACAGTTCACGGACTGAATACTGGTGTTGAATTTTGTCGGGGGTTATTAAGGTACATATTCAATTATTAGAAATGTATCCAAGATGTTTTACCATTATTATTAAAGTTATGAATATGTGTACCTTTACAAAAAATTAACAAACAATCAAAACGCAGCACTACCCTGGAATCAGAGACCAATAACTGAACTGTAAAAACCTGTAATATATACACAAATAATCACAAACAACTGCTCTTTAAAGTATAATAGAATTTATTTAACTTCCAGTATTTATATCCCCAGTCACCTGGGCATGGACCCCTGCTGTGTTCAGGGACCTCGGCCAATAGGAAATCAGATTTCTTAAAGGAGCCATGTAGGTGTGAACTCCACTTTTGTAGTTCATTCAGACCTCTGGCTAATCTTTCTCATGTAGGTTTGACGTTTAAGCTTTTACAGTTGCATGGAGGCCGCATTCTCTTTGTTTGGAAAGGGCGGCATGTGGGACATGTGGTTTCCTTTGTTTCACAGGTCACATGCTTCGAGATCTTTGTTAAAAAGATAGTGTTTAACCACAATGCTCGGTTCCCAACAATTTGAAATCTATTTTCAAAGAAGTGGATATCCAGTTGTAACTTATACAAGTTTGCTAAGGTGATGCCTTTTTTTTAAATAACAAACTACATAAACTGTAGCACTGGATTTGGACATATATATGAGCAGTTATAATGTGGATCATATAATGCATTTCCAAAACAAAGGTAGAACAATCGTTTTTTGGAAGTTTTACAAAATGTTGTTGGAAGGTTTGTTTAGTGGGAATTTTATCCTGTTTACAGCACAGTGTTTTACTGTAAGTTTAGGACTCATTTAGCTTACAAGCAATTCTGGCATTAAAAACAATGTAGTTGTTAGACTTAACAAACTGGTTCTGTTCAGTTCACCGCTAAAAGGGACTCGCTCCAAGTTGTGGTGTGTTGATGAGGTATGTTTGTGTGTGTGCGCATTTTAGTAATTAAAATCTAAATATGGGTGAATACTGTGTGTGTGTGTGTGTGTGTGTGTGTGTGTGTGTGTGTGTTATTAACTGATGGAGACCAGCTAACTATGTCACTGTTGCTCCTGAGATACTTTAACCCATTAATCTTTGGATGGTAACCTAGCAACAGCCACACGAGCTGACAAGAGTGCAGTGATCCCAGAACTCTTTTTCTGCCTCCCTCCATCTTTGTCTCATTCTTTATTTGACTTTCTAGTTTTGCATCACTCTCCCTTCACATCTCTTGCTTTTTCTCTCTCACCTGTCATCTGTCCCACTTCCACTTTAACTCCAACAGGCTGTCTACCCTGCTCACCCCTCATTAGTTTTCTTGTATTATTTCCTGTCAATCAGTTTTTGAATGTAATATTGCTGAGATTGAGACTTTATGCTTTTTATAGGAAAGTAGAAGTCAAAAAGAGGGTGTATTGTTTAAATACCATCCACCCACTGCAGCTTCAATTTGACATCCTCATCTTTTATATCTTCATTATAGATTATTATACCTGTATAACCCTGAAAGTGTTTTTCCTGTTACCCCATTTATCTTTTAGAATGACAGAGGAGCGTAAGACTACATTTGCTTATTGTCTATTTGTGTTCATTATTTTGTGTATACTGAATGCATCTGACTGTCTGCACATGTAATAAAGATAACAGACAGCCAGGCAGCACTGGTCTGTTGCCAAGCATTGAGCGGGTTATGGTAGACTTTGCCTTGCCCTCAAAAAAACATACACACACACACACACACACACACACACACACACACACTGCCAAGGAGTTACACTTGTAACTGTTGATTGTTGGTTATTAAAATAATTGGTGGGTACGTGTACCTCTCAGATTTCCTCATGGGTCATTTTGTACCCACCACTTTTTTTGAAAACCTAAAGCTCAATTTAGTTAAAAAATAAAGTTCATAAGTCATATAATTCTTGAGCGACAGATGCCAACAAAGCCACAGAAACTTTTTTTCTCATGGCCATACATATATTGTCATGAACACTTAAGCCTGTCAAAAAACTAAACCAAAATCCAGAGATTATGGAAGTTATCTCAAATTAACGTGTTCTTCGTTATTGGCGCCTATGGTGAGGAAAAAGCTCAACATGGTTTAATGTACCTAAACAACGATCAATGATTACCAAATTTCTCTGTCATATGGCTCCTCATAACCACTGAAAAAAAATTGAACCTGGGGTACTGTGGTACTTTCCATAAAATCATCTCTTAATGCAAAACAAACCAGCTATTAACTGAAATAAATCCATGCCAATCTCTAGGAAGGGTGTGCCATGATGTTGGGCTATCTCAATTCCAAAGGCCATATTCATAGGACTTTGGGTAAGATTTTTTAACAGTTTTCAGTGGTTATAAGGAGCAATATGAGAGAGAAGTGTGGTGATCATTGATCATTGTTTAGGTACATTAAATGACGTTAAGCTTTTTCCTTACAATAGGCTCTAATGAAGCAAGACTCATGGAGTTTGACCCCGCAATTATTGGTTGGTGTCTTGGTGAACTTATATTTAGTTCATTATTTTGGATTCAAACCTGTTAGTCTCATCGACTATTGTGTCAGTATCTGCAGCTCTTCACTCTCCCCTCTCTGTCCTCTCTCCCACACTCTCTAATTCATCCTCTTCATACCCCCCCCCCCCCCCCTCTTTTTTTCTCTCTCGGTCTAAATTAAGGACTAAATCAGTAGATTAGGTAAAACTGCCTGTTGAGGATGATTATTAAACTCTTGGGCAAATTAAACGCAGTGAGAAGCTTTCTGATTCTCTAACATATTACTTCCTACCCTCAGTTATTTACAAGTGTTGTTTGCAGAGGAGTTAATAGAGACAAAGTGGAAGTGAAGGGTTCTAGTAGTGATGGGAAGCGTGCGTGCGTGTGTGTGTTTTGGCTGGACATTGACATCAGCAGTTGCCTGTACAGGTCATATTCGGGAGATAGAGGTACTTTGGCTTTGAGAGGAAACTAAGGGCCCTACAAACACACACAGAAAACGAACAGACAACCATTGTTGGTACAAAGAATACCAATGTTAATGATTTTCTTCTTTGAAATGTTGATTTTCAGAAATCTTTCTGTACAAGTAGGACTGGATATTGAACCTCTGTGAGACAGAGGGTGTTTTCACACCTGTAGTTTGTTTGCTTTGATCCAAATCCGTTGGGGAGTTAGTAAACTCTGATTGATTTGCCTTTTATTGGTTTGGTTTGGGTTCACACCTGAACCTGGGTGCAACATATTGATGTTAGCATTTAGCACAAAGCACCCCTGTGGCTAAGCATCATTTTAATCAATATTGAAGTTAATTATTAGCTACAGCTGAGCTGCCTTTCATTTCATTGTTACTACATCATAAGGTATTCATTGTAATACCTTAAATCATGTTTTAGTATTTTTTGTATATATTTTTTTGAATAGCTGCTTGTGTTAATATTTGAGAATTGGCTTCTACTGTTTGATAAAAAAATGTTTTTGGTGGAGATCCATACGTATCATCCGTATTTCCATTCTTTTTTTAAAAGTAAGATATAGATTTTCTATATCCTAACTACAATGCAAGTATAATTTTTTACTGAATTTTAGCCAGTGTTTAGACATTGTGTCAAAAAAATGAAACCAATTCTCAGCCATACCATACTTACATCATCATTAACATGATGATGATCGATCCCTGCTTGTCACATTTGGCTGAAGTTGCAAGTTTGATTTGAAGAAACAGATGGACTTCACTTCATACTCTCAACTCTTAACAAATTCCATCAAGGTGCCAACAGCCAAGGCACTACATACACTGGGCAGCTCCCAGGTCTGGACGTTTGCAACTGTGTGTGTGAATCAAGGCAATGCTGACAAAAAGCACAAGCGCAATGGAATGAAACATTAGAGACAGGCCGATAGTACAAAGGAGAAAGAGAGTGATAAAGAGAGGAGGGAAATTGAATGAAAAGTGATAGAAAAATTAGACACAGAGAGTGGGATGGAAGGAAAAAGACAAAGAGACAGCTGGATGGCTGTGGTTTTGACAGACAGAAATCGAGGGATGGAGATGGAGTGAATGAAAGATGGTGAAAGGAATGCAGTGAATGAGAGAGTGATGGAGTGAATGAGAGAGGATAAGGGTGGAGGTGTAAGCTGGACCACATAAAATCGTCTTGTGCCAGAATTCTTTCACTGCGCTGGCACAGCGCTGAAACTGAAATCCAATGGAGCGTGAAGCCAGACAGACTGTAGTGTCTCCTGTCTTTTTTTCCTATTTGAATGTAAGTACACTGTTGGGAGGGATAACCTACTGTATTAACTGCTGTCACAGGCCATGAACAGGTCAGACACTATTAGATAGTTCTGTATCTTCTTATGAAGACATACAGTAATCACAACCCCTTTTATTCTCAGCAGGATCACATTGCTGCCGTTCATGAATCAATAAATCATCATTTTTGACATTCTTTGAATGTCAATTAGTAGCCCATATTAAGATCAACAATAAGTACAGAATATAGCCTTCTATCATTATAATTTTGCACAATTTTACTTGAATTCCACACAAGGATGCTTAAAGATTTTCAAATGTTTATTTATCATATTTAACACATTTTCAAAGGAAGGAGTTCAGTTTTCTTCTCTTCTTCTTTTCTTTTCTTCTGTGGCTGGGTAGTGGCTTTTTTTTCCGACCCCACACCTCTCTGTTGCGTCAATGGCCCAATCCCCAAGTCCAGACTCACAGACTCATGGCCTTTGGTGCGTGTGCATGCAACATTCTTAAGGGCCTAGGGTTGTCCCAATGTCGAATTGCAAAGGGCGTGAGAGTTTCAGTACACACTTACTGAGTACTTTCTGTGAGTCAGCACTGATCCAGACTTCACCAAAGAGTGTTACCCATAGTTCAAAGCCTTGGGCTGTTAACTTCGGAGACCATAGGGAAATTCCGGAAATTACAAAGGTAAACAACAGCACAACACACGACCACGGAACGGAACCGAACAGACCTGTTGTCCAGCTTGTAAAACAAGAATTTGAAATCAGCCAGCCGTCTCCGGTGACTTGGCTGTGTGGAAAGCAACAAACTTAAAATCCCATGTATGCCTATTTGAGCCCATGTGGCCTCACACACTCACTTACCTAGCAACTGAGATCACTTAAGTCTGTGAGTCGTTAGTCTTTTGTCCTCAGGGCTCACTTCGCGATTGGGCCCATGAACTGGATGGATAGTTGGGGGGAAACTGTGGTAAATTGATTAAACACTGTGATAATTTAATAAATTCCTTATGTCAGTTTCCATGTCGAACCTCGTCACTAATTCCTGATCATTTAGCTAGGGTTAGCTATTAGGGTGGATAGCTAATAGATGTAATGGCAGTTTTCCTTTAATAATTTTTTCTCAATCTGTAAACATTTAGTATTTAAAATCAAATGTGACATTGCCTTGCTGTGTGGATGCTTGGATCACAGTGATAGAATACCCGATAGGGATACAAGATTAAACATTTCCACACGAAATGCACACGGGTCATAATTTATGCAAAGTTTGTGATACAATGTGCTAGTGATACTAAAACTCTATCTGAAAATGTAAAAAAGGCTTAAATATAGAAAAATCAACGAGGGATGTCAAAAACAAGATTTTTGGGCAATGCCTGGAATATAAATGTGCTGAACAGTTTTTAGTAAGATAATGATGAACCATGGTTCCACCATGAACCAGCAATGAACATCCTGCGTGTGAGCTGTCAGTGGCGGCTAACAGTCGCCGGTGCAACAAATAATTTTACAGTGTGTCCTGAGAGGAGTGAAATGTAATGAGCGAGCCTCCCTGCGCTGTGCCCCGGGCGATTCTGAAATTTAAAACACAGCAAGGCCACTAAAGAGCAGATGGACTCTCTCAAAAAAACTCTCTATGAATAGAATAGAAAAATGAATAGAATTGTAGTTCTCAAATTATAAGCGCTTTTAACAATATTTCCTTTACATCAAAAAACTGCTATTTAAAATGGGCTTTCTGTGAAAGCGTAATTGATTGGCTTTGTTTTGTTTACTCTGGCTGTTTCTTACGATCATCACCAACGAGAGGTCATAGTTTGCCTGCCAAGTGAAATCCTCTGTGTTTCTCCCATGAAAAGACACACTGTACCAACGTGAAGCATTAAAGATGTAGAGCTGGTGGAGGAGAATAGAGAAGAAGAGAGGATGGATTGATGGAAGGGAGAGAGAGAAAGAGGAGGAGTGATATGGGTGTGCTGACTCACTCCCTGACCCTTCTGGCCTGCTTCACCAGCGGCATCGTGGGTATTTATACATTGGCGTAGGCTGTCCAGCCCCCTTATATAAGCCCTTACAGACGCCCGCGCACACACACACACACACACACACACACACACACACACACACACACACACACACACACTAGGGTAGGTGCCCAAGGTGAATGGAGTTTTTTTTTTTGGTTCAGATTATTGACTTTCTTCGTGCTTTCTCTTTCTTATCTCTATTCTTTATCTTCTTGTCTTCCTGTGGTTGCATCAACTTCTTCTTTGAGTCTTTCACCCTACACTTCCGGATGTTTCCGCTTTACCGAGACAGTGGGAAGAGCGAGAAACAGAAACTGTAGTCTAGCCCGCCCAGATCCTACTGTCTGGGCGGACAGTGTGCCAGGTCTGCCAGGACGTGGTCAATGACAGCTAGCTGAGTCTGACTGTTAATCTATCTCCCTCTCTCTGCTTTGTGTGCATGTGAAATGGCATCACAGAAAGCAGCTGCCTATGCTACAAATTTTGGCCCACACTGGGCAAAACTAAAATTCTTTGGAGACAGCCCTGGGCCTAGAAGGGACTTTGTGGCAGAATAATTACTATTCCAATCATCCTGGGTGAGTCCTACGGACATATACTCGTTTATAGCTCTGCCAAACAAAGTCAGGGAGAAGATCTGATCGACGTTGACATTTTGTAGTCAAGTCAGTGAACCCAGTCAGTCAGTCAATGTGAAACCTAATCATCTATTTTTTCAATTAACAATTAAACAGCTGTTCTTGTCAGTTAAATAGTAACCGTCTTTCACATCAAACATTTTGTTGAGGGCTGTTAATGTAGAGTGTGAAAAACCGCTCTGGGTTGCTTTCATTTCTTTAAATCAATCACAATTGTCTAGGATGGCGCCAATGACGGAAAGTATGTATCTTAACTTCATAACCCACCAAATCTTCAATAAAACCTTTCTGAATAAAACCGTAATGTTACTTCGGCCAAAGCAATCCTACCACAATTGGTCTCAAAACATCACAGTTAGATAGTAAATGCGTAAAAAAACCAATTTAAACATATTCTTCGTAAATCTTTACAATATTCCCCCGAAAGAACCAAGCAAGCCTGCCTTGTTGCACAATTCAAATTTCTTCAAAACATGCCATTTTCAGCTGGTAGCTTGCTAGCTCGAAGTTAGTTGTTACCCGAAAGAGTTTTGCAAGGTGAGAGACATCTGGCGTAGGATGTTCTGGCGATTATCCAGTAAATGAACATCCAGACTAATTCTGTGCTGAGTTGAAGATGTGTGTAAAGCATAAATTTTTTCATCAAAAAATACACCTAATATCTTTTATTAAATTTCTAAAAAATCTTCACTACATAGTGTATGAGTCTGGACAGATATGGATATAAAATGCAACTCGACTGGTTGGTGGAGGCATACAACTTCAAGGCGCTAATTCGTTTTACTGCATCATGCAGAAAATCACCCATCAAACCGTTAGATAATCAGCCGGTTACAGCAAGGTATTCAACTAGGGAACACGGAGTGTGTGTGTGGGTTTGTGTGAGTGAAATACTGTACTGTAGGGGATGTACTAGTACAGCTATACAGTAATAAATGTGACTAACTAGAGAGCGTTGCCACTCCCAATGAACCTGGCCCCTGAATCTGACAATTTCTAAATCTGGGGCATTGCTGTACAGCATGTCACTGCGTCATACACACACACACACAAACACACACACACACACACATTGGCAACTCATTAGAGAAAATGGCTGTGTACAACAGTGTTCTGCCAACATTTCATAAACAGAATACAGAATATACTGGAACAAGGAGGAGAGGAGACAAAGACGAAAGGAGATGAGAACAGGAAATGAAAGGAAGGGAAGTCAAATGAAGAAAATGATTCAAAATAGTCAATCATCATCCTTACATTAACCTAAAAGCCTGAATGTATAGCAGTTAGTATTTGTTAAACTAATGCCATTTGGGAAGTTGCTTGCAATGTAATACTTTTAAAGTCTAACTCAGCCATTTTGAAAAGTCAAGCCAAATACAGGAGCAGTGTAAATGCTGACTATAGTCGGATGGAAATTATGCTTAAAAAAAACAACTGTTACTTGTTTCAGTTTAAGAGCAAAAGAAAAATCTATTCTTATCTCTATGACTGTAAGATGATTCACTCTCGTTGAATTGTAAGAGATAGATGCTGTCAGTTTGAGCCCCCCTCTTCACACTATTGATACACAGAAGGCTTGATGGGAGGATGATATTGATTGACAACCAGCCGTTACATAATGATGTAATGTGACTGTTGGGGAGGCATCAGGACAACGTGGGACACTTCAAAGAGCTATAGCTGACAAAAACAAGTTCAATCAGTTAAAAAACAACATCATATTACAAAGAAAGCCAGCAAATCCTCACATTTGAGAGTCTAGAATATGATCAATATAGTTTCAGACTGTTTTCTTGATAAATTGATTAATAGTTTCAGCTCTTTCAGCAGATATTTTTGCCCTACATTTTTACTCTTATTGTACATATACAATAGGGCATTTAAATGTAAAGTAGAACATCGTGTGGACAACTGAAGTGACTGTACATGCAGTGGCATGCTCTTTCCTGGGAAAAAGGCTTGAGAAATGCATTGCTTTTTTGGACATGAGAACATGTTACCACTTGCATAGCAGTAGTACAAGTCACACAGTTACAGATAGCAGTGTGAGAGCTTCAGTGACATACCAGTGACTCTGGCTTTATCTGCAGAAACACGATCAACTTAAAAAATTTTGTAAGGCTGATATTAAACGATTTATTGTTTAAAACTTGTTGCACAGCAGCATAATTGATCCTCCTTAGTCTCACTAAGTTGACAAAGAAAAGAGAAACTGAGAAAGGATTCCTGAGGTGCTAACTGCAGCCTGTAGTGTAACCTAATACTCAACTGGTGTTACAGGTAGACTACAGGAACACTACATGGCTGCTTACCTCTAGAGTAACCTAAGCCCACACAACCTGCCACAGTGATGTGACAGACTGATGAGAAAGGGAGAGATGAGAAAAGAGAACAAGAAACAGGTGAACAGAGAAAGGTGTGGAAGCACTTCGTTTGTGTGTGTGCGTGTGTGCGTGTGTGCGTGTGTGTGTGTGTGTGTGTGTGTGTGTGTGTTCCATGGATATTTAATGTATGCTATGAATAATGAAGGCACATTAGGCAGGGTGCCAGCTCCACCAGAGTCGGCCTGAAATCTGTAACTGGGGGCATCACGAGGCCGGGGGGGGG